>NC_069662.1:99277262-99580293 GCF_027244095.1 Hemicordylus capensis | reverse complement strand
GCTCCACTCTTGAAAACCTGCCTTCTGTAGGGCAAAACGTCCAGTGTATCAGCAATCCATTAGATGTGAATAGCTGCTGCCAGAAATAAAATTCTGCCACCATCCCCTAACCAATCATCTCCTTTTGTAGCGCCCCCCCCCCCAAGGTTTATTGCTGCTTCTGATATTGTGGAGTGCTGCCCAAGTTGTTTTAATGGTCTAATTGATTTTTGTGGACTTTTCTGTTCAGGCTCGTGGAAGAGACATTCACAATAGATGAGGTGACAGATATGCTGGATGGCTTACAGACCGTGGTACACAGCGAGGTGGAATCAGAACTTATTAACACAACATACACCAATGTATTACTTCTGCGTCAGATTTTTTCCCAAGCAGAGAAATGGTATCTTAAACTTCAGACTGACATTTCTGAGCTGGAAAATAGGTAACCATTTTATTCATAAAGAAAACTACGTATTGATTCAGAAAAATCTTATTAGTAAAGATATATTTATCTTTATATATCTTAGTGTATAATATATCTTAGTGTATAATAAAATTATAAAATTATAATAAAATTATACAGCATATATTTCAGTGTATAATAAAATTATTAGACTAAAATGTTTTCTGCTGTTTTTTTCAGGGACTTATTAGAGCAAGTTGCAGAGTTTGAAAAGGCAGAATTTACATCTGCAAATAAGAAGGTTTGTGTTCTCTTCTAAAGTTGTGACCACAATTCTTGTGAAATAAAGATGCTGGGTTTTTTATACCTCTGTTTAAGGGGAAAGTAACAATGCAGAATGTAGTTGCTTAGATCAAGGATTCTCAAATCTTATCATGATGAGACTCCATAAGTCGATATATCTTTTCATGCCTGCCCAGCTACAACTACCAGGCCTCAAATCCACTTGCCAGCTGCTCTAGTGAGAGAGGCTGCTCTAGTGAGCGGGGCTTATTAGTTTAATAAAATAAAATAAAATAAAATAAAATAGGCTTACTGCTGAGTAAAACATTGGACAGGTCTTCCTGTCACACCCTCTGAGACGGGTCTCACGATCCATGAGACCCTCTTTTGCTAAAACTGTGGGGAGAGCGGGCAGGGAGCCCTGAGCGGCTGGAGCAGCTGCCCACACAATGACCGGCTCCGTAACGGAGCCAGCGGGGGAAGCGGGGGCTGTGCAGCTCCCGCAAGCCCCAGAATGCCCTGCATGAGCGCGCAGGACATACTGGGGAGACCCCCGAGCCGGGAGGTGGCTTTTCGCCTCCCGGTTGGGGGTCTACTCGTGAGTAGGCGTGGCGTGAAGCCGCACCGCGGCTACTCACGAGCCTAAAAAGCAGGTTTGCTGGAGTGCTCGCTACGCAAACCTGCTTTTTAGCAGGGGTTCTCGAGCGGGTTACCCGCTCAAGAACCACCGGGCTTGGCTGCGAGCCCGGTGGTTCTTACAACCAATAAAAATCGGGCTAGGCTCTCCTAGCCCGATTTTTGTTGGTTGTGAGAATCGCCCCTCTGTGTCAGAGGAAGGGTAGGGGAATTCTTCTTTGTTGTGCTGATTCTGCCTGCTCCAGAGCCCAGAGAGACTTGCTGTGTAGGCAACTGCCAGACTGCTTTGCAGGATTGCCAGCGGTGAGGGTGCACTGACCCAGATACCCCTCTTGTTCTTCAAGTTTTCCAGCATATCCTGGAAAGGTGGTGATGACCACGAATTTATGGCTGATATTCAAAGCCAAAATTGGAAAACCCTTAGCCACCACAGCTGGTTTGTGTGGCAACTTGTATCATTGTCCTACCCCATTTATAAATCAACACAGGAAGCGGGAAGTACAGACAACATGTTGAACTGACTAAAGGGAGAGGGCAGTGGAGGGCTGTTATAAGGGTTATAACTAGGGCTGAGTGATTGGTGCAGCTGCCCAGAGCACAGGTTTGTTGTGAGGAGGCAGCAAGGACTGAGGAAGTTCAGTGCTCCGTGACCCAGAACTGTAATTATCATAATTTGGCACAAGAATGCAAGGAAGAAGATCAGAGAGTCTGTTCATGGTCAAGAAATATCTAGCTACAACTTTAGGTGTTGTTGACACTCTATTTTCTGACACATTCCTGAGGTAAGGAGTTAATGAGAAACTCTTATTTCCCCAAACAATTGTCAGTGGATGCTTCATACTTAGATAATTATTGCATTAAATTTCAATAGAGCAGTATGATATGTAAAAATAGGATCCATTTTACATTTTTGCAAGCTACGGATGACCATTAGTGCATGGAGCAACGTGTACTAATTACATGGGGAAGCAAGTTTTCTTTCTGGTTACCTCTGGCAACGTTTACTCTGGATGTGACCCATATTAAAGTGATTTTACCACAAATCTACAACATAAATATATATATATCGTGCTGTAGTAAGATCAGCCCATTGTGTGGCTACATGCAACAAATAATGAGCTTCCCACATGGTTGCAGGCACAATAAGATTACAAATGGATATACTATTGTAAATCATCATCTGTAGCTACCCTCTATTCTGTAGTTTTCCATAGCTGACATGAACTAAATGTATTTTGTTAAATTGAATTATTTTAGTGTATTTCACCTGTCATTACAATGTCACAGAAATGCCATTCTTTATAATTAGTTAGACATGAACAGTCTTCCTGCTAGAATATTGGAAGACTGAGGCAATAATTGCTATTATGTTATGCTTTAGAAAATGTTTAATTGCATACATTCTTATTTGTAACATTTCTGTGACTATGATAGCCCAATCCGGAGCTGATTAAACCTAAACTTACTCCATTACACGACGGAGCGTCAGAATTGCTAAACAAGGTAAGAATTGTTTTATGTGATATTTATGGTGACTCAGCTAACTGAATCTGCTGCTTATTTCAACTCTGTGTGCTGTATGATCTTCAACAGTAACTTAAAAGGCTAATGACTTAAGTTTCTTTGGAAAATACTGTTTCTGTAATATTTCTGTATTCTTGGTAGCTATCAGCTGTGCTGGCACAGCGGGGAAGCAGCTTGCCTAGAGTGCAAGAGGCTGTTCACATCCCTACTGGTTTGCTGTATTGATGAGCAGCAATATAGGGAGGTGCTGAAAGGCATCATCTCATACTGTGTGGGAGGAGGCACTGATAATCCACTTCTGTATTCTACCAAGAAAATCACATGAAATGTGATCGCTATGAGTTGATACTGACTCAACGGCACAATTCTTGGTAGCTGGACAGAGGAGTGCTAAATGCTATTTGCTCACATATAATTTGGAAAAACCCATTATTATATTTTGGTTATTTATTCTAAGGCATGTTTGCAGAATGCCATACCTAAATGCTTATCTGGTTAAGAAATTATTACATAACACATATGCATTACATTTGAGAGTTAGCCATGGATTGTAAGAAACAGATACATAACTTTAGGATAACTTTGGAAACATTAAAACAAAAAACAAAAAAAACCCACCAGAATTTTTATGAGAAGCGGTCAAGCCTTTCTCTCCCCCTCTCAGAACCACATTTCTAATTTTAATCAGTTTAATATGGTAAGCTCTGACAGCACAATCCCATTCATGTTTACCTAGAAAAGTCTCACTGTGTTCAGTGGGGCTTACTCCCTAGTAAGTGTGTTTAGGACTGTATCTTCAGCCTCTTATGTGTCTGCTTCAGTACTGTGTGACACAAACTCCTACAGACACTAAAACCTAACACTTCCCTTGCAGGTCTTCTATCCCTTATACTAGGACTTAATGCAGGTGAAGGTTAGTATCTGCAGTGACCTAAGATGATTTGGGCAAACAGAATAGAAGCAGTGGCCATGATGACTGCCACTTCTTAGCTTCATTTTACATATGGAGTATGCTGAGGAAATTAAGCAATCTGGATCGAGATCCGTCAAGATCCATAAGAATGGATCCACAACTCCTGCAGATAAAGAAGGGAGAAAATTGGATCTCTTAGGGAGGAAGATCTACTCCACATCTTGTTTATCGATTAAGATCGCTAATTATTCGGCCTGCACAGCCAAGTATAATCATGGCTTGCGGGAAGGAAGCCCTTCAAAATTACTTAGACACTCTGTCGCCTGAAGAGTTTAAGAAGAGATATCAACAAACCTTGAATAAATCAGCTGCGCTCACTTGACAACAACTGAACACAGCAAAATATCCTGCTGAATCAAGAGTCTCGTTCCATGACTGCAGCGGTCTCACTGAGGAGACATGCATCACTTCCCTCCACTTCTCTTCAGAGCAATATGAAAGAGAAGATTGAGGGCTTACCCTTTGATGGTAAGGGCCTTTTCAGCTAAACAACTGACTCCAAAATGGAGCAATTAAAGAAGTCCAAGTTCACTGCTAAGACCTTTACCACCTCAACTTCGACTTCTTCTTATGTGGCAAAATATTGCTCATACTCCAGACAGAAGCCCTCGTTCAGACAACAGGAGCGCTGTGATTTCAAAAAATAATACCACCCTTATCATAAGTGTTCCTATCAAGGAAAAGGAAAAGTCACCCAGTCCCAATGCACGGAACAAACAGAGCCTCAAAAACATCTTTGAGGAACAGGAATGCCCACCGTCACCTCTACACTTCTTCCCATTCCAGCCACCAAAGGTGTTAATGTCTTGGCAAGCGAGCAACTACACCAGCCTCACAATCTCATCCCTTCTGCCAGTTCACGATTCCATAGGACTAGCATACCATGCCCCTGCATGGCACTGCATAACATCGGACCGCTGGGTCCTGAAGATCATATCCTTGGGATATGCCATAGAGTTCAAAATGACCCCATACTTTTCAGGAATGAAGTTCACTCAACCATCCCTGCCATTACAGGAGGTAGTGAAGGAGTTGTTGGGAAAGGGTGCAATCATCCCTGTGCAGTGGGCGTACAGATGGGAAGGTTTTTACTCCCGTTATTTTCAGATCCCGAAGAGGGGTGGTGGGATCTGCCCCATCATGGACCTACGCTACCTGAACGAGCTTGTCCATGTAGGAAAATTCTGCCTCTTCCCTAGCAAGAGAATTGGCTTGCAACGCCGGATCTGAAACGCTGGATCTGACATGTATATTCATATCAGCATAAGGGAACAACACAGGAAGTATTTAAGATTTACTGTAGGCGAACAAGTATACCAATACAAAGTCTTACCTTTCAGAATTTCTACCGCCCCAAGGGTATTTACCAAATGTATGGCTGTTGTGGTGGCCCATCTGAGGATGCAGAGTATAGCAATATGCCCGTACTTGGATGATTGGCTCCTGATGTCAAAAGATCAAGGAGAGTTACTTTCTCAGAAACAGTATGTTTTAAATCTCCTCCAAGACTCAGGGATCCAAGTCAGTTGGAAAAAAATCCTATCTAAAACTGATACGCGTCATCAACTACATTGAAGCAATCTTGAACATGGAGACCAAGAAGGCTTATCAAAAGAATGGTACAAGTATATCAGGGACCTGATCCACGAATTCTGACAACGTCCGTCACAGCCAGCTCAACTCATCCAGTGGCTCTTGGGCCTCATGGAGTCCTGCAACACAGTAGTAATGTTATGCACGTTTGAAGATGCGAAAGCTGCAACTTTGGTTTCTATCAGTTTTCCATCAAAAATTAGACAGTCAACACAAGCATCTGGAAATTCCAGTTCAGATACTACCCTCCCTTTCATGGTAGTCAAACGGCTAAAATCTCTTGGAGGGAGTTCCTTTTCAGACTCTGGCTCCCTCAATTTGGTTGATGGCAGACACGTCTCTACTGGGTTGGGGAACCCACTGCGAGAACCATTAGATTCAAGACGAGTGGACAACACATCAAACTCAGTTTCACATCAACTTTTTAAAGTTGCTAGCTGTCTTCCAAGCAATGAAGGCCTTCCTACCACTTCTACAAGGCAAAGTTGTACAGGTGCAGTTGGACAATACCAGTGCCCTGGCTTACATCAACCATCAGGGTGGAACAGTGTCATGGACCCTCTGTGCTCTCAACCTCCAACTGTGGCACTGTTGTATCAGGCATCAGGTTTACCCCATAGCCATTCACATAAAAGGTCTAGATAACATCCTAGCAGACGATCTGAGTCACATGTTTGCGCAACAGCAGCAACATGAGTGGGAGATCAAAACGGAATATATTGACCCCCCTCTTCAACATCTGGATGAGCCCCACCATAGACAGAGGTTTATTTTATGATCAAGGATCAGATACATCAGATACTATTATTTTAAAAATAGAGTCAATAACCAGACTATAATAACAGCAATAGATGCCAAACAATCATCTAAAACTTTAAGAAAGCTTAAAATAACGACAATCCTGCTAAATCAGGCCATAGCTTGCAGACAGCAAAACAATACTTTGTAACATTTAAAGAAATGGAATCATTATTATCAGACAATAAAATTTGCAAATAGAAAGTATCCAAGTGCCATGGATATTTTGACAGCAATGGTAAGATTAATCGAGCCCAAGCATCTCTGTAATATGGGCAGTACAATAGAACATGAGCAGAAGATCCAACAACCCAAGCTCCACACGGGCAAACCCTGGCCCCCTAAGGAACCTTCTTGAATTTTCCTTCAAGAACAGCTGTAGATAAAAAAATTAACTCTAACTAATGTCAAGGCTCTTCTTAGCTTGAGGACCATGATGGAATATAAATATCTAGCAGGTCTCAACAGAGGAGAACCACTGCTAAGAAAAACATCTCTTGGTAAACTGGCTATATCCTCTTGGAGGTCTAAATCTATCAAATGTTGCACCAGTATTCTCCAGGCTTTTTCATGGCCCATTGACAATAAAACTTTGCTTAAAAACCCCATATAGGGCAGCTTAAGCTCCAATTTTTTTTTCCAACTTGACTTAAAATTATCAATTAATATCAGTGGAGCTAGGCCAGCTGAAGAAAAATGCAATTTAAACCAATACACAAATGCGCATTTCCAAATCTTAGTCTCTATTTTAAAAAATCCCGTTTCTCTGCATAACACTGACAAGGGGACACATCGTCCCTGAAAGATGTTCCTTAAAAATCTCGTTTGTATCTTTTCAATGTCAATAACACCACCACCAACCAGCCCCAACTGAGCTCCATAAAGAAGTTGTGACCCAAGTTTAGCTTGAAACAGTTTTAGCGCAGGAGGAATATAGTGGGCCCCTCAGGAGCGATGAAATGCTTGGACAACCAAAGCTGACTTAGAAGTAGATTGGCAGACATAATTACAATGGACTTCCCGCTTCCCCAAGGCCTGAAAAACTACACCCAAGTATTTGAATACCTTGACTTGTTCTATCAATTGCTGATCTATCTTCCATGTACGTACTTTTGGGTGTTTCAAAAAAGGAAGAATTTTGGTCTTCTCATAATTAATTACCAATTCCCCCTTGCAATATGCCACCAAAGCATGAAGCAACCGCCTCAGGCCAACAGGGGTCAAAGACAGTAACACTGCATCATCCACATATAAAAGAATTGAAATATGCCTATTTGCCAATTTAGGTGGGGGAAAAGACTGATTACTCAAATGAGAGACTAACAAATTAATATAGAAATTGGAAAGCAGTGAGGCTAAAATACAACCCTGTCTAACCCCCTTAGAGATGGGGATCTCTCTTGTGAGCTGGCCACATATATTATACCGAACCATCACATGAGAATTCTCATGCAGCTTAAACAACAGTAGTAGTCTCCTATCGATTGGGGAATTTTCCAATTTATTCCAAAGTCTGTCTCTTGCAATTGAGTAAAATGCCATCTTAAGATCGATAAATGCAGCATATAGAGCTGTACCAGATCCAGTGCTATACTTTTCTATCAAATGTTTCAAGACTAGTATATGATCAATCATGGAGCACCCAGGTCTGAAACCGGCCTGTATATCAGCTTCTCATTAATATGCTTTGCATAAAGCTTGCTGACTATGCTAAGAAGACTGATTGGTCAATAGTTGGCTGGTAGATTCCTTTTGCCTCTCTTATATAATGGAATTATTATAGCCAAACCCCAATCTTATGGGACTTGGGCGGTTGAATGAGACAAATACTGGTATCTACCACTCTAAGTTACTCTTAATCGCTTCTGCAGTGATAAAATCATACCCAGGGGCTTTGTCCAGCTTAAGCTGATTAACTAGCTGTTCGATTTCAGCTCCAGATACAGGAGGCCAAGCGGGCAATTGTTCCACCTCTAAAGCCTGGGTACCCACATGTTAAGGAGATGAATCATATAGAGAGTGAAAACGATCCTCCCATACTTTAGCTGGAATCATAGAAAGAAGAAGGACCAGACAAATCAATCACCAAAACATTGTTGTATTCTGCTGTTGAGCAGCTTTAATTAATGGCTGCCAAGTCTCTCTAATGGCCATTCTCTTTTTAACTTGCAACAATAGTTTATATTTCTTCTTCAGTACAATCAAATCCTGTGCCAGAGATTTAGTCGGTTTAAACCTATATCTATCAAATTAAAACATTCTTAGCTTCCTTATGTTCTTCATCAAACCAAGATGCTGGACATCTATACTTACTTTTCTGGTTGGGCGCACAATATCTACATAAAATGGGTTGTAACTGTTGCATAAGCTTCTTAAAATTTAAAAGAATAGATTCATCTGTTCCATCAGCCAACATGGCAGCACGCAACTGTAGAATAGATTCAGAGTTTAAAAATTTCCTAACATGTTCATCTTGAACTCCTGACCAAGCGATTCAGATTGGACATGCAATATCATCTGCAACCAAAATAAACTCAGGTTTCCCTTTTACATTAACATCAACCAGAATATTCAAAATACCTGGACAATAGTCACTATCAATACGATTACTTATAAAAAAACTTCTGTAAGAAAGGGATCAAATTGTGAGAGATAGCAACATAATCAGTCAATTCTGACTCCCCATACACCAAAATCTATCCTGATAAGGTGCTCATGCGTTTGGTTCCAGACTTTGTACCCAAGGTGGTATCTGAATTTCACCTCAATCAAAATATTGTCCTCCCCACATTCTTCAGGGATCCTTCTACACCTTTGGAATGTGTGATGCACTCTTTAGATGTGCTTAGGGCACTTCTGTATTACTTGGTCTGTACTGAAGACTTTAGGTCCACCAAGCACCTTTTTGTAGCATTCAAAGGTCTTAATAAAGACACCTGCATTTCCAGACAAAGAATGTCCAGATGACTAGTTGAGCTTATTATACTGGCCTACAAAACACAGGATGTGAAACCACCTGAAGCAATAAAGGCCCATTCTACCCATGCCTACACTTCATCGGCTGCACACCTGTTGGGTAACCTTCACAGACATCTGTAAAGCAGCTGCTTGGTCCACAGAGTTACCTGTCATCAAGCATTACGCCATAGATGAGCGCTCTGCTGCTGAGGCAAGCTTCGGGAGAAGCATTTTAAAGCAGGTGTTACAATAGCTACTACTGCACCCTCCTCCATTGGGAGCTAGCTAAACACCCATTCTTATGGCTCTCAACAGATCTCGATCCAGATAAACAGGTTGCTCACCTGTAATGTTTGATCTGGTAGAGATCCGTCAACATCCATAAGACCCTCCCGAACCACCCCTCTGCAGTAGTGTTTCTGCTATGTGCATTTTCAGAGTTTGCAGGCTATTCTCCTTCAATGATGAACTCACCTGACTCCAGATGATCGTCCTCCACAGCGGTCATCCAAGAACTTAGGATCATGGCACCGGCCCGCCTTTAAATAGCACACTGTGGGCATGGAGGTGGGGCTCGGTCGCCATGATGAGCTGCGACATTCTACCACGAGGGTTCTGCGCAGGCACAGAACCGATTCTTATGGATGTAGATGGCTCTCTACCAGATCAAAAGTTACAGGTGAGCAACCTGTTTGTATGGGCTGGTTTGGACAACACTTTGTCTGCCAGCCTGACTCCATGAGATAAAAATACGTGCAAGCTGTGAGCTCACGTATCCTCCCTAGCCTGACCTCTCCCCCATCTCAGCACACAGGGACACCTTTTCCTAATCACATGGGAGGGCAGTTCATCCAAAGTGCTCCTCTAAATGCAGCCCAGATACTACTAGTTTAAATGTGATTAGAGAAAAGCACCTCCTTCACACTGGGAAGAGAGAATAATATATGCACTCATGTCTTTAGTCTGCATTGTTCAATCTGACCCTATCTATGAATAGTAAATACATTGGGAAAGGGACAAGAAGAGATCTTTGAATAGGAAATGGGAAATGAACTCAGCAACAGCCTGTATAATGACAGCTGGAGGCTGGAATCTGCTTATAGTGCAATCTAGATTAACTTGCTCCTTCCCTAAACTAAGTGGTGAACATTTCTGCACCTGCACTAGCAGTCATGTCCTGTAGTTACTCTCATTGATTCTCCATTCTGTAGAATGTCAGTAGGTATATGAAGGAGTGGGCATGTCAGCATGTGGATGACAGTTTGGGCCGAGGTGACTTTGGTACAGAATTGGTACCAATACCTGTACAATGTGTTCTTTCAAATAGCGTAGGAACCATATATGTCAGCTGGGTAACTGCCATAACATATCCATACAAGGATATAATATTTTAAAATCAATAATAGATGTCTTTTTTCAGTCTGTGACAACTTTACCTCTTTTCTGAAAAATGCATATTCCTGCTAGACTTTTGTGGACGTTCAATATATTTAGCTCTATCAGGATATGGTCAAGATCATGTTGTTGTTGTTTTTAATTTGCCTGCAGGAAATTACAAGACTCCAAGAAGAAAATGAAAAATTGAAAACTAGGTTGAAGACAATAGAAGTACAGGTAAACACACTGAGATATTGATGTATGTGTACCTCACAAGAAGTATTTCTATTACAGCTGTAAAAATACATTATGATTTTAATTTTCAAATGTGTTGCAGGCTACAAATGCATTGGATGAAAAATCAAAATTAGAG
Organism: Hemicordylus capensis; assembly: GCF_027244095.1. Lineage (NCBI taxonomy): Eukaryota > Metazoa > Chordata > Lepidosauria > Squamata > Cordylidae > Hemicordylus > Hemicordylus capensis. Next base: position 99,569,394 of record NC_069662.1, on the reverse strand, counting down.
AAGGCTCTGCAAGATCTGCAGATTATTCAGGGAGATCAAAAGGTAAAAGCATCCGTTAAATAGGAGGAAACACTACTAAACATTTTCAAGCCATTTTGATGGATTTCCTCTACTCCATGTAGAATGGTCATAATCTTCTGATAGGCCTAATTTACTCCATATAGTAGTATGGAAAATACTGAACAACTTCCAGATTTGCCTTTCCCTTCTTTTTGCAAGCAGAATATCTTCCATTTGTGTAATAATTAGTCTTATGCTGTCCACTAATTTTATTGTAATTTCTATTAGCTAATGCAGCTTGCAGTTATTACTGTTTTCACTGAAGCTACCAGTAAAATAGTGGAGAATACATCAATCGGTTACGTGGCCTGAACTGTGCTTATCTAGTGTTTCACCTTCACACTTGAGAATTGTTTTGAGTTTGAATCTGCTAGAAGAAAGGCTATTCTTTGGCTTAGTCAGCATGTATTGGGACAATTTATTTTGGAGACCATGCATATTTTCGATTTCTACAAATAGAAATCTATAATTTTTTTTAAAAAAATAGTAATTCCCCACATTTCCTACATCACAGATACTTAATTTCTTCTAACTTAGAAAATTAATTATTTCAAAGCCCACAGTCCAACATTCTGCATGCACCACAGAGCAGAAATTATGCAACCTTGAATGAGGTTATGAGGGGGAAATGCTCATGGCTCAGCAAAGCACACATTATTCTCAGTTGCTGGGGTATACCCCTCATGTGCTCCTAGGCAGGACTATGTAAATTAGCTTAAAGAACAGAAGCCTCTAGAGCCTGAGGGGGATAACCCTTTCCCCAGTTCTTTCAGTCCTGCGTAGCTCCAGGCAGACTGACATTTCTCTCCTCAGATATTCTTTATTCTCCTTATTATTCTTACTGATAATCCTTAATTCGTTCTAACCCAAGTACTTCTAATATATACCCTTATAAAATCTTTTAAAAACAAACAAAACGCCTTCGTTTTCCTCAGTGTTCTCCTTTTCAGTTTCGTCCTTCCTTGTGACTTTCCTCTTGTCATGGATAACACAGGGAAAGAAAGAAGGATCTGCGTGCCCAAGGGAAAAGGGCACAGCAGCTTTCCAAGGGCCACAAGAGCACCCGGATCATCCCCTCCAACTGTGTTGATGCCGGCCAGTTTAGAGCTACCCAGTGAGACCTCAGACTTATTTAAAAAACCCAAATACAGATGCACCAGTGTTGCAATTGGTGTCGGGATCTTTACTCCCGAGAGATGGGGAGGCAACACTGAAAGATCCCTCTGATAAAAGGGCAGAAATTTCCTTTAGGAGGGTGCATGATAACTCTTCTTTGGCACCACGCTCTTCTGCGGCAGCTTCAATAGTGACTAGGGCATCCTTATTGTGGGTTGATGACTTACTTAGTGACCCTCCCTCAGATCCAGTTCAAATGAGTCAGCAATTGCTTAAGATCCAGAAGGCTCAGCCCTTTGTGGTGGATACCACACTAGACTCTTATCAGATTTTCTACAAGAGTGTCTGCTGCTTTGGTGGTGGGCAGGAGACACCTCTGGCCAAAAAGCTGGCAGGTGGATTCAAATCCTAAGACAAACTTGACAGCTGTACCCTACGACAGCACAAAGCTGTTTGGCGAGGAGGCACTTAAGGATGTCCTTGTAAAGTCCAAGGATAAGAGAAAGACCATGCCATCAGCACTGCGTAAATTGGACAAGCCAGCATCGAAATGACCTTTTCAGCTCTTTTGGAACTCCTGGCCCTCTCTTAGGAGCCAGGATAGGAAATTCAGATCTCAGCATGGTAATTGGAACCGTCAATGTTTCCAAACCAGAAGCTTTGGAAACAACAGACAAACATTTGCCCCGAGCAAACAAACAAAACAACAGCCATGACTCGGGACATGCCAAGCTGGGGAGGCCACCTGTCGGACTTATTTCACACTTGGGAGAAATCCATAATGGACAGGTGGGTCCTCACCATAATACAAAACAGCTACAAGAGTTGGATGCCCTTCCCTCCCACAGATTCCTGCCAACTCCATGCTCTTGCTCTATTTCCAAGCACTTAGAGTTGCAAAAGGAAATTCTACATCTTGAGGAAAGGGGTGCAGTGGAACCCGTCCCTCTCAGTCAGGAGGGAAGGGGAGTCTATTCTATCTTGTTCACCGTCCCACAAAAGGATTAATCCAGAAGAGCTGTGCTGGATTTAAAGTAGTTGAACAGGTGGGTCAGGTGCAAAAGATTCTGGATGGAATCCCTCGGGTCAGTAGCAGAGGCACTCCACCACCTAGACTTCATCTCTTCCGTAGTCCTGAAGGAAGCATACCTCCATGTGCCAATACATCCCAACTGCTGACATCTCCTCATGTTCAAGTATGCAGGAATACACTACCAGTATGCAGCACTCCCATTCAGCCTGTTGTCATCCCCCCTGGGTCTTTAAGAAGGTATTGGCACCCCTGATGGCTTACCTCCACCTCCGGGGGATTCAGATCTCTGAATTTCTGGACAATGTTTTAATCCAGTCACTGTCCAAGGAAGTAGCAGAGACCAACCTCCAGAGGACACTACAAACATTGTGGGAACACGGGTTCTTGGTGAACCTCAAGAAAAGCCGGCTAATTCCGTCACACAGACTACAGCATCTAGGTGTGGTGATAGACACGGTGCAAGACTGACTGTTCTTGCTCCAGGACAGGTACAAAATGATCATCTCGGAAGTCAAAGAGGCGCTTGCCGCTCTGACAGTACCACTACTCTCATTAGCAAGGCTCCTGGGATTGATGGTGGCAATGTTGGAAGCTGTTCCATGGGCAAGATTCCACCTCAGAGAGCTCCAGTGGTTTCTCCTTCCTTTTCAAAATGCCATAGCCAGAAGATGCATTTGCTACTGCCACTGTCATCCCAGGTACATCACTCCCTTCAGTGGTGACTATTGCCACAAAATCTGCTGAGAGGAAAGCAATTTCTGGACCCACCAAAAATTACAGTGACAACAGATGCCAGTACCAGGGGCTGGGGGGGCGCATTGACTTCAACACTTGGCATAAGGGAAGTGGACCGTAAGCGAGCAAAGGCACAGCATAAACTGGCTAGAGCTCAGGGCTATCCACTTCGCTCTGAGTGCATTTCATCAGGAACTGCAGGGTTGTGATGTACTGATCAGAACCAACAACACAACACTAAAGGCCCACGTGAACAGACAAGGAAGCATGCGATCGAAAGCTCTGTATGCGGAAGCAGTTCTATTAATGAGCTGGGTGGAACTACACCTTACTTCCCTATTGGCACATCATGGTGAAAGAGGATCTAAATCAACTGGCCAGCTGGCTCAGCCGAAAGGACCTGATACCGGGCTAATGGTACTTGAACCGGAGGGTCTTCCACCAAGTAGCTCAACAATGGGAGAGACCAGTGTTGGACCTGTTCGCTACACCACAAAATGCCCAGCTTCCAAGGTTCATATCTAGGTTTCCATGCAAACAAGTGGAGGACACAGATGCCATGTCAGCAGATTGGCCTGAGGGCGTGCTATATGCATTTCCGCAAACTCTGCTGTTGGCTAGGGTACTGAGGCGAATCCGGATGCTACAAGCAGAAGTGATATTGGTGGCCCCATCCTGGCTGAAGAGACCATGGTTTGTGGAGCTTCTACACTTGGCCACGCAGACCCATGGTTTCTTCCAGTCACACCAGACCTACTTCTACAGGGCCAGTACAACATCCAAACCCGAGTTGGTTATGACTTGCCACTTGGAAACTGAACGGAGATTGTTGAAACACCATGGTTACTCAAACGGAGTGTCTGAGATCATCCTGGCATCCCAAAGGCCTTCCAGAAATCGGGTATACTAGTGTACATGGAGAGCCTTTTTAAGGTGGTCAGCACATCACAAAGTTCCCCAAGGGGAGGCCTCTATTCAACACCTACTGCAATTTTTACAAGAGGGCCTTGATATGGGACTGAAGCCTAATATGTTGAAAAGACAAGCAGCATCCCTGTTGGGCCTCATATCGCGTGTTTTGGCGAGGGCTATGAATTCACATGCTCACCTGAAAAGGTTCCTCAGGGGAGCTACACTTCTGTCACCGCCAATGGCACACAGTTTCCCCTCTTGGAACTTGGGCACTGTGTTGAAGGCCTTACAGTTCCCACCTTTCAAACCACTAAAATCCATTCCAATAAGACTGTTAATGTTTAAACTGACATTCCTAGTGGCAGTTACCTCGGTGAGACACATTTCGGAACTACAAGCTTTGTCAGTACACAAGTCATATTGCATATTCCCAAAAGACTCTGTGCGTCTTATACCTGACCCATTTGTTCGTCCCAAGATCGCTTCTCCTTTTCATCAATCGCAGGATGTTTTTCTACCGTCATTCTGTCCACCTCCTAACCATCAAAGGGGGGAAAGCATGGCACAAGTTGAACGTAAGGCAATGCCTTAAAATCTATGTAAAGCAGACAGCATCTTTCCACACTACAGACTCCGTATTTGTATCCTTCCTACCAGGATCAATAGGAAAGCCAGCGTCTTCATCGACCATTGCCAGATGGATCAGTGTATGTATAGTGCTGGCATATGAGACACAGCATCTGTATCCACCTACAAAAGTAGTGGCAGCTACATCGTCCGCTTTATTTAGAAATGCACCAGTAGAGGAAATCTGTAAGGTGGTACATGGAAGAATCCAGCCACTTTCACGAGGCATTATAGAATGGACACACATGCCTCTGCCCAAGTGGCCTTCGGAAGAAGAGTGCTACAACAGGTGCTTCCCCAGGAGTAGCCAGAAGCGCTCCCTCCCTAAATGATGTTCAAGCTATGGTATGTCCCATCAAGATGTCCTTGACCCCAGCAACTGAGAATGGAGCATTGGTTCACTTTCCGTGAAGACTTCTTCTGGTTGCTGGAGTCAAGGACATCTTGGCCTGTCGGCTTAGCACATCTGTCTGCTCCTGGGGTATCACATCATCGATCACCATTGGTTTTAATATATTGGTCGCAAGTGCCTCAGGGTTAATCTGCAAGAACCTTACCAGACAATTCTTTTGGAGGAACACTTACTGTTGCCCTTCATGTATTATGGGACACGGTTTGTCTTTCTGATTGTTTATATGTTTTATGTTTCTTCTGTTTATATGTTTCTTGGAGCACATTGTTTGCAGTTATACCTTTCTAACTTGGCCTGAAAGAACTGGGGGTTATCCCCCTCAGGCTCTAGAGGCTTCTCTTCTTTAAGTTAATTTATATAGTCCTGCCTAGGAGCACATGAGGGGTGTAACCCATCAAGATGTCCTTGACTCCAGCAACCAAAAGAAGCCTTCATGGTAGGTGAACCAATGCTCCACTCTCTGAATCATGCCTGTGTGGAACATTACATGGGCAATTTCTGAATGGATATATGCATTTTTAAATAGGCACACTGCATAAATTATTTCCTCTGACAGCAAAGGTGGTCAGACCATGAAACTTCCAGGCACACATGAGTTCCAAAATGTTGTATAACGTGTAGGCAGCCTTCCCCCGGGTAAGGTGCGTGCACCCCACCCTCAAGCCCTCCACATAGCTTCTTGACACGGCTGCTCACTGCAGTGGCTCCTACTCCTCACAGCCTTCCATCGTTACCTCACCAACCATCTCCTCCTCTGCCCGCCTCACGGGCTCATTTTAAGGACTGAATCTGTTCCCTCTGTTTGCTGGCAAGCCCAAGCGGCGCCTCCTCCTCTGCCCACTGTTCAGGCTCTTCTAAAGGAAGGGGGGAATCTCTCCCTCCATTTGCTGGTAAGCCTGAGTGGTGGCGTCTCCTCTACTACGCCACGCTACTCAGGCTCTTCTGAAGGAGGAGTAGAGCCCGAGCGGCTGGCGGGCAGACAGAGGCGCCGCTCTCTCGGGCTCGCAACAGCAACAAATGGAGGGAGAGATTCTCCTCCTCCATTCAGTTATTGCTATGCCCCTGGATGGACAGCTGATCAGAGGCAGTTCTCAGTTAAGCTCCAGTCCAAGTGTGTTTTTCCTAGGCTTTCCCAGTGGTTTTTAAGCAACCCAAAGTCGAGTTAGTAGAAGAGAGTGTCACGTGCTTCTCTCCTTACATCTCTTAATGTGTGTCCTAAGAATTGTCACATACAGCCCCCACTCCCTGCCCCAAACTGGAGGCTTCATGTCACAGGAAATGAGCAAAAGGGGAGCAAATTCTCCATGCACTCAGGGAAGGATAATGTAATGCTTCCCTTGGATCAGTGTGGATTTGGGCTTATGAGTTATTAGGCCAGGGTCATAAATAGCCTCTCACAACCACAAAATTAAAATAAAATATTAATCTGTTTATCTCCTGTACTGTCTTTGTAACTACACCCCACACCATGTACCAACCAAAAGCACCTCAAGCAACCATTAAGTATTGCATAGAGCACGCCCTCTTACTTAGAAGCAGAGCTAGTAAGAGTCTGGATGATTTGGAAGAGGAGCAAGCCGGGATGCCTTTTGATACATCTTCTGCAAATGCATGTTGGGGGTATAGGGAATCTAGTTTCAGTGTTGATTAATAGGCTGCAGAAGAAGAGAGGTGGGGGTGGGGAGATTTAAAAAATTTGCACACCACACTTTATGCAGCACAGTATTAATATCTGTGTGTGAGTGTGTGTGTGACAGAATTATATTCGCACAATACCTTGAAACTGCCGCCCAGGACAAAACTGTTTCCACTCACTGACAATAAAGATTAGAGGGAACATTGCCTGTAGGCTTAGGAATCTTCGCTGCAAGCTATTGTGACTCTTCCCACCAGGTACAGCAGAATCAAAGGTTGTTGCACAGTCTGTGAGCCATGCGATATCTAGACCACCATCTATATGTGGGGCTTTCTGGGGTTGAAGAGTCAGTGAACAACAGTGAACTCCTGAACAGCAGGCTTGTAGATTGTGTCCTTGGCCAGTAGTGGGCACTGCTTTTCACCTTTCATTGCTTCAAGAAAGAATCCTACGCTTATGCATCAGATGGGTTATAGCATTGGACTCTGGAAAAGGTTGTAATGTTTTAAAACCTAATTTGATGAAAAATAGTACAAAGATAGAATAGATGTTCCTCTTTTTATGGCACCAGTGTTGTGAAATTAGCAATTGTAATACCTCCTAATTTTCATGAGTAATTTATTTTCCTGCATTTTTCCCCACTGTTTTAATTCAATTTTCTTTTTTACTTTGCTTTCTAATATGGTTTGTGGTATGTATTATTTAGTGTAATATAGTCATTTTCTAATCTAATTTTGATACAGCAATGTACCAGTGTTCCCTCTAACAGGGATTCCCAGATGTTGTTGACTACAACTCCCAGAATCCCCAGCTGCAGTGGCTTTTTGCTTGAGGATTATGGGAGTTGTAGTCAACAATATCTGGGAACCCCTTTTAGAGGGAACACTGTAGTATAGTATAGTTCAGTTGAGGTATCCTTTGCTCTCATAACAAATTGTTTTAATAATTTCTACAACTTTTCCAGTACTTAAAGTTTAACTAAAATCATTTTTATTCCAGTAAGCAGAAATCTTAAGCTGTCATTCAGATAAGCTGAGTATCGAAACCCTGATCAAATTAATTTCTCCTTTCTAACTATTTTACCATTTTGCTCTGGGTATTCCACATTGAGGCTGTTCACATGAGCAGCCCTACAGGGGTAGGGTTGCTCACATGAAGCAACAGGATCGTGGCCAATCCTGATGCTGCCTTGCCAGGTAGCCTGGGAATTTCCTAGGGCTTTTACCTGAGTAGAAGGACACAAGTGTGCCCTTCTACCTAGGCCCCCAGTTGTGTGTCTGCTTGGACTGCAGGCAGCCTACACAGACACAGAGCCGGGTGCCTAGAGTGTCCAGCTTGCAGGGGAATCCCCCCAATGCATTGCACTCATCGTGTGGTGCATTGTGGAACGTGGGAAGCTGCAGCCTGCTTTCCTCCCACTCCTTGGGTACTCTTGGAGCCGTCACATGCTGCTTGTGTCGCACAGTGCTGGCAAGCCCAGGAGTGGCTTGGATTGGGTTGGGGAAGGCAGGACAGCTCCTTCCTTCCCCCCAGCCCTCCCCAGATCAAGTGAGTAAGGTTGTATGAACAACCTTTTTGGCTTATAAGAAACTGTTTATGTACAGTGTGTGAACTTTGGTCAGTTTTAAATGGTTTCTTTAAGCCTATCTGTTATTCAGCTCATCCCTTCCATGTTTACTCAAAAGTAAGTCCCATTTATTTCAATGGATCTGCTTCCAGGCAAGTGAGGTTTACAACTGCAGCCTTAACAGTGCAATTCTATACAAGTTTGCCCAGAAGTAAGTCCCACTGAGTTCAGTGAGATTTTCTTTCAAGTAATTGTGAATAGGATTGCAGCCTTAAGGGCTCATTTTGATTCAGTGGATATGCTTCAGTGGTGTTTTTACCAGCAAAAGCTGAGTGAAGAGACAATGTACAAGTGCAATTATTGGAAATATTAGGTAGTACATAAGTTTGATTCTGCTTTTAAGATATTTGTAGTATCATCTTTTACATGAAATAAAATTTACACTAAACTAGTTATAGATTCAGTCAACCATCTCTGTGACAGTTGTAACTGAGCTCATTCTTTGAACTTCAACAAGAATGCATACCTACGTTCTTGGTTAGTCTCTTCCCTTCTTAAAGTGGTTTTTGTCTATATTATAAGGATTTATGTTGTTAAGAATAAATGGTTGGTTGTTGTTTATATTTTGCCTATTATGCTTACAATTACATTGGGCAATTGTGTTCCAAATTGCTGTTCCTGGAGCTGTTTCCATTAGCTGTTTTAAAAACACTTTTACAAGTCTTTTACAATAGAATTGTATTTACAATAGAACTACTTTTACAATAGAAATAGGGGTTCTATTTTACAAGAAATAGAACCCCTGTTCAGGCCAACACAGCATGAATTAAGGTAGCTTTGAGCCGCCGGCACTGCTGCAAGCTCCTAAGGAACCGCATAAATACTTAAGACAGAGCTCCCTCACTTTGGGAGCATTGCTTACATGTTTACAATGCAAGTAGTGCTGGTGTGGGTGCACTACTTTATTTGTGCTTTTGCGCAAAACCGACTGTGGTTCCTTAGGAGCCTGCAGCAGCACAGATGACTCAGAATCACCCATATTACACTGCGGATCATGTGGGCCTGACTGTATGTAGATACAGTAGCTCACTGTTAAGTAACCCATGATATGTATTTCTTTAATTTATTCACATAAACATTCATTTGTGTATGTATGTTCTATTTTCAGCTTGACACAACTCAGGATATTAGTGAACTAGAAAATACTGTGGCTTCTCTGAAATGCCAATTTGAAAAGACTTTGCATGACACCACTGCAAGCCAAAAATCCTTGGAAGAGAATCTGATAACAACAAAGCATGACCTTCTTAAGGTTCAGGACCAGTTAGCTATGGCTGAAAAGGTCAGTGTTCATTCTGTTGCAAATACTCATTGCTGGGCAGGATCCAGACTAAGTTAGTCATGACTAAAGTCCTGTTGAAATTAATGGGACAAGTTAATTGTGACTAGACTGGATACTGCCTACTATCTTTTAAAAAAACCTAAATACCTATCACATAAGGCACTGTTAAAGTTTATAAACTCAGTATGAAAGAGGATAGAGAAGATTGTTATAAAATAGCACATGTCTACATTATGGAAGAAAATCTTGAATGTTTTATTTTGATACTGTTTGGCTTCTTACAGCTAAAGAAATAATTAAAATAATAATAGTTGCCTTCAATACTTTTGAAAGGAGAGGAGGGATTTGTGTGTGCATTTTTAGTTTGGGGTTTTGTTTCCATAACGTAGAAGTGGAAGTGCTTGGGAGGATTCTCATAAAGTAATTAAACTATATCCTACATTTTGGTGATAATTGGAAGTAAGTGCACAAAGAGATGAATCTTTGCTTCCCCAAGAGACATTGTTTCACTGCAGCAAATTAAATAGACATGGCAAAGATCCCCAGGATAGATTTTGTGTTTGCCATATCTATAATATAAAGCTCCTTGGGCCTCACTCACTCACTGACATGAAACTCCCAGATCAAACCACAAAAGTTAGAAACGTGCTGTTTTACAGGTAAGTTCTGGAATTCGCCCAGACTACAAGAAAAATCGAAAGCCCCAGGAAAATTGATTATTTCCCCACAAAATGCAGGAAAACTCTCCCATTGGAAATATATGAGGAATGATACCTTCTGACAAATTTTGGCAAATTTCCAGGTGTTCTTGGGTAGTTTTCATGACAGTCTGGACTTTCACTGAATTATGAAGCAACAAACAAGTGATATTTTTTTTTCAGTTCATTGCACGTCAGTCCGTGTTGGATTTCTATGAAAATTGCTTAGGAATTCAAAAAACATGAAAAAGCTTGATTGTTGGAGATATTTGATTGATTGATTGAGTGCTGTCAAGTCAGTGTCAGCTCTTAGCGACCACATAGAGAGATTCTTTCCAGCATGATCTGTCATCCAGGAAATATACAGTGTTCTAAATACAAACTCCCGTAGACATCAACTAGCAGCAAATGAAGGGAGAGTTTATTTATTGTACAGGAGGAATGCTTGCAAACTGCAAACCCCTTTTACTAGTAAACTATAAAAGTTTGTACTTATTTGTTACATACCTGAAACTGAATAGTAGTAACTCAAACAGTGTTTTGAAGTTGGAATTATTTAATACGTATACTGTTCTTGTTTTCATTTCAAAAATAACAAAGTAAATATATTAGTGATTCTAATGAATAGGAATTGGAAAAGAAGTTCCAGCAAACAGCTGCCTACCGTAACATGAAAGAGATTTTAACTAAGAAGAATGAGCAAATAAAGGAAATGCGAAAGAAGCTGTCAAAGTAAGTGGTGCTCTTCCATTTGCCCGCTGTGATGAAATGAGATTGGAGTGTAAATAGTTAAGCCCTTCATATCTAGACAACGTTAACGCCCAGTAGCTGAGTCTGGAAAGCCTTCTGGTGGGGGAAGGAAAACAGACCAGTTAGAATTCAGATGGAGAGTGTCAGTTGGAGCTGAAGCTACACTGTGTGTGTGTTTGTGTGCACGAGCACCTGGAAGAAGGCTGGTTTTAAGGAAAACCAGAGAGGGTTCTGAAAAAGTAAATATAGTTGTAACACTAATATATGTGCTCTGTGAGGAAAGAGTGTGTAAAACCAGACTCATAGAAGTATTTAAGCCAAGAAGTGGATGAAAGAGTACTGATCTGGATAGTGGTTCCATCATCCATAAATAGTGGGGTTCTGCGCCTGCGCAGATCAGCTTCGGGTAGAATTCGTTAGCTTCTCGCGATACCGACAACCGCCTGTTGCACGTGACCGTAGTAGCCTCTAGTGGCAGTTGGGCGTCTCTGCAATCAGTACTCAGAGACAGTTTGCTCCTCAGAGACAGTTTGTTTTTTGTATTTTTGGATCTTCTGACTACTGGAAACAGACTCTGACTATTCTTTGGAAATTCCTTTGGATTTGGCATTGTTTGAGATTTATTCAGCTCGAGACTTCTGGATACGGACTTGACAACTCTTTTCCTCCTCCTTTGGACTTGTTTCAATCTCTGCCTCCCCCTCTGACGACGGAACGGACAACTACTCTTCTCTAAACGGATACCTGATCTAAAATGAGCAGCTCAGGAAAACCTGGTAAGGCAAATGGCATGGGCAAGTCTGGAAAGGACAAGCGGTCCTTTCCAGACCGCTTAAGCGGTGTACCAGTTGTCACGGGAAAATCCCGCTTAAGCAGTGTACCAATTGTCACGGGAAAATCCCCTCAACAGACAGCCATGCCCTCTGTTTGTTCTGCCTGGGAGAAAAGCATGAAACGAAAGCCTGCTCAGTCTGCATTATTTTAATAAGCAGACTTTGAAAAATCGTGCAGCACGCCTTAGGGTGTATTTGCTGGAGGAGTCTCTAGCACCTAAAATGGCTACCGAGGGGGCATTGCCGGGTCCTGCTCCAAAAGTACAGTCTAAGGTCCCGGGAAAGTTGGATAAGCCTTTGGAGGCCAGCGCCTCAACATCGACCACATCGGCTTCAAAAGCCGTGGCGTCGACCGCTTCGACACCAGGCACCTCAGCCCCATTTAAGCAGCCGAAGGATCGGCGTTCTAGCCCGAAGAGAAAGCACAATAATAAGGCTTCGGCGCAGGAGCCTCCGCCTAAAAAACACAAGCACAAACAGCTTGAGCTGAATGCGGAGCATACTCCTTCGCCTTCGGGGCTACAGGATTATGTGATCCCTCGGTGCCGAGCGGCCTCCTTATCCCCAGCTCCGACACCACATCAGTCACCGCTTACTCCACGGCCTCGACATATCCAACGTCGAGACCACTCGGCATTGGGGATGAATAGAGAAGAGCCAGCGGATTGCTCATCGGTGCCTTCAATGCCGACCGCTCGGCATCGACACCTCACGACATCAACGTCGGACAACTTTACAGCTCGACACCGCACGACATCGACATCGGACAACTTTACAGCTCCGGAGTCGACTGTGGCAGTTATACTAGACGCGGAACTCGACATCGAGCCCGACGTCGTGCCGGATTCTGTTATTGTGCATTCACCTACTACTAGGGCATCTCCATTGACCCCGGCAGGGCTAGGTGAGCTTCCTTCCGGTTGCTGTCTAGCCCGCATGCTCAATTCAGAAGAGAGTATGCCTTCTACCCACACTTTTATGGGATTCCGGGAAGGTGACCACCAGCCTCTGGCTATTCCCAAGACACCCTCTCTCTCAGCAAGGGAGACACCAGTCACGGGTCTCCTACCCAGTGGGGGTTGGGGAGATTCTATAACGGTCTCCTGGGAGGGGTACTCCCTTTTCACAAGATGGTTAGAGGAGCAGGAGCAAGATCCCCCTAAACGAATCCAGAGAATGGAGACGGCTGTGCAGACAGCTGTGATTCCGGTACAACGGGCAGAGACGGCCATCCAATCCACTATACCTTTGCCTCCTCAGTGTTCTGTCTCACTTCAGACATATATACCACACCAGCCATCTCAACCACTGCCGCCACAACATTCGGTTTCGCTTCAGACCAACCGCACAAGCCAACTCAGCCTATATCGTCCACTTGCCGCCAGGCGGCAACTCAGACAGCCTGTATTCAGGAACCGGTAAAGTTGACTTCTATAGCTGTAGGCAACTCACCTGTTTCATCCAATGGAGAAGATGATAATGATGATGATGATATAGACAACGACTATACCTCAGACTCGACAGAGGTAGAGGACCCAGAGGCACCGGCTCTCCCGGATCCGGATGTTGCTGCTGTTCCATCAATTTCGCCCAATGAGGAAATGAAAGGTTATCAGCAGGTGGTGGAAATGGCGCGGGTCCTAGGTCTGCACCTGAAAGAGAAAACCACTGACTTAGAAGACCCAGTATATAATATGATGCAGTTGGCCTCAGGCCTACAACCCGTTTACTTACCTATGCTACCTCATATCTCAAGAGCGACTAAGTCAGCGTGGCACCTACTTCCAAGCGTCTGGAGGCTTTGTACCAGATACAGGAGGAAGAAAATGCTTAGCACCACCCTGTTCCTAATTCATTAGTGGTGGATTGTGCAACAACTTCTAAGGGTGGCAAAAGGCATACAACACCGGCAGACAAAGAAGGCTGCAAGCTGGACATACTTGGGAGGCGAATTTACTCAACAGCGTGCTTGTCAGTCAAAATAGCTAATTATGTAGCATGCCAGGCGAGGTACACACATTCCCTCTGGGAAGCATTGTTTGATCAACAGGCTGCACTAGAACCAGGGGAGTTTGTTAAAAGGTTTGAGACTATATTTGCAAAATCAACTGCAGCCACCCGCCAACAATTGGCGAATGCCAAGCATTTGGCTGAATCCGAGTCACGTACATTGACGTCATCTATTATTTTGAGAAGACATGCCTGGTTACATGCTACAGGACTACAACAGGACATGAAAGATTGGATTGAGACTCTGCCCTTTGATGGTGCCGGTCTCTTTTCAGACAAAACTGATGGCAACATGGAACAGTGGAAGAAGTCCCAAATTACAGCATGTTCTTTCACTAATCCAAACTATTCTAACAGGTACAGACCATACAATCAATATCAGAGCCGCCAGGGCACTTATCGCCGTTCCGATAAGAGAGATTTTAAGCAACCTTACCAGCGCTACAATAGTAACAACAAGCAGCCCTATTATCCTAAGAATAGGGCGAACCAATCTAAGAGAACGCTGCAATCAAAGCAGCAGCTTTGATCAGTCACAGAGCCCACTGACATCGAGCGAAATGCCTCTTCTATGCAGCAACAAGCACTTAAATACCAGGAACACCATCTCCTTGAACACAGCCAGAGTTACCATCAAACTGGCAAGCCATGCCCAAGCATGGCACCATATAACATCGGACCACTGGGTCTTGCGCATAGTATCAACAGGATATGCGCTGGAGTTCAAGGAGTACCCACCGTTCCTGGGTCTGAAATGCACTCCTGAGATTCCAATACTGAGAGAGGAGGTACAGAAGCTCTTATATTGAAGGGAGCAATATCGCTGGTGCAGTGGGCTCTCAGCTGGACCGGATTTTATTCCCGGTATTTCCAGATCCCCAAACGCGATGGAGGCATAAGACCGATAATGGATCTTCGAGGCCTAAATCAGTACATCGAAGTACAAAAATTCGGGATGACAGCGTTGCAAGCCATCCTTCCACTCCTCCATGGGAAGAATTAGATTGCTACGCTCGACCTAAAGGATGCGTACTTCCATAAAGGCATTCAATAAAATCATCGCAAATATCTCCGCTTCACCATGGTGAATGAGATTTATCAGTACAATGTGCTACCTTTCGGACTAGTCACCGTCCCGAGGGTGTTCACAAAATGTGTGGCGGTAATAATCGCCTTTCTCAGGATACAGGAGGTGTCCATATACCTTTTTTAAGACAACTGGCTTCTGACGGCCAAGACACGGGAACAATTGCTGGAACACATAGGCATGGTGATGAGCCTGTTGGAGAATTTGGGGGTGCAGATCAATTGGGAGAAGTCCTTTCTGCAACCGGCAAAGCGCCTACAGTACATTGGCGAGCAGTTAGATATGGCGGCCCAGAAGGCATTCCTCCTGTTGGAGCAGTTTGCCCATCTACGTGCGCTAATTTTCCTTTGTCAAAAAACTCCCATACAAAAGGCGAGAACAGTTCAGGTGATGTTGGGCCTGATGGCATCCTGCACCACTACAGTGCTATATGCAAGGTTGCAGATGCGCAAGCTGCAACTCTGGTTTCTTAGGGCCTACAAACCAAGAACCGAGCCTCAGTCCAAGCGGGTTGTACTTCCAGGAAAGATATTGGACTCGGATTGGTGGACAAAGGAATCAAATATGCTCAACAGCATGCAGTTCCACGCACTGGGACCAACATCAACAGTGACCTCCGATGCTTCCATGCACGGCTGGGGGCCCCCACTTGTCACACCACAGAGTTCAGGGGCGGTGGACTCCAGAAGAAAGACTTCTACATATCAGCTTCCTGGAACTACTGGCTGCGTTCAAAGCTGTAGTCACCTTTCAGGGGCAGCTTGTGGGACAAACCATCCAATTACAGATGGACAATATGACAGCCATTGATTATGTAAACAAGCAGGGTGGGACAGTGTCCAGATCTTTATGCAATCTCAGTCTGCAGTTATGGAATTGGTGCATCCCACATGGGATTTATCCCATTGCCATCCATATCAAAGGCAACATGAACTGTTTGGCAGACTCACTAAGCAGGGATCTAGTGCTAGAGCAGCACGAATGGGAATTGAATCCAGAAGTACTGGAACAATTGTTCCTGGCTTGGGGCAGACCAAAGGTGGACCTATTTGCGACTTTCGAAAACAGCAAATGCGAACAATATTGCTCCCGGATGGGAGTCTGTCCACAAAGCAAGGGCGATGCCTTTCAGTATCTATGGAGCCAGGAGCTGTTTTATGCCTACGCCATTACTGCCCAGGGGGGTGGCGGCCAAGTTCCTACATGACCAGACAAGGGCAATAGTGATTGCACCGTGGTGGCCAAGGCAGCCATGGTACACGCAACTACTCAGACTGTCAAGAGGAAAATACAGAAGGCTCCCTCAGTGGACAAATCTAGTCACACAAGATCGAGGGAGAGTGATTCACCCCGACTTGTCCGTAATGAATCTCACCGCGTGGAGGATAGGCTTCTGAAGAAGATCCTCCTAAATACGCGTAAGCGGTCCCCGAGGCGGAACTCCCTGGCAAAATGGCGTAGGTTCACTGCACATGCTGCCTCCAGGGGCTGTGACCCGAAGGAGGCAAGTCTGAAAGCCATCCTTCCCTACCTGAACACTTTGAAACAAAGCAGTCTGGTGAATGTTTCTATTAAGGTTCATATGGCAGCAATATCTGTGCACCACGATGGGTGAGACGGCAAGACAGTCTTCACCCATCCACGATGTAAGGACTTTTTGAGAGGCATCAATAACCTATATCTACCTGTGTGGCAGCCGGCCGAAAAGTTGAGTCTCTCCTTAGTGCTTTTGTCTCTGACAGAGGCACTATTTGAGCCACTGGCAACGGCATCTCTGAAGCTCTTGACCCTAAAAACTCTCTTTTTAGTGGCAATAACCTCCACCAGGCGAGTAAGTGAATTACGTGCACTTCGTATAGATGAACCTTATACAAAGATTTATCCAGAAAGGGTCATCATGCGCTTAGATCCCGACTTCCGACCTAAGGTAGTTATTGAATTTCACCTGAATGCCGAAATTGTGCTACCTACCTTTTTCAAGGAACCAGCGTCTACTCTCGAGCATGCGATGCATTCACTAGACATCCGACGAGCTCTTCTCTTCTATTTGAAGGCCACTAGCAGTATTCTTAAAACACCTCAGTTGTTTATAGACTTACAGAGGAAGTTCAAGGGGAAGTTCGCCAGAAGCTCTCTTTCTGGTTGGTGGAATTGATTAAGCTAGCGTATGACCAGCAAGGGGTCAGTCCTCCAGCCTCAGTTAAGGCACACTCAACTAGAGCTTACGCCACATCTGTGGCACATTTGGCAGGCATTCGTTTCGCTGATATCTGCACGGCAGCCACGTGGTCATTGCATCAAATGTTTATAAGGCACTACTCCATAGATGTGCGGGCAGCTAAAGCTGCTGACCTTGGATGGGCAGTCCTAAAGAGGGTGTTACAGTGACTTGCAGGATAAACCCACCACCAATTGGGTAGCTCACAATTCACCCACTATTTATGGATGATGGAACCACTATCCAGATAAACAGGTTGCTTACCTATAACAGATGATCTGGTAGTGGTTCCATCATTCATAACACCCTCCCTACCATCCCCACATCTAAGTTGGCAAGCCACTGTAACGTCATACACAGGCCGCTATACCGCAACAACGTCATACTGCCATGTCAGCCATCAAGAAACTGATTGCAGAGATGCCCAACCGCCACTAGAGGCTACTACAGTCACGTGCAACAGGCGGTTGCTGGAGTCGCAAGGATCTAACAAATTCTACCCGAAGCTGATCTGCACAGGCGCAGAACCCCACTCTTTATGAATGATGGAACCACTACCAGATCATCTGTTACAGGTAAGCAACCTGTTTTTTTAAATAAAAATAAGCAATTTTGTAACCAAGCAAGAGAACTATCCTACTTTCCAAGCAGAGAAACAAGCAAACCTCAGCAGCTGTAAATTAATAAACTTTTATTTGTTTCATGAAATAACCAAGGAGACTGTCTCTGTCTGTACTATCACACCTACTTTCCTGTGTTATCAAAGCTGAAGACCCCTATAAAGAGAGTTCTTGATTAGCAATAGCAATAGCACTTACATTTATATACCGCTTTATAGCCGGAGCTCTCTAAGCGGTTTACAATGATTTAGCATATTGCCCCCAACATTCTGGGTACTCATTTTACCGACCTCGGAAGGATGGAAGGCTGAGTCAACCTTGAGCCCCTGGTCAGGATCGAACTTGTAACCTTCTGGTTACAGGGCGGCAGTTTTACCACTGCGCCACCAGGGGATTAGTAAGAATTATGCTTCTGGTGTCAGCAAAACAAGACCCTGTTGGGAAGATTAGAAAGTAAAAACACAAAAAATCTCCCCCCTCTCACGACACCTCAGGATGTCTTCTGTACTTTGGGGGAAATCACAAGGCCTAGAAACTTGTATTAAATGAAAACTGAGGCTAGGTTCCAAAGAACTACTGGCATTTCCAACCACTCACATATTTTCTTTGAACAGCAGACCTTGATGCTGTATTACAAACTACATTTGAAACTCCCTTCAGTTTCAAAAGCAGTTTGCCAGACAACATGGGGAAGTACTGTTCCAGACACCTAAGCATAAAGCCCCCATGGATATGCAGAACTAGTTCTGTACTTCTTTGGATCCTCGTTTTGTAACTTTGGCAGAGGGGGTGTGGACAATATGGTACAAACTAGCAGCACAATCCACGAGGTCCTGCCTTAAAATTAGAGTTCTTCCTATTGGGGCTGAAATCCCCAAGCAGGAATTACACAAACCAAAAGAAAAAATATATACAAGAATAATCCAAACTAGCTTAACCTGCACAGAGCATCTGCATGCTAGTACTTGAGTTCTCCCCTCACCCCCCGTCAGAGTTCCCCTCACAGAGCTCTCTCCACCCTCACCTGAGCCACACTCCTGCTGCTCCTCTTCAATCCGGTTGCTTCCATCCCCCTCACCCCTCTTGGTCACAGCTGCAGCGTTGCTGGCACCTATCGTCCAAGCTGCAGCCCCATATCCCCAGAGACCTCCCCACCCTCACCCAAGCCCTGCTCCTCCCCACAGGAGGAGCAGCAGCGGTTTACTGGGTCCTTCCTCACTGCTGCCATGGCTGCTCAATCCCCTGAGGCCACTGACAGGCCTGGGCCCATCCCTTGCCTTCCTCACCCTCTCCACTAATGGCCTTGGTAGTCTCAAACAGCAGCAGTGCTTGACTGGGCCCTTCCTTGCTGCCAATAGGCACCAAGATGGCCGCTTGTTCCCCTCAGGCTGCTGACAGGCTTGGGCCCATCCCTCGCCCTTCATTCTTTTTCTCTTCCCCTCCCTTCTTTATTTCCTCTCTCTCCTCCACTCACTCTTCCCTTCTGTCTTTCTTCCCCTCCTTTCTTTTCTTTCTTTCTTTCTTTCTCTCTCTCTCTCTCTCTCCCTCCCTCCCTTCCTGAGTTAATAGATTTTGTTCATATTGTTTCCTCATCTAATTCACACAACGGCAGCCTCCTTCTCCTGAAGGAGCTCTTTCCTCCCCCACAACCCCTCTCTTCAGACCTCTGCCTGCTGTCCTTGTATATATATATATAGATTCCTCTCTTCTACAATCAAGAACATCTTCTGACCAGTAAGAGTTGTATTCCAACTGACCTTTACCATCACAGGCTCCTCCTCCTTATCTGCATATGGAACCCCCACTGCCCAATCACCACGGTGCTTCTGCTTGTGAACTCTCACAAGAGCTGCCACACATGGGATTAGCAACGGGTACATCTAAGAGGGAGAGAGAAGGTCATCATCCAGCCTAGGGGAAGCAGATGAGAATTTACTCCTTCCTCCCCACCAACAAAGCAAACGGAGCTGTGAGAACATCTTTTGCAATCCTTACTAAGAACAAATTTGCGGCCCTGGTCACAGAGAACCCTCCCTTACCCTCTAAAGGAGCCTGCTGACAGGATAACTGCATTACACCAGGCATCTTCCTTGCCATCTAAGAACTCCAGCCCAGAAAAACCCCTGGAGCAGTGAGGAGAACAGAGAGCCAGATGACACCCCCATGACATGCCCGTGAACCCCTTTCAGAATATTTGGGCTCCACCTGTCTCCTAACCACAAAAACTCATTCAAAGTTTGGAGCACCTAAACAACATTTTAGCAAAGATAGATAAGCTCAGGCATGTCTTTGATGCATTTGTAACCCATAAAACAGCTCCCGGCAGTGTCCAGGAAGCTCCTCCTTCAGCTCCTGACAGGACCTCTGTCAAAACTTCACAGAGGAAGCATTAAGGGCTGCCAAATACAACTCACTTCACTGCATGTATTCCAAACTGCCCAGGTGCTGCTACAAATAGCAATGAATTACATTAAAGTTCAGCGTTGGTCATCCCGCAAAATAATAATAAATTCCCTGAATCTTCTTCTAAACTGTCACCCCAAATTTGTAGACCTGGACTTGTTTCAGTTCCTGCCTAGCTGTCCAGAGAGAGAGAATTCTGCTCACCTTTAGCCAATCTACCCTTCCACTTAAGCTCATTTGGATGGTTGGCGGGGGGGGGGGGATCTTTTCCATAAATGCAATAAAAGAACCACCAGAGTGTTTAAGGACTGCACCATACTGCCTCTAATTGCAGGGAAAGTTAGGAGCAAAACTGTTCCTTTTAGAAAATGACCTTGTAGATAACGTCTCCACGGAAATGAGCTCAGTCCTTAGTAAACATCTCACAAATGGCCTTGCTGAAGTCCAACAGTCACAGCAGATTATGGCCTGGAAAGAGTGAAGATTACCAGTCTGTAGACACAGCCCTTGCTGAACTTAAAAAACTACTCGCAGCTGCTCAAAAACAAGTACAGCCATTGACAACTCTTCTCCTCCACTCAGACTCTGAACTTTCAGAGAGCAATATGGATATCCACCTTCTTCAGGCTGTTCCAGAAGGAGTCAATAGTCCTATTGCTGAGGCCCTTGCCAACTCATTCTCCAAGACTACCATCATATCCAGACCAAGGAGGAAAATGTCAGTTCACTCCTCCGACTTTAATTCTGACTCTAACCCTGAATCTGACTCAAGAGGCCAGGGACAGTGAAATGGATATCACTGAGCCCACCCACCCCAGTAGTGCGGACCAATCAAAGGAGTGGGGTAACCTCTAAGCTTGCCCAGTCCCATCTTATAATACCTCCATGGGCGCTCCCCCTCCCCAGTGCTGAAGAGCCTAAGGCAGATTACATAGATACAACAACCCTAAAGGAAGGGACTACTGCTACTACTACTACTACGGATATTTATATACCACCATTCAACCAAAGTTCTCAAAGCAATTTACATAGAAAAATAAATAATACATAAATAAGATGGTCCCCTGTCCCCAAAGGGCTCACAATCTAAAAAGAAACATAAGGTTGACACCAGCACTGGAGGGATGCTGTGCTGGGGTTGTATAGGGCCAGTTACTCTCCCTCTGCTAAGTAAAGAAAATCATCACTTTTTTTAAAAAAGCCTCTTTGCTCAGTTAGCAGGGGTTAGGGTTAGGGACACACACATCATATGCACTAACTCAAGGGCTGCAGTTGCCGTGTGCAAACCCTGGAGGATCAAGGGACAGGGATGCATGTACAACATATCCTTCACTGCTACAAGACAAAGATATGGCAGCTTCAAAGAAAGTGGCCGCCACACTATCCACACACTTCCAAGATGCAACCCCTGCAAGCCCACTGGAGTCATCCGCATCAAACTCCCCATAAGGATCCCACAGCAAAAAAGAAAGAAAGAAAATGGTGCAGCATGCCCATCATCACAATCGCCAGAGCTGCAGCTGCCCAATGCATCTCCTGGAGCACTGGAGGAGCCACATGAGCAGCATCTGACCATTGTTCCATATGGAGTACCGCCTTGAGCCAACCGCATCAGAAACTAGCCACTCTGATTCTGCGGCCCTGTGCACTTAACCTATCACTCCTCAGGATACCCCTCTGAGAACTTATACACTGGCACACACTAATAAAACCATAGACTGATGTTACAAAGACCAGCATAAGGTCTCCATTCTGACCTGGAACGTGGCATGTTGGCACTCCAGCTGCAAGGACATATCCTTCATAGACTTCCTCTCCAAACATGACATCACAATGGTGCAGGAAACCTGGATACCCGAAGACCTCGCACTCAATGACTTCAGTGCATACTCATTGGGAGTAGAAGCCAGTGTGGGAGGAGACAGACCTAAAGGTGGACTGGAAGTGTTTTTTCTCTCTCATCCTGTGTGCTACGTCAGTAAGACTCTCCTAATTTAAACAACATGCCATGGCTGCAACAATCCACTTCAGACACTGTACCCTGCTAGTAATCAACATCTACTTACCTTCACTGATGCGGAAATCCAGGTCAGGAAACTGTGCTCTGAACTGAAAAGCTATTTAACTGACCTTTCTACATTCCCCAATGCGTATACAGTGGTAAATGGGGATCTTAATGCCAGATTAGACCCTGACAATGATACTCTGTACGCACACGATCAGTGTTACCCACCTAAACCTGAAGCAGATGCTCTCCCCCTCACACACTACTCTAAGGACAAGAAGCCAAATTATTCAGGACACTGTTTGGCCCAAAATGGCTAACAGATTTAACCTCTGCATCTTTAATAGCTCCCTTGAAAATGACTGCCCCACCAAATTCACCCTGTGGGCTGGAACCAAAACGAGTGCCATTAACTATGTAATTGTCTCCTGAAACCTGCTCCAATTTGCAGACTGCTTTGAGGTCATCCTCCAATTTGACAGTGATCACTTCCCAGTCTCTCTACACCTAAAACCCTTTGTCCAGCAGCACCGCACTGAGGCACTATATCAGCCACAAATTCTACCAGTAGAAAGAGCCTGCCACATTAGTCTCCCCAACTGGACAAAGCAATGATGGAACAATTCACCTCAATCCTAGAGGGCTATAGCAACCTAGTGCAGGAATTACAAAAGCAACTTACTCATGAAAACACTGCTCACCCCAAACAATGCTTGCACAGCTCCAAACCATGGTTTGACCTAGAATATTTTGAAGGAAAAAACTATGCTCATTGCCAATTACGGTGCCTATAAAACCAACATAGGACCAACAACTGCACAGGACCTGCTTAAACAAAAGAGGCAATACAAACAACTACTCAAACACAAGAAAATAGATGAAAGACTCCTGGTCATGTCTCATCCAAGCAGTCAGAACCAATGACTCTGCCCCTTCTGGCACATCTCTGCTGATCACCCCAGGTATGGCCTGACACATCTGGACAGCTGTATTCCACCAGAGGTATGGGAAAGGCACTTTTGTTAACTGTAAAAGTAAACTGTGCTGTCGGGTCGATGTTGACTCCTGGCGACCACAGAGAATACAGGAGGGGTTTACCGTTGCCATCTCCCGCGCAGTATGAGATGATGCCTTTCAGCATCTTCCTATATTGCTGCTGCCCGATGTAGGTGTTTCCCATAGTCTGGGAAACATACCAGCGAGGATTCGAACTGACAACCTCTGGCTTGCTAGTCAAGTCATTTCCCTGCTGTGCCATTAACTTTACAGAGACGAAACATGGGACCTTGGATGCCCCTGGCAAGCCATAGAGGACCTGGCTGCCGGTAACGTCAGCAGAGGTAATGGATCTAATCTCTTAACTAAGACCTGGGAAGGCCCCATGTGACTATCTAATCCCCCCCCCCCCCGAGCTAATAAAAAAACAACTCAGCATGGTGGGCTCCATTCTGGCCTCGCTGTTGACATTCATTGACAAAAAGTCCTATCCCTAGGGACTGGAGGCTAGCAGTATTGTGCCCATCTTCAAGAAAGGTAGGAGGGACAACCCAACAAACTATAGATCCATCAGCCTGCTCAGCATTATAAACAAGCTCTACTCCAGACACCTATGTTGGAAACTCAGAGACTGGCTGGAACAAGAAAACCTCCTATCAGAGGAACAAGCCAGTTTCAGGGAGAGATGATCCACCATTGACCACTGCCTAATTCTTCAGCACCTAACTAAGAAATACTCCACTCACAACACAGTCTCCCTGTATGCAGCCTTCATAGACCTCAAGTCTGCATTTGACTCCATCTTTCTAGACAAATTGTGGGAAAAGCTAGAAGCTTCTACCATCGACCAGCGCTTTCTATCTCTCATTTGTATCCTCCATGATGGCATGTCCCTGAATGTCAGATACAGCTCCCAAGGTCATCTGTCAAGCACCATCCCCACCTGTAAGGGCATCAAACAAGGCTTCATACTTGCCTCACTCCTATTCAACTTCTGTATAAACACCATGGTGGGTCACTTGAATAACCTGGACTTTCACCACCACCCCAACTGGCAGAGAAACACATTTCTATTCTGTTTTATGTAGACAGTGCCACAATTCTCTCCAGGACCCCCATAGGACTTAGAAAAGCTCTGGGGACCCTTGCTTGTTACCGTAAGGAAGACGACCTGGAATTAAACTACCACAAAACCAAAATCATGGCCTTTGCCCAGAGACCAAAGTCATACTCCTGGTGCATAAATGGGAAAACAGTTGAGCAAGTCTCATTCTTTAAACACCTGGTGGTGGTCTTTCGTTCATCTGGCACTAGGGAGGTCCACAGCAGCTATGCTGCTCAAAATGCCCAGAGGAGCAGTGCAGCCATCCTAAAATTCTTTTGGTCAAAAGGAGACTACTACATACCTGCACTATTTGAGGCCAAGTCGCTGGTGCAACTTCTCTACAAAGCGCAGCTAGACTCCTCCAACATTGGTGCCTTGGAGCTCGTCCAGTCCAAATTCCTAAGAGCAGTATTTCAGGTACCCTGTTATGTCTCCAATGCCAGTCTAAGGTTGGAGACAGGCCTGGTGAAAGTGGAGGCCAGAGTATGGCTGTCCATAGTTTCTGGCTACGGTTATCCTCTTTCCCAACAGACCTAGCCCCCCTAACGCTGGAAGATGGATACCAATCTACATGGAAGCGAACTCTGTTCACAAAACTATCATCACTTTGTCTCTGCCCGCCCCACCTACTTTCCCTGGGATATGAGCGGGCCAGGACATTTCTTAAACAGCACATAATGCATACAGAGCACCAAACTGACTTAGGCAGGGCCCCAAACCTCTCCACCACGGAAAGCCTATGGTATATAGTGTCACCCACTGCATATCTTACGCAGCTGGATGTCCTAACCACAGAAGAGCTTTCACCTTGGCCCATTGCAGCACCCTCCCTTCAGCCATTTTACATGGAAGATCTTGGAAGATCCCCTTCCCAGAACTCTTGTGCCCCAGCGATGCTAGGCAAGTTGAAAGCACCAAGCACATCCTACTTCACTGCCTTTTTAATTGAGACATCCACAATGCTTTCATTCTCCCACTATTTACAGGGTTGCCAGGCTGCACAAGCCAGTCCCACGTATCATTACTACCCTCTTAATAAAACCCCCTCATAACATAATGTTAAGTTCTGCACAGCAGCATGCAAAATTCACCAGGACCTGACCGCTGACAGGAGTTAATCGGGCCTGACACCGATACCTCTAACCTCCTGCTCCCAAGTCCTACAGTTCTTATCTCAATTTTATCTTAAAATTTAATCCTAGTTTTATAATGTGTTTTTAAAATGGATCTTAGTTTACAGCAATATTCTGGCTTTTATGGTATCACTTTCAAACTGTCTTCATATACACAGGCTGCTTTTAGTAATATAGCTGTTAATCTCTTAGCTTCTATGTTTTACCTTATCACATTTTAAATTTTTAACCAATTTCATAGTGTTTCATAGTTCTTCGTTTTATAGCAATATGATTTTAGTATGCTATAGTCACTGTCTTCACAGCCCTCATGGGCACTGACTGCTTTAAAACTATAATTTTATAGTTTTAATCTGATGGCAGTTTCTTTGCCTTATGCTGGTCAAAGACCACAATAAAGATATTGATTGATATTGATTGACTTTGGCAGCTATGAGTAGCAAGCATGCTACTTCCAGCCATACTCATTACTGGGTACTGTCGCTGTTTATCTTCCTCCAGAATGATAATGGAAAATCTCAGACTTCTTCATAAACTGTAGATAACTGGTAATATCCTATGCAGTACAATCTTAAAATAAGACAACTATTTGTGTGTGTGTGTGTGTGTGTGTGTGTGTGTGTGTGTGTGTGTACACACACACATATGTACACACTGCTTTTCAACAGAAAAGTTCTCGAAGTAGTTTACATAGAAATAATGATTAAAAAATAAGGTTCACTATCCACAAAGGGTTCACAGACTCAAAATGTTGCTTGCAGATTTCAAATCGGTAATTCCATTGTTATATTTTAATCCTTTTTTAAATATTTCTTTTCTCTTAGATATGAACCAGATGATTAAGATTTGAAGAACATTAACTCTTTCAAGAAACTGCCTCAAAAAATGCTGAAGGTTTTGAAATAGAGGTTATATTTTCAATATGTAGCAAACATTAGTTTCCCGCTTTGTGTTCAGAAATTACCTTTTACTATTAGGAAGTCACAACTGAGAACTACAAGAGAAGAAAAGGGCATAGCTTCATTTCTGTGTTTATTCTTTGGAAAATCGCAAGCACAGAATTATTGGCCAGTGCTTTGTAAAACAGAGAGTTTATGTAAAAAAGAACTGCAGGAGGGGGGCGAGTGGGAATCAGTAATCTGATTCTCTAATATAATATGTTTATTAACATCTGATATTTAGTATAAACATTATTAGCTCACTAATTTTCAGTAGAAGTTCTATGTTAAAGAGTAATGAACCAATCTGGTTTGTTGTTTGTTAAAAGACAAAAACACTCTGATATTCAAATGTTGATTAACTAGCCAAAAAAGTGGGGGAAAGGTGTCTTACATGTCTTACTGAATTTGTTCTGGCTTAAGTGAAAGCATTTTATCACAGTACAAATGTAAGGTATTAACGTGCAGCCCTGCATGCACTTCATCTATCTCAGTGACAACTTGATCAGATACACTTGGCAGACCACACTGAAATGATAAGTTCTGTACTATAGGCAGTCATGTTAGATTCTCCCCTTATGTCTCAGCAATACACATTACGTTTTAAAAGTAGTTCTCAGTAATGAAACAAAAAATGTCTTGCTACAAAATTCCCAAGTGACACGCAGCTAGATGAGACCAAATGAAACAACTTTTATTTATGGAATATGTTAATTTGGAGAGATTGCTTCATTTCCCTAGGCAATCTCAGTTGTCCAACTGCGGACCAGTTTTAATTCTTGTATTCCAGCTTCTATGTTTTTGCCAGTTGGTGTCATGACGTTTTTTTAATTCTCTTTATTATATATTCATATATATGTTATAATGTTCTTAATTAAGATGTTTATTGAAAAAGTCGGCTTCAGTTATGTGGCTTCTTTACAGGAAATGTGCTTCGGCAAGTTCTTTTGTCCCTTAGAAAGATTTTTCTTTTAAATTTGTGCCAACAGAAAGCTATCTCCCTTGATCGTACCCAGTTTTTTAAAGGCTATATCTAGTTGGGATCTAAACCTGTACTAATCTACTGATCTAGGTACTAATACTGATTGTTTAAATCATGCATATGTGTGTATAATTATCAATTGCGGTACCTAGATTTTTGCAAAAATTTGTCCAGGGCTATATAGGTAGAAGGCAAAACAGAATGGCTATAGGGACAGGAGACTAAGGCATAGGATGTATGGGAAGGAATGTGGACCAATACAGGTTGTAGGATCTCTAAACTGGTCTTCATAGTATCAGCCTTCAACAGACACTTCTTCACAACACCAACAAGTGGAAGTGGGGAGAAGGATGTTTGTGAGTATGGTACATTTGGGTCCACTTTTGGGATGCGTATGCTTTCTGAATAAGCATAGTTCATTATTTAGTGGCAATAAATAATGAGCTAAATTCTAAAACTGTGCATGTTCTTGCTCAAACTTCAACCTGAACTGTGGATGAGAGAACTACAACCACATTAGCCAGTTTTACTGAAATGACTTATTTTTCAATATAAATATGTAGTTATAGATTTCCATCCACATGTTTAATCAATCAATCAATCTTTATTATGGTGATAGACCAGCATAAAGTATAAGGGGTGATTTCATATTACATATTAAAAGTAAAAATAGATATTTAAAGCCTTGGGGTGCACAATACAAGCATATAATGAAAGACTATGATAAAAGACCATAAGGATCAGAAATAGAAGTAAAATTTAAAATAAAACTATGGCTGTCTAAGACAAAGCAAGACAGCAAACTAAATGACCCTGCAGTAGTTAAATGAAATGCAGTTAACAATAGTTAATAATGGTAAAAATTGGTACAAATATTTGTTTGGGCATCATAAAAGCATCATTTAAAAAAGCAAAAAAGAGAGAAGCAAGAATACATTAAAAATTTAAATGAAAAAAATGGAGGCATATAAAGTCACGCAAAATTGCAGTTTACGGCAATTAATAATGATAAAAAGATGGGTACAAATATTTATAAAAGGCATCATAAAAACATTTTAAAAACATAAAAGAGAAGCAAGAATGCATTAAAAAGTTATATGCAAAATGTGGAAACATATAAAATCATACATAAGAGTTTTATCAGTTTGGGGCAAGGTAAAAAACTGAGAAGCTGTGGGACTATAGAACTGTACGAACGCTGGGCTACCATTAAACGCTCTGAGGCAGCAGGCAGAGGTGTGCTCTGGGCATGAACAGGAGGTAATCATCTGCCGCATTTTAATCACTGCCACGCAGAACCTGGCAACACTGTAAGTAGTGGTGGGGTTGCTATCAGAAAGAGGTGTAAAATTGGTTCATATGATCAGGATAGTTATGTAGTAAGAGTAGAATGAAGGTGGCACTAATGTCCCTGTAATACAAACACTGAAGGAGGATATGCCCTGTTATTTCTACTTGCCCTGAGTCGGAGGGGCATTGACGTTCCTGGAGTGAAATCTTTCTATAACGTCCCTCAAGTACAGCTGAGGGAAGAACATGGCAACGCACCAGCGTGAAGGCCCTCCTGTGCTTTGGGACTTCCACTTGTGTTAGGTATGCCATAGGAGAGGTAGTACACCTGACTCCTTCACTGATGTGGAAGTTCGGGGCCTTGCCTATATCAGATTGTTGCTCTATGTCTGTAATATGCTATTTGATAAGTGCCTTGGCCGGATTATAGCCCATGTTAACTAAGAGAGGTGGGGATAGGCCCAGGGACAATATTTTAGTCATAATTGACTGTTTTCAAATGGATTGGAAGTCATCGCTCAGGGTTAGGGGGGGCAAGGCTTAAGGGACAGAGAAATTCTAAGCCAATAGTTAAGTATGGTCATCCAGACACTTGCCTCCACTTTCATCAAGCCTGTCTCCAGTCACAAGGTGGCATTAGAGACACACCTTGGTCTTGAAGGGCTGCTCTTAGGAACTTTGATTGCACATGCTCCAATTGGGTGAAGTTGGGGAAGGAGCCCAGCTGGGCACTGTATAGTAGCTGTGCTAGTAGCTTGGCTTCATACAATTTAAGCACTGCGGGTATATAATGGCCACCTCTTGTCCGGAGAAACTTAAGAATAGTGGAGGTACTCCTCTGTGCATTTAATGCTGCATAGTCCCCATGTATCTTCCTAGTGCCAGTGGAGTGCAGAACTATCCCCAGCTATTTAAAACAAGGAATCTGTTCAATCTTGTGCCCTTCTATAGACCAAGTGTGGATCTTGAGCCTTTTAGGAAAGGCTATAATTTTGGTTTTATGATAATTAAGTTCCAGCAGATCTTCCTTGCAATACTGTGCTAAGCCCCTCAATGCATGTTTAAGGACAATGGGAGTCCTTGAGAGTATTGCTGCATCATCTGCATATAGTAGGGTGAAAATATGGGCTCCTACAAGTTTAGAAGGTAGAAATCTACGTTGTTGAGTTGACCCACCATGGTGTTAATGTAAAAGTGAAATGACTTATTTTTCAATATAAATATGTAGTTATAGATTTCAAAGTTCTTTCCACCCACATGTTTAAAGAAAGAGTGCACTTGTGACAAGTGTTTCCTATGAATTTTCTGGGAAGCAATAGGTGATGACAGTTGCTGGGGAAATGAAGGAAGAAAAGCTGTCATGAAATTAAACTAAAATTAATTAAATTAAAATTAAATTAAACCCTAATTAAATAATTAAAGCAAAGGTTATGTATCAAGTGAAAACATAAGAGACCTGTGGGACCCAACAATGGACCTAATTATTCCCACACCCTGTTCCAGCCTGATCCTTCCAAGAAGCCCACAAGCATGATTTGAAGACAAGAAGTCTTTGCTGCTGTTTTTCCCTCCCTGCCCAATTGATATTCAGAAGCACATTACCTTGGAAAATGGAGGTTTCTCTGCTGCTGGATGAGGACATTTCATGCGAGTTATCCTTCCCATGTGATCCAGAGGCAGGACTATGCTAAATAGCTAGCAAAGCTTTAAAAGCCTGGAAAGGATAACATCTCCCAGTTCCGTTAGTCCTGCATCCAGTTCCAGAGACAACCTTTTTCTCTCTCCTCTAAAGCCTTGCTCTTCTTACTTTTTACTTACTTTTTCTACAACCATCACTTATTTTCTTATTGTATTATTCTCTCTCTCTCTCTCTCAAAAAACAAAACAAAACCCAGCACCTTTGAATTCTATCTTTGCCTTTCTCTCTGTGAGTACTGCCTTCAAACACACAGAGGCCCAGACCTAAGATCTGCAACATTCTCGTGCTGAAAAGAAAAACAGGTGCTCAATTTCAATCTAGACTTCTCCCTGGCAACAGCACATCAAGCACTTCTCGGTCCTCACCATCACCTGTTTATTCGAGCATGGGAAATGGCAAGGAGAATACTCCAGGTCTCCTGCCTGTAGGCTGCAAGACCTGTTGAGTGGATTGGGCACAACAAGATATTATGCGGGGTGCTGCCTCTGATTGGGTCCAGAAGTTCTGCAGCAGCAGCACCCATGATCCCGGAAAGTCTCCCTGCAATGCTACCTAATCTTCCCACAGATGTAGGGATCTCATCCCCAACAATGCCAACTACTGTCCCAGCCAGGCCAGTGGGTCAGCATCACAAGGCCACAAATGACATTCAAACCCCAGGCCTCAAGAGTGATAAAATGGCAAGGCTGTGCCATGGGGGTAGGAGCGGCTCCATCTCGGCCTTCACAGTCCCATCAGGAGGCAGAACACGCAAGGAGAAGCATGCAAGCCCAGCATTCCCAAGCACCACGGAAGACTTTCAGAGGACCGGGGGAACAGGGAGCATCCAACCCATGATTCATTGCATCCCATCACATCAGAAGGCTACACATAGCCAGTGAGACCTGGACCAAGCGCCCCCTACAGTATGTCCCATATATTTGACTGACCACACCTCCAATCCCTGCAGCTTATCGAAAGTGCTGTCCCACCAGTCTGGCAGGCTTAGTTTAAGGACACGATTGCTCAATCTGTCCAACAGGTAAAGAAAGGAAAATGCAAACTTAAGGCTATCCACATCTTCCTCCATTTCTCAAGATAATTTAACTCTGATGATTTTGCCCTGTTGTTGAATAAGGCCATACACATTCTGGGGTTACAGCTGTTACCCTCACAAGAATTTTTCAGCAATATGGTTAAACAGGAGTGGTCTAGCCTAGGGATGTGCACGGAACCACAGAAGCGTGGTCTGGCACTGGGGGGGAGTATGTCTTTAAGGGGGGGCGGTAGTACTTAACCCCACCCCCCGCTGCTCTTCCCCCTCCGGCGCTGGAGTTGGCAAAAACATTCTTGGGGCGGCAGAGTTCCTCCCTGCCGCCCCTGCCCCCATCGTCGTCTCTGTAAGGGTTAAACTAGAAAGAGCTGGCGGCACGCATGTGCCCTTCGCGGCGCGTGCGCTTGTCTCCGCCGCTGGCATGTGTGTGCTGTGCATGCGCGCCGCCAGCTCTTTCTAGTTTAACCCTTACAGAGACAATGACGGGGGCAGGGGTACCAGGGAGGAACTCTGCCGCCCCAAGAACGTTTTTGCCAACTCTAGCGCCGGAGGGGAAAGAGTGGTGGTGGGGGTAAAGTACTACTGCCCCCCCCCTTAAATTCACACTCTGTCCCTGCCGAACCACCGGAATTCCGGACCGGTCCGGAGGCCTTTTCTATGGCCCCGGACTGGTCTGTGCACACCACTAGTCTAGCCCAGCAACACCCACTGCCAAGGACCTGGGGTCATGAGTGCTGAGCAGCAGGAAGCCCCATAGAGTGTGTAGGGCACCACTGCCACCTAGACTTGTGCCCCAAAGTCATTGAGCAATTCCTTCCTTGGCCAGCATACAATGTAGCTATTCTCTCGAAAAGCGAAAACCAGGCTGGTCTTCCCTAGCCTGGTTTTTGCTGCTTGTGAGAACCGCTGGGAGCCTTGCAGCAGTAAGTCCTCTTAAGTAGCCCACCTCTTAGCCCAGGTTCTCTAGGTGATCATGTGTCTGCCGTGGCTGCAGACACACAGTGGGGAGGGGGGAATCCCAGTAATGCACCACAGAGCAAAGTGAATTCCTTGACTATACTTGAAACAAAAAATGTAAACAGCATTAATAGGGCTATGCTGCTGTAGGGGAAAGTGTGTGTGTGTGTGTGTGTGTGTGTGCGCGCGCGCTTATGAAGTGAAGCTTGTTTCTTGTCAGAAAAAAACTTAAGCTGCTTCACATTGGCTTTGCTAACTATGACAAAATCAGCCATTGGTGTAGCAGGACCCCATCTGAACATTAATTGGCTTGGAAGTAGTGCAGGTTGGCAGGATCTTAACGAATCAGTATGTTCCTCAGCACTTGAGGGAATTTTTCTGAAATGTTGTATACTCCAATACTATATACTCACACCCACATTCTTAGTACATCATTTAAAAAAAAAACACACCAAAAAACCCAACCAGGATCATGTTGTCTTTACTCAAACAATTCTCATGACACATTTGTGGGGATGGCCAGGGCAATTTGGATCAGTACAATGTTGTGGGGGAAAGAGTTGAAATGCCTCTCTCAGTGCTGTGGCTTGTTAGCAAGATAGCCTATCTGGGGACTTCCAGGAGCACCCTTACACCTGATTTGGAGTTACAGACTTGTAGTTTCTATTTTGTCTCCCTGAACTCACAGGATCGTGGGCTCACCATTTGCTTACATGAGCTAACTCACGAGGGTATGTCATTTGGCAGGAAGCATGGGGAAGGTAACTCCAGGTCAAATCTAACTCCCGACTGAAAGAGGCCTATTCCTCTGCTCTCCTCTCTGATTTCAGCACAGGTGAGGAAGCCAAAGTAGACACAAGTTAATTAAGCACTAATCTTCCAACAAGAATGGCCAGATACTCCCCTCTGTGTTGGCACATGGGATTATCTTCGAGCTTATCACAGGAAGGAATAAATAAGAGGTAACAGGTTCATCTCTTTCTAACATAAGCGTTAATGGGTTACCCAAGATATACTTGTTAAAACATTCCAGCACCTATCAAGGTCTTAGCCACATGAGATAAGCCCTAATGTGCCCAGCACAGGTTTCACAGATCTACTCACTTCATTGTGCTGCTAGAGCACACCCACCAAAGTTTGAACAGGACAAAATGTAGTCTTTTGTCCATCATGGATGTCACCCTTTTCAGCAGAAAGGTGTCATCAACATTTGGCTCCAGGGCAAGATGTAGCTTCTGTCTCTCCTCAAGACCATCAAGCAGTGTGTCTTTTCTCTGGATTCACTCATTGCATGTCTGTGCATCTGGTTATCAGCTATACCACCCTGCTGTGCCTGAGCTCTCATGCCCATCCCACTCTGTGTCTCCAGACCAGCCCTGTTTCCAGGCCCGATCTGTGCAGCACATTTGGCTGCAGCAAGAAACTGGTATCCTAAGATCAGGCCTCCTTTGGACTTCTTCTGGCTTCCTGACCCACAAGGGATACATGGGTCCCAGCTCCTTCATCCTGCCTCCCTGCCTGTCTGGAGGAGAGAGGTCCCTCGACATCAGTCAAACAAGAAGTGTCCAAACACACCATCAGAAGGAATTGAGGTATACTAATCCCTGCTCTGAAATATCTTGCTCCCCTCTCTTCCTGCTCCCCTTTAAAGTCTAAAGCTGTTCTCTAAGACTGTTTCTCTGGTCAGCCTTGAGTGGGTTTAATTCAGATTTCAAGCTAAAACACCTCTTTGTGAGCTTCAATTTAGTCCTTTTGATTTATTAGCCTTGTTAGTTTTTCTAGTTAATATTATGTTGCTTATTAATCAAAATTTCTCTTCTGTACCCCTAAACCCTCAAATAAACCTGATTGTATTGGAACCAACTCTCTGTCAGTCATTTCCAAGACTGAAGCGTTGTGCACATTTATTCTATAATGAGCTGCTCACTTTAGATTCGCTGGTTCCCCTCACAAGCCCAAAAGTCAGTCAGGGTAGTTTGTCAATACCCCAGAGCAGCATCATTAACAGGCTGCAATCAAGATCTGGCCTGACTGCATAAGCAAGCAAGCAAAAATTGATCATGGATCTCCCCATCTCATGTCTAGTTGGCATTCAGTAGAATTAGTCACAGTGGTTGCACCTCATTTGGACCTCTCGGTGGCTTTTGATACTATCAACCATAGTATCCTTCTGGAGCGTCTGAGGGGGTTTGGAGTGGGAGGCACTGCTTTGCGGTGGATCCACTTCTACCTCTTGGGCAGGTTCCAGATGGTGTATCTTGGAGACTGTTCTTCAAAATCTGAACTTTTTTATGGTGTCCCTCAGGGCTTCATATTGTCTCTGATGTTATTTAACATCTACATGAAACCGCTGGGAGAGATCATCAGGAGATTTGGTGTAGGGTGTTATCAGTATGCCGATGATACCCAAATCTACTTCTCCATGTCAACATCATCAGGAGAGGGCATAAACCTCCCTAAATGCCTTCCTGGAGGCAGTAATGGGCTGGATGAGGGATAACAAACTGAGTCTGACTCCAGATAAGACGAAGGTACTCAATTGGCACAGCGGGGAAATGCTTGACTAACAAGCAGAAGGTTGCCAGTTTGAATCTCCGCTGGTACTATATCGGGCAACAGTGATATAGGAAGATGCTGAAAGGCATCATCTCATACTGTGTGGAAGCAATGGTGTGGAAGAAAGCTGTGGTCTCCAGCAACACCTTCACCTACTCCTGGAGTATTGGCGACTAATACTCCACCTCCTCCTAACACCTTCACCTTCTCCTGTATTCTACCAAAGAATACAAAGAAAACCACAGGGCTCTGTGGGTGCCAGGAGTCAAAATAGACTTGATGGCACACTTTACTTTACCTTTACACATTGTGCAGGGGTCGAAACTTGGGAGAAGTTTGATCTGCCTGTTCTGGATGGGGTCACACTTCCCTGGAAGGAATAGGTACCCAGTCTGGAGGTACTTCTGGATCCAAGCCTCTCCCTAGTTTCCCAGGTTGAGGCAGTGGCCAGAAGTGCATTCTCTCATCTTCAGCTGATATGCCAGCTGGATCCGTTTCTTGAGATAAATGACCTCAGAACAGTGGTACATCTGCTGGTAACCTCCAAACTGGATTACTGCAATGTGCTCTAAGTGGGGCTGCCCTTGTATGTAGTCCAAAAACTACAGTTGGTACAGAATGCAGCAGCCAGGTTGGTCTCTGGGTCATTTTGGAGAGACCATATTACTCCTGTATTGAAAGATCTACACTGGCTGCCGATAAGTTTCCAGGCAAAATACAAGGTGCTGGTTATAACCTATAAAGCCCTAAATTGCTTGGGCCCTGGGTATTAAAGAGAACACATCTTCTTCATTATGAACCCCATTGCTCAATGAGATCATCAGGAGAGGTCTGTCTGCAGTTGCCACCGGCTTGTCTGGTGGCTACTCGGGGACGGGCCTTCTCCACTGCTGCCCCAAAGCTTTGGAACACACTCCCTGCTGAAATAAGAGCCTCCCCATCTCTGACAACTTTTATTCACCCAGCTTTTAATTAAATATTGTTTTAAAATGTTTTAAAATTTAAATTGTAATGTTTTAACTTTTACTATATCATTTATTTTGTGTTAACTACTGTTTTCAGTTTTCTGTTGTCATTTATTTAATTTTAAACTAATGTTTTGACTTTTTGTTTGTTTTCTTCTTGTAAACCACCCAGAGACATGAGTTTTGGGTGGTATAGAAATATGTTAAATAAATAAAAAATAAATATACTTTCAAGCCATGCCGGTTCCACATGGCAGCTTTCTGTATTCCCAGTTTGGCGAATGAGAAACCCTGCAATGGGACCAGTGCTTCATACTGTGGCATGTTTGTATAGGATGCACCATACCTAAAGGAATGGAGCACTGAATTAAACTTATTAATAACATCTCTCAACTTTTCAATAAAGAACTGTAAGGTTAGCACAAATTATCTAAAATAAAAGTCAAATATTTAGCAACTAAACAATTCCTGACACTATTGGTGTCTAACAAGGAAGAGATAAGACAAGTGAGGGAAGGGAACTATCTCCTTGACTATAGTAGATAATAAACATTGGATTATTTTATTTTATTTATTACACTTATATCCTGTTCTTCCTCCAAGGAGCTCAGAGCAGTGTACATGGTTATTTTTATCCTCACAAGAACCCTCTGAGGTAGGTTAGGCTGAGAGATATATGACTGGCCCAGAGTCACCTAGTAAGTTTCACGGGTCTTCCCAATCCTAGTCCAACACTCTAACCTCTACGCTATGCTGGCTCAAACTGCTTCTTTAAAATATATGTGTTTGTTGGGAAGATACTCCATCTTCAGTATTCCTATTTGCCACTGTAGATGAATTTGCAGGGACAATATCCTCCAGTTGCATATATAACTCTAGTTCATAATTTATTCCTTACAAATTTATTCTTGGTAATCACTACAATTCCTTTAGCTCTGTGTTTGGAGATAAAGGTTGGATGTTGTTTAATCATTAAAGCCCAGGACACTACTCCAAGTATTCTTGTATATGTTATTGTTTTTAAAGATGCTTCAACATTTGACTTCCAAAAGCACTAATAGAGGAAATACTGGATGTGATGGAATTGACACTAAAAAAGATCTTCAAGTCTTTCATATGCTATTTGGGTGAGCAAGTGATAATTACTGCAGGAGAGAAAACTGAAGAAAGTTATGTTTAAACTGGCTGCAGATTTTAGTTAAGCAGGAGCTTTTTCAGATGGCAGCTTTATTTACCACATTACATTGGGAGGGTAGGTGTGTGTTCACATAATGGCCAGATTTACCCTGAAGTCCATGCGATATTTCAGAGAACACTTCACATACGATTTGGGGTTTCCCCTCTGTACTGGAACCTAGCCCAACATGTCCAGGGTAAAAAGAAATCCTCTCTCTGTGTCGGAGTATCCGTTATGCCCCAAATTTGCAGTAAAGCCTTGTGGTAAACCACAAGCCTGCTGTCTTAAAAGTCTCCTGGCCCTGTTTCTCTGGTAGATGCCACTGTTGTAATCCAAAGCAGCTCTACACTGGAAGGCCCAGATGCATTCCACCAATCCTTTCTTTATATATCTAGTTTGGTTGTCATGTCAAAGAGAGTGTTTATTCAGTTGTGGTACACCCTTTGTGTATAAATTCCTTCTCTCTTTAATTTAACTACATATGAACAGCGGGCTGATCCTTTTCAGGTGGCTACAGTCATTTTTCTTGCTTTTTTAGCACAACACTAGTCACAAGCCATGCAATAATTCAGGGAATGTGCTGACATTGAGAACACATGGTCCTAAAGGTGGATATTTTAATAGGTCATCTCCATCTCTTGCTTATATCCAGGTCACAGCTGTATTTCAGTTTTAAGAGAGGTCATTCTCATTCCTGCTGCAAGATAACTGACAAAATTAATCTGCACAGGAAAATGAGCTGGATTCCTCCCACCTCTCTGTAGAAATTGCAAAGGAAACTGAAGGTGTAAATATGACCGCTGGAATGTAGCCAGGATGATGGACTTAATGTTCCTACTCTAGGCAAAATGAAGTTGTAAAAGTTCTCCAGTCAAGCAATTAAACTTTGGACTACCACACAAGGAGGCTATTCACACACGTAGAGGAAACCAGGCTAAGGGAGCCCAGCCTGGTTCCCCCTGTGCGTGTGAACCGCCAGGAGCCTTGCAGTTCCCGGCAACTAGCCCGCCTAATTGCCCCCCCCCCAAAATGAGGTTAGTAGAGCGAGCGCTTTGCTAACCCCGTTTTTCAGACTCTTAGTTGCCACAGCATGGCTCACTTGTGCAGGGTGTTCTGGGGCTTCCAGGGGCCAGGCGGCCCCCCCATCCCTGCCACTCCTACTGGGTCCACAACGGAGCCAGTAATGGTGTGGGTGGCCGCCCATGGAGGGCTGAATGCTCATGTGCAGGGAGAGCGGGTCATGCCTGCTCTCCCCGCCAGACCCCATCTGGCGCTCCGCACTGCTTGTGTTTAGAGTCTCAAGAAGTAGTGATAGCCAATGCAGTGCTAAAAGGGAAGTAAGTCTGGGAGCTACCTGCCAGAAGCATTCTTAGGGAATCTGCAAGATTGGGTGTTGCTTTGGGGGAACCAATGCTGTTTCAAGACGTTGCCAGTCTGCTCTTTCTCTGCTCACCAGGAAAATAATTAATACTTCAAAAGAAGCTGCCATATACTAAGGCTGTTCACATTATATGTGCCACCAGGGGTAATCCAGGCTAGGGATATGCACAGAGCCAGCAGGGAGTGGCTTTAAGGGTGGGGGAGGATGCACTCCTCCCCCGCTGCAATTCCCCTGCTGGCACACGATTCGCTAAAAGCCCATTGGGGCGACAGCATACCTTCCTGCTGCCCCGTTCCAATAGTGCCGGAACGCTGTGCCGGAACGCTGCGCACGCACACACTCACAGCTGCTACTTCTGGTTACTTCCAGCAGCTCACAATCCTAGGACCAGAGAACTCTCATGAGAGGAGAGATTTCTGGAACCAGTAATTTAGTTACTGTTTCCACTTCCGGATGCCCTGTCAGCTCTCTGGCCTTGGGGAGCAGTTCCAGCTTCCCACAGAACCTAGTCTTGCTCCTTTGCAATGACAGGTCAGTTCAGAATAAGACCGAAATCATCCATGACTTGATCATGGATGCGGGAGCCGACCTGGCTTGTATAACTGAGACCTGGATGGGGGAAGCTAGTAGCCCAGTTCGGGCCCAGCTTCTTCCACCAGGCTACTCTGTTGTGGAGCAGACTAGGGGATGTGGGTGGGTGTCGGGGGTGGAGTGGCTGTGGTCCATAAGAATATAATTCCCCTTACCAGATCCCCTGTGCGATAGTTGACTTACATTGTGTCTTTCTGAGGCTGGCAAATAGGGATAGATTGGGGATTCTGTTGGTGTACTGTCAACCCCGCTGCCCAACCAACTCCCTAACTGAGCTGACAGAGCTGGTCTCAGGGTTGGTGTTGGAGTCAGCCAGACTTTTGTTCTGGGTGACTTCAATATCGATTGTGAGGCTGACTTGTCTGGTGCGGCTCAGAAGTTCATAGCGGCCATGACAACTATGGGCCTATCCCAACTAGTTTCAGGACCAGCTCATGTTGCCGGCCACACACTTGATTTGGACTTTTGTTCAGATCCATGGTGTTCCATGGGTGTGGGATCCTGTGGTTTCCCCATTGTTATGAACAGACCACTACCTGGTTAAGGTTGGTTTCACAGCCACAACCCAGCCCTGCAGGGGTGGAGGACCTATTACGATGGTCTGCCCGAGAAGGCTGTTGGATCCAGTAGGATTCCAAAAAACCTTGGAGGGTTTTGATGTTGGTCCTGCCAGCAACTCTGTCAATGCCCTGGTGGGAACCTGGAATAGAGAACTCACCAAGGCAGTAGACACGATCACTCCTAAGCGTCCCTTCCGATCTGCTTTAAAAGTGGTCCCTGGGTATACAGAGGAGTTATGGGGTCTGAAGCAGCAAGGTAGGTGACTGGAGCGCAAGTGGAGGAGAACTCGGCTTGAATGTGACAGGAAACAGCATAGAGCCCATTTGAAGGTTTATGCAGAGGCGGTGCGTGCGGCAAAAAAAAAATTCTGAGCTGCATGCATTGCTTCTGAGGGTTCGCGTCCAGTAGAGCTGTCCCGGGTTGTGAGGAGGATAGGGCTGGATAAGACCTCTCTCTGAAACCCAGAGAAGGGTTGGGTTTCAGTCACTGTGGACAGCACTGAATGACATCTGACTCCATATATTCAGTTGTGTGTTTTATTGTATCGTATCTGTGTAGCTCACACCTTCTTCCCATTATATTTCTCCCAAGCCCACTACTTAATTAAATCTAAATTTACTTCGGGTGGGGGGGGAGGGATAAAAAGAATTGGGGAAATGTTTAACTTAAATTATTCTCTATTGCTTATCTGGTTTTCCATTCAGGCAGAAGCTTGGTTATTAGCACATGGCTAACAGCATTCTTATCTTAGAGATTGTCTATCATTTATTAACTTCTTGTCATTACAAGCTCATGCTTTATAGAATTGCCATTTAATAGATAACTAACCATTTAGGTCCCAATTAGAGTCAATAATGGAGCTTCATACATCCCCATTGGGATAATTAAGAGGCCGAATTTTCCTTGCTAACTGGGCAAAGAGGCACCTTTTGAAGTGGTAATTCTTTTAAACAATATTTAGTAGAGGAAGAGGAATTATCTCTATCCCACCCCAGCATGGCATTTCCCCAATGGCTGTTTCTCCCTTGCATTTCTTTTTAGATTTTGACTCCTTAATAATAATGCTTTGCTATGGAGCAAGCCCTGCACTCAAGAGGGATGCAGGCTTGCTACTTCTCGGCTGTGGCCACTTCTTGTACAGGCAGAAACAAAGAGGTGGTAAAGAGCATTATTAGGGGAGCAGAGATTTTGCTATACATTAAGTACTTATAGAAGCCAAGTAGTTAAAGATATTATTGTATTTACCTTATAAATTAAGGTTGCTTGATGAAACCAAATCAGAAAATGGGCCAAATTATTCTTACAAAATATTAAGCTCATTCACATGACCAGGCGGGCAGCTGGCGGGGGGAAGGCAGAGTCCAGTTTGCCTTCCTCCCAGACAATCAAAGAAATGTTGCTGGAAACGCGACTCATGTTCCCAGATGATCTGCGCTGCTCCAAGTAGCATGGATCTCCAGTGGCCAGGATGATGAGTCCTGACCTCCAGATATCCCACAATGTAGTGTGCTACAAGGGTGGTGCATTGCAGGATACACCTGTGAGACAGGTGCTCTAGGTGCCTGTCTGTGTGTACACTTGGGCTGCAAGTAGCCTGAGCACACACACAATCCCTGTGCCGAGGTTAAGGGCACGCTCACACCCTTCAGGCTGGGGGTTAAAAGTAGGGTTTGGTGGGCCGGCAGCTCTGGGATCTGTGTGGATCCTGGTGCTGCACATGAGCCTTACCCAGGTTGGGCTGCCCATAGCCTGGGTTAGGCTGAACGTGAGAGCAGCCATATTGTCTTCAGATTAGGCCAAACCTTCCAGTTTGATTTCCAGGCTAGTTTCCTCTTCCTGTCCAAGACCATGTGGGGAGAGATCAGTAACAGGCCAGCTGAAACCTGCAGGGAGAGGACCCTGTATCCCCTGCACACATGGCCCTGGCCTGGAAGTAAGCTAAGGGGTTGGCTTGGCTTTGGAGAGGCTGGAGGAGTCTTCTACCTACCAGGCTGTACTGGTTTCTTCTTGTTGTTCTTGGAAAGAGGAGTGAGTGAATAAGTCTGCCTGAAACACCAGAAGCCTTTTAAAACAGTTAATTCAAGCTATGGGACCATCATACACTATGACTGTATTGTCAGACACTTTGATGTAAACTTTCAGTCTGGTGGGTGGGCGAGTGGGAAATACTGGGGTGGGGGAGCACCCACTACTCCTCGCCAGTCATCCCTGGTATTGGAGTCAGGTGCAGCTGCTTTGATGCACAGTGTTGTTAGCATGGAGCCTCCCCTGCCCATGCTAGGAATGGTGACAAGCTGGGAAGTATGCGGGCTCACCTTGCAAGCAGTGAGCCTGCATCCCGCTTGGCTGTGTGGTTCACTGCACAATATGGAAGCCAGAAATGATGACGTCTCAGTATACACTCCAATTGGGCTTACAGGTGGGTTGATGCTGGGCACAAGCATCAACCATCCCCTTAATTGAGTCTGGCAGCTGGGTTGCTGCTGGGCATGAAGCTGAGGGCTTGTGACACTTGATTCTAACTGCGCAGGCACGCTAGAGCACCTCGCAGTTCTTAAGGGCCACTAGGCTGGAAGGTCAGGCCCAGCGGCTACTCACGCTCTGCCCACCTCCGCCACCACCACCACCACCACCACCACCACGGGGCTAGGGGAGGTCTGCTCGGCTCACACCCCACCCAGCCCCAGCCGCACACATGGCGGCTAGGATTATCAAAGTTTTCAGCTCTACAGTTCGGCACTGCAGGGGCGGGGTGGGGTGGTGGCAGGAGGCCCCCCTGGGCCTTTGGAGGTCCCACTGAACCTTGGAGGCCATGGACCGGGGCCCCAAGGTCCAGGGATAAGAGTGCCTGACCCTATGATTACTGAACTGACCCTAAAAACAACAACAACAACAACAACAACAAAAACACAACCCCTGAAGAGGTAAATATAACTTTCTGCTATCGGCTAGAGTCTATGGGCTAGACTCCACCTTTTGGACTTCACTTTGCTCTGCTTTTCAGTTTCAGGTTTAGTTGTGTTTTCTAACCAGCCAGCAATAAAGGCGCATACAGGATTTGTTTGCCTGCAATAAGAAGTGAGTAAGAAGCTGTTTCTTCTGAAATCAAAATGATAATGAATAGACCAAGTGCTTAAAAGGTGAATAAAGAGGTAACTTAAAGTGATCTAGAAAAATACTCTAAGTTATCCATTACTCTATTAAAACATTCATTATTTTCTCAATCATAGTGGCCAAAATATTTTTTTTTTTCTGGAGCACGGTTGAGACCTCTGTTTCTTGCTTCTGTTCCAGAATATCATATCTGAAGTGTATTTGTATATCTGAGGCTTGGTCCAATATGGTGGCCACACAAAGTATAGGCAATACTCCTTTGTATCTTAGGTGAACATAGGAAGCTGCCATATACCGAGTCAGGCTATTGGTCTATCTAGCTCAGTATTGTCTTCACAGACTGGCAGCAGCTTCTCCAGGTGCTGATAGTTGGAGACAAATCTACTGTCACAGTACATGGGAGGGTGTCCTTGATAAAAGTCATAATGTAAAAGAATCAAAAAATAGACTCCATTAGTTCAGCTTAGAATTACTTGTTTATTATTTTGAATATTTTTAAAAAGAAGAAAAGACAACAGCTAGAGAACAAATAGCCAAAAGTTACATACCTATACATAATTGCTTTGTATTTGTTCTGTGAATGTATATTCTGCCTTTCCTGTCTTAAGAACACCCAGGGGGGTTGTAATGTAAAGCAACAATGGGTAAGCCAGCTGAACATATCACAGATCAATCCTCAGACCTTTGTAAGAGCTCCCTAAATATCCTTTCCTAAAACTCTGCTGTAAACATTAAACCCACAAACCACATCCAGTCTCCTGATTTTTTTTTACACATGAGTAGAACTTCCTACTCCTGAGTAGTCCCATTGGTTATACTGGATCCCTCCCCCCACAACTTTTTCAGGCCCCAGAAACCACAATAACTTAACATTTCACTCCAGGGGAGTGCAGCCACATTCCACCCTGTACAACTCATTTGAGAATGTGAGCTGTTAGCAAAAACAAATGAACTTCAAATCCACACTTAAGATCCATACTTCAGCAGCTCAGTTCTCCTCATTTTAGCTGAAAGGACACACTGTGACTGACCTGAAGGCAATCTGGGAGCTGGTCAAGTGTCTTTGTTGCAGTCATCCTTCAACTTGCTTCCCAAAGTCAACATCTCTTCTCAGTGGATAGGATGTTTTTGCATCACAGCACCATCATATTTTCAATCCATACTTCTTTGGCTTGCTTGGCATGTATTGCCAGAAGGGACAACACCTAGGAAACCTAACAGCTGTTCATCAACTGCTGGTCAGACCCAGGAATGTAGCTGTGCTGCAGCTCCTGCACAAACAAGGACCAGATTCCTCTACTGGTTGCCAGCTTGGCAATCACTCATCTCTCCAGTCATGTGGCTTGTCATTGAACCTTAAATTACTTGTGATTTCCTCAAATCATCTCAGCTGTGTCATGGCACAGAAATAGGAGGGCCCCAGATGTACTGCCCACAGACCCTGCAATGCTCCATGTTTGGCATGAAACACACCAGCCAGGACTAGCTGGCTAAAATACACTCAGTTCTGTTAGATCAAAGTGCTTCCATCGGAACATAGGAAGCTGCTGCCTACTGAATCAGACCATTGGTCCATCTAGAGCCTACTCTGACTGGCAGTAATTTTAATTCCTTCCTCTCTTCGTCCTGGATTGCAGGGAAAGGAGTTGCTCACTCACTGCCTCCTCTTGCTGGACTAAACTTCTCTTGGTCTGGAGCCTCACCAGAGGACCCAGACCCCATTTCAACACTGTGCAGTGGACTAGTGATAGACTGATAGTAGGCCACCTTTTGCCATTTCTGTTTGTCGTGTAACCCATTGCCTTGGTACCTTTACTGGCAAGTGAGTGAGGTTCAGCAGACTGTTCACTGCCACACATGCCATCTTTTCATCTTCATGCTCTCTCAACCAAGCTCCAACCCCTACCCACCCCCTTCTGGGCTGTATCACAGTAGGAGAAAGGGGGAAAGGCCCAAGATGTACTGTGGATGATTGATCCACTGATGCCAAGCTTACTGGAGCTGACATGTTGTTGTGGTTGCTGCTCCTTGGTGATTCTTTTGGCTTTCTTCTACTGGCCAAAATCCCTGCTTCTGTGAGGTCAGATGCTACTCA
The DNA here is from genome assembly GCF_027244095.1 of Hemicordylus capensis. Taxonomy (NCBI): domain Eukaryota; kingdom Metazoa; phylum Chordata; class Lepidosauria; order Squamata; family Cordylidae; genus Hemicordylus; species Hemicordylus capensis. The sequence goes on along the minus strand of NC_069662.1, from coordinate 99,524,757 downwards.
ATGCTTTACTTGTTCCAAACTCTATGTCTGACATTATGAGAGGGGCTGGTTTCATCTGTTCTAACTCTAGAGCACAGCTGCACCTCAAACTGGGTTTGAGACACTATCATCATCAAGGGAAACAGAACCGAACTTTCCAAAGACAAACAGGGTGTTCTCCCCCTGCCCCATCCCAAATGGCTTAACATGAGCATGGGATAGAAACCCTATTCATTTCTCGGGTGGTTTTCCTCCCACTTGACTTGACATTGGAATGGGATAGGAATCTCCCCACCATAGAAAGCTCACTCATTGTGGGATAGTTTTCTACCCTGTGTCATATTTTTATTAATCACATAAATATAATAACTGGTGAGGTGCCATACTTGTGGATACATCGTGTACCAGAGTACAGGTAAAAGTTGGACAACAAAAGTATAGCTGGGAGTGCAGTGGTTTGCTTGTTGATGCACCATTATGCAGCTGGGGGTGGAAATCCACCTCAAAATCCAGTTGAGGGTTAAAATATCGTCTCCCTTAGGTATCCCTTGAGAACCAAGCTGATCAAGAAACAGTTGGTCCCCCCACCCAAAGACCTAACATTAAAAGTATGGTTCTGGAGAGCAGGGTGAGGGGGGGGGAAGCAATATATTTGTCATTTACATCTCTAAGGAAACTGCCTTGAAAACCTTTTTGTTGAAAAAGTGGTATATAAATGTGATCTCATTCCATTCCATTAAAATAAAATTAAATGTTGGTATGGTGTTGAGGGCATTCAGCCAAACTTATCCTGTGTAGTGAGGTTTTGTTTTTTTCACAAATTATTAAACTCAAGATGACCTGAGCAGTCCTTGGCAGGTGCAAATAGTTCCCAAAGCCCCATGGGTTTGTCACAGTATAATCCTGTGCAACCCAAAATATTTTCAACCTTCAGGCCAGCATGTGGCAAAATTAAGTGACCAAATTTCTGAGTTTCCCCAGTTCCGGAAAGGCAAACATTTGTCTAGAAGAATGCCTATTTTACAGCTTGCTCTCTCCCTCTCCCTCTCTCTATTTATCTACAAGCATTCCCACTTCACAAAATGCCTGTTAATAAGATTAGCAATTAAAAAAGCTTGATGACAATTGGCAAGCGTGTTCCCCTTAGAGTTGGGTTGGCACGGAGTCTCCCACAGGGCTTGAAGAGCACCTGAAAGAGTGAAGGCACAGCACACTCGACTGCTGCAACCAGTGCCTAAGAATGGAAATAGAGAAATCCAGGCCATTATGGGACAACTCCTTCCAGTTTGTGTTTGCCTGCATTTCTTATGCAGTGGGCCTGGGAAATGTATGGCGGTTTCCCTATTTATGTCAGATGTATGGAGGAGGTAAGTGTGGTTTTAGGTTACTTGATGGCCTCTGGGCACCAGCCAGGGAACCAGGTTCTTTTTATTTTAAAACCAATTTGTCTTTTTCAGAATAGTATTGAATGCTAGGTAGAATTCCCTATATTCAAGAAAAAGAAAAAAGGACAGTTACTTTTATATAGGATGTGGACAAAAGAGAAATACCATTAGCAGAAGATCCTAGCCTTCACCTGTTGGTCACCCCATCTTTCGTGTACCAATTCTTTGCTCAGGGAATTTCCAGTGTGAGTTTTAGATTGCAAACGTGCAGGCAGGGTTGGTTCTTTTTAACCAAAAATACTGTAATATTGTTTGAGGAACTTTAATCAACTTGATCATGATAATATTAAGTCATTATTCTGACAAGCTTATCCAATTGTGATAGGGGGTGGAGGGACCATTATTGGTGAAAGGCTACAAGGTCTTAACATAATGATTTCTTTATGCATGCTGTGTATTGAAAACCAACTCCATTTCCTTTGGATTTCTATGACTGTGGGACTGAAAAGTGCTCCAGAGACATGAGCTCATTTCCATCAGTTTAATTACGGGATGAATAAAAGTCAGTCAAGCCTCTGTGCAGAGGCATTTCTGTTCACTAACCCACACTCTCAGGGGTGGAAAAGATAGCTTTCAGATTGTTTTGCAGCTTGAAACAAGGAACAACTGATTTCAGATCTGGTGCATCTCAAACCTCTTATGAATCTCTTCTGCCAGTTTATTTGATCTTTGCTCTTGAGGCACATCAGGTGCAGAGGGAGACGATGGTCTGCCATGATCCTGCTTTAGATGGAGGCAATGCATTTGACATTTCATGATCTGCATCAGGGACATAGCTATAATTGAACAGCAGAGTTCAAGGGTTCAGCCAATTCAGCAATAGCTTGCTCTTCGCTCTCCTTCTCCTGTCTCTTTGAAGAAGAATGTGGGGAGGTGAGGGGGCAGCGGCCCATCTTCACTTTTTTGTCCCAGGGCCAACTCCAACTTTGCTATGCTTCTGATCTGCAGGCACCCCCTTATCAGGAAAACAGAATAGGAAGACTCACTTTCCTCGGAATCTCAGCATGATCAAGAGATGGAAGCCAAGAACAGAGTTTTATCTATGACTAGTGAAAGGACCATTAAATGTTCTGGTTAGAGTACCCATGTCTGTTCCCTCCAGGCCTTCTCCTTCATCCCCCATAAGCCTCTCCTATCCCTCTTAAAACCAGTTCTTAGGTTGTTTGGGATATGAGCCTTAAAAACATTCTCTTTTCCCTTCCCCACAGTGCTGGAGCTGTACCAGAATAGGAAGGAGATACATTGCTCCCAATCCCATGGTGTCTCTCTAGTGTCAAGGAGATAGTGAGCAAGTGTTGTCCCCCTGCCTCATAGTCCCAAGTGTAGCGCTTTATTTTCCCCGCATAGGAATGCAGTCATTCCCTTCTATAGGAGAAACAAAAAGGGATGTTTGCAGAAACCCCACTGGGTGCAAGTTACATCTGCTCCCTATGCCTGGTGGACTGAGGTGACCTGGGAGATCTGTGGCCAGAACTCCCGACTTTTTTTTTTTCTATTTGAAAGCAGCCATGGGACGGTAAGGTTTATTGTGTGTGGAGCGAAGGTGGTAGAGGAGGGGGTGTTTGATCTTTTGCTCATGCACTGCTCTGATCTAAATTGCCCCCTGAAGCTGAGCCCTACAGTGAAAAAAAATACCAGTATGACATTGCGCCTGTGTTTTCCCACATTTTGGATAATAGCAGCTTGTGGGGCAATTTAGATGGGGAAAGGGTGAAATACTACCACCCCCAACAACACTCTTGTATGTAAAATAATGAGGCTATTCTCACGCATGGCGGAAACCAAACTAAGGAAGATTAAGAGAGCCTAGCCCATTTTCCACGGCACATGTGAACTGCTGGGAGCTGTGCAGCTCCCGGTGGCAAGCATGTTTAATTGCCCCTCCTTAAACGAGGTTAGCGGAGAGCTCAGTCCGCTAACCCCATTTGTTTGTGTGTTGCCACAGTGTGGCTCCGCACCATGGCGATTTATGAGTAGCTTCCCCCTGACCAGGGGGCTACAACAAGCCTCTTGGCATCAGGGGAGGGCTCCCCAGAATGCCCTGCGCACTTGTGTGCGGCATGCTGGGACCTCTAGGGGCTGGGAGGCTGAGATTTCCGGGGGCCAATCCAGCCAGCCAGGGCAAGCTGCCTGCTTGTCTGTGGGGAGAGCAGGACAAGCCCATTCTCCCCACAGAATCCTCTTAGGCTCTCCACACTTCTCGTGTGGAGAGCCTTAATGTATTCTTAATTTAAAAAAAGAAAAAAAAGTTAGGCAATCTGATTATGGCTCTTCTGTATCATGTGTACAATGGCCCTAACAATAATCTGCTCTTATTTGCATACTATCTTAAAAGATAAAAAGAATGAGGTGGGCTCAGGCAATACCATGTTTCCCTACATAGAAGACAACTCTGGATTTAGGACAACTCTCTGATTTTTAACATCAAAGAATTTGGTGGGGAAATGGGTCTTGGATTCAGGTAAACAGGGGATTATCATGGATCTCCTGCATCCTGTGTGAGCTAGCCCTGACACTCCCCTGCTCCTTTCTGTGCATTTTGTTTGTTATGTTAGAGTTTGACAGAATGTTGGGAGAGTGTATGATGGTATGTTGAGAACTGTTTTTAAAGCCGATTTTCCAAAGGGAAGAAGGCTTATGAGATCACCAGGTCCAGTGTGAGTGTCCATGTGTCCTCTTCTCATATCATTTGTGTTTGCAGGCCGATACAAACTAAATTCTCAGCACATAGGGCTCATAGGGAACTCTAATGGGTCCCCCTCTTGTTTCAAGATGGCAGCTACTCAAAAGTCGAGACAACGTCCTTTTGTAACCCATGTGCTGTCAATCAGATATCAACCCACAGTTGCTGAACCCATGGTTAATTTTTGTAACCGAATGAATCACATTGCAGACATTCGTCCAACTGCAGCCCGGCAACCTCCAGTTTAATGGTAGGGGAGCCACGCCCTCTTCCTGGTCTGCCAAATCCACATCCCAGCAAGCTCTGCAGCACTCATGTCACCAGACTATGAGCAAGGCATAAGGATATGTGCAGGGTGGCAGCCATTGGTCATGTTCTTCAAGGGGGTGTGCCGAGCATGATTGTGCCTTTTCAGAAAGAATGGACTGCCTACCCTTGGCAGGTAAAGGGCATTTAAATCCCTTTACGTGGCATTTAAGCCCTTCTCCTGAGAGCAATTGTGCTGCTGCCCTCATAAGAGCCCTACATCAAAACTCAAGCACAATTGCTGTCAACGCGGGGGGGGGGGATGTAGAGGGCATTGTTTTTGTTATTCCAGGAAGCAATCATGATGACTCCCTAGGAAGGAATATGTATATGAGGAAGGGCAAAGGATCCTGGGTTCTGGTCCACTGTAACCAAGAATGTCCTTGCATTGGCTGACCTTGGCAAAGCAATCCAGGGACACCAAACCACACTCCTGCCCAGGGATTAGTCCTCATGAGAGTCCACTGGGGAGGACCAGAGGCTTCAATACCTTCAGTCCTCAGTTGGACAGTCTTCTCATGAGTTAGGCCACCCAAATCAAGGGGGGGCACTTGTTTGGAGCCCCCATTCTCTCTGGTTAATAACAAAATTTTAACACCACAACCTCCTCTTCTCCAGGCAACCCTTTCATGCCCCTCAAAGGAGCAGCTGCAGCTCCATGTGTCCTGGTGGTATCGGGTGGGCAGACTAGGGAAACACCAGGACCAGGGATCGATCTTTACTTTCATTCAAATTTCTCAGGTTTGGACCTGCGTTGTGGAATATGCAGATCAGCCGCCACGGGGAATCACAGGAAAGGGGAGCCCTGATTATCAGCGACCCCAGGAGAGTAGGATTGCCATGATGGTCAAAAATAAACATGGATATGTTCGAATGGATGAATGGACTGGTAGAGGGACTGTTTGGACAGCTTTTTCATAGCAGTCACCAAGACAGGGAAAGGTGTAGCTGGGGTACCCATCCCCACAGCTTGCTTGTGTTGAGCAACCAGGCTGGGTGGCAGATGCTGTATGGCCCGCATGCATCTCTCCATGGCTTTTCACTCTCATGAGAGAGCAATCCTTGGGAGAAGGGCTATCATTGCCCATTATTTTTTAGCAATTCTTCCCAATCCCCATGTACCCCAGGACAGTTCTTCTCATGAGTTGTGAGTGAGTATCTCCATGGCCTTCCACTCTCATGAGAGAGCCGTCTGCTCTGGAGCAGCATCCATCATCATCACAGAGGAGGAAGCTCTCCTGTGACTGGCAGCAATGTTGCTCCTGCTGGACGGTTCTTCTCATGAGTAATACCATAGAGCGTGTGCTTGGACCCAAGGGGAAGCGGCTGGATCCAACTTCCCCAACTTTATTGTACAAAAAATAGAACAAAGCCATTACAGAATTCCTGGGAGGGCCAGCCTTGTGAACCTGACCCTGGGTATCACTGCCTGTCCATATGTTATCTTTGCAGTGATTTCATCGGGCTTGCCTGGTTCATGGTGATTGCATGTGCTTGTGAACATACATCCTCAACATATTTTTTTTTGCGGGGGGAGGACAAAAAACGTTGTTCCCATCTTGCTATCCCATCCCCTTGCTCTTCTGAGTGCCAGAGGGGGGAACGAGACACAGTGGGAAGCAGGCATCCCTCAATGTGACTTCTCCCTTTGATAGGCTTAGAAGCCTGGGATGGGATGAGGCGGTGTCCCTGTTGCTGGGCAATGGCTTGAGTGGCATGGAGACAGGGGCAGGGCAAGTGCTCAGAAAAGCAGACATCAAGAAGCACAGTTGGCATGGAGCGGGCACATTCCCAGGTAGGGCTGGGCTGCCCTCTCTGAGTTTGGTTCCAGAAACAGCACAAAACCATGATTATGGTGGCATCTGCATTCGGACATAATGATGCAGCCTCCAAACCTCAGGTTGGAGCAGTGAAACTCACTACTTACCAAAGGTCCAAACTGGAGTTTGGCGTGGGAAACCCAGGTCACTTTTGCTGCGCAACCATGGTTTCACTCATTTGGATGTACACAATTTCCAACCTCTGCCCAATTCAATTCCAGCTTGGGTAATATTGCGTTTGTTCAGTTGCACAAGAATGCAATCTGCACAATAGCAGAAATTGCACAATCGGAGTTGCTTAACAATATGGTCATTGGAAACAATGACTGTATAATTGCACAATTCTGGTTGTGCACTTTTTGTGATTGCGCAAATTGCAACATTACAATGTGAATGTAAAGTTGCATGATAAGCCTGCCAGTGAATTTATAGTGGTACTTTCCCCCAGGGCCAAACTGGACATTGCTGATCTCCTGTCTCTTTAAACCAGCTACAGTCGGAGGCGGGGAGAGATTTGGATTGGGACCATGACACTGGGGGAAAGACTTATTCTCCCTGTGCTGTTTTGTCAGTGCAAATTGCATCTCTCCTTCCCCGCCTCACCACTCCAACCTACTAGTTGCCCTGCTAGGGAAAATATTGCCATACCCATAGGCTTTCCCCTAATGGGACAAGCAATAGCTTGCCTTGCATTCCAAATTTACATTGGGGAAAACAACAGTTTCCCAAAGTAACCCCCCTTCTCCAGCATTCAAAGTGTGAGTAGGGCACTTTGGTATTAGCTTTTAAAAAGAAATAAAGAGATGGAAGCTCCATTCACAGACTACCAATGCTTCATCTCGTTTGGCCCCCATTTTTACAACAAGCAGCTGCCAGAACTCCCCCATCTCTCAAATATCTTCAAACAGTGCATACTGAATTCCCTCTAAACAGAGGGCAACTAGAATTCAGTACTTTAGAAAATAAATTACGTATTCTATTATACCCTGAAAATTGGCTTTTTCTTATTTCTTTCCCTCCTCTCTTTGCTTGGCCCCCTACACTTCCCCTCTTCCAGTTCCCCTCTTCCCCTTGTGCATTCCCAGGCATATCCTTATTTTCATCAGTGAAATGTTGGAGGGTATGCTACAATAGTATCCTGTGCAATGACTGTTTATTTGCTTATGATCAGAATGAAATTGATCAGGTGCACTCTCTTCTCTTTTGCCTATTGTACAAAGAGCCCAGGAATAGATTCTTACAAGATTTTATTTGTAAATCACTGAATCTTAGTTGCCCTCTGTTTAGAGGAGATAATTTGTTCATTCTTGGGACCTGCTGTTTCCAAAGGGCACTGCTACAATGCCAAGGCTATTAGGCCCTGAGAACACTCTCCTTTGCAAGAAAGAAGTTACCTAACTTCTTCTAAACAAAGAAGCTGTTAATGAAGGCCCAGCCAGGAGGCCACAGGACTAATTCCCTCAATAAAACGGATTATAGCTGAGCGTTCACTTCACCTTCTTTGCATCAGTTACTGTGCAGACTGCATTCATTTCCAGTGCTAAACAGTCCCCCTTCAAGGAATGTTAATACTGGAGATTAAATATCAAATAGTAGATATTTACATAAATATTTTGGCCTCCTCTAAAAAGAAATCTGGGAAAGGCTTCACACAAAAACATGTTTTTTGCTTTAGTCAGCAGGCCTCTCAGAGGTGATTCCAAAGTCAACAACATAGGCTTAGACTAGAAGAAGCTTTTCTTGAAGGCCAGGCTACATGGTGCACACGCCACTGGGGATGCCCATGAGAAAATGGCATCGTTGCTGCAAGTTGCTCCCCTTGACATGTAGGAACACTTAGCCTGTGACATGACACGATACATGACATGGAATCAACATGTTGTGCATTTCCCCATCGTTTCCCAGAGTGTTTCGATACAGTGTAGAGGAGGAAGGGAGAAGTTGCCATGGGTATGCTATGGTTAGCAGTATCTCCATTGTATGTATAAGACATTCAGGTGAAACTCGGAAAATTAGAATATTGTGCAAAAGTCCATTAATTTCAGTAATGCAAATTAAAAGGTGAAACTGATATATGAGACAGACGCATTGCATGCAAAGCGAGATAAGTCAAGCCTTAATTTGTTATAATTGTGATGATCATGGCGTACAGCTCATGAAAACCCCAAATCCACAATCTCAGAAAATTAGAATATTACATGGAACCAAGAAGACAAGGATTGAAGAATAGAACAATATTGGACCTCTGAAAAGTATACAGTGTACTGTGCTTGATTGGCCAGCAAACTCACCTGACCTGACCCCATAGAGAATCTACGGGGCATTGCCAAGAGAAGGATGAGAGACATGAGAACAAACAATGCAGAATTGCTGAAGGCCGCTAATGAAGCATCCTGGTCTTCCATAATACCTCATCAGTGCCACAGGCTGATAGCATCCATGCCACGCCGCATTGAGGCAGTAATTGCTGCAAAAGGGGCCCAAACAAAGTACTGAATACATATGCATGCTTATACTTTTCTGAGGTCCGATATTGTTCTGTTCTTCAATCCTTGTCTTCTTGGTTCCATGTAATATTCTAATTTTCTGAAATTGTGGATTTGGGGTTTTCATGAGCTGTACGCCATGATCATCACAATTATAACAAATTAAGGCTTGACTTATCTCGCTTTGCATGTAATGCGTCTGTCTCATATATCAGTTTCACCTTTTAATTTGCATTACTGAAATTAATGGACTTTTGCACGATATTCTAATTTTCCGAGTTTCACCTGTACCTTAGCCCTGAGACATCCTACTGGAGTGCTGCATAGTGTCCATCCATTCAGGTGGTTGAAATTATAACAAAGTTTGACCTATTTAGTTAATCCAGTTTCTGTCCGTTTCTCATCCTTCATACAATCTTCATCTGGGAAATGGGATCAGGGACATTTTGTCAAAATATGGTTCATACATGTGTATGAGAACCAAGGGTTGGGTTCAAACCTCTAAAGGTTACTTTCTCTCTGCTAATCTTGTAGACCCAAGTCCCCATTCAGGAAATGTGTTCAGCAGTCTGTGTACCTGCTCCCTCATAGGAACATAGGAAGCTGCCATATACTGAGTCAGACCATAGGTCCATCTAGCTCAGTATTATCTACCCAGACTGGCAGCGGCTCTCCATGGTTGCAGGCAGGAATCTCTCTCAGCCTTATCTTGGAGATGCCAGGGAGGGAACTTGGAACCTAGATGCTCTTCCCAGAGCAGCTCCATCCCCTAAGGGGAATAACTTACAGTGCTCACACATCAAGTCTCCCATTCATATGCAACGCTAAGGGGACGTCATGCTTGCTATACCACAAGACTAGCTGTCCTTTCTACACCTCACTCACACACCTGAAATGGGACAAAAACAAATACATTTTTTCAAATACAAAGAACAACAATGTGAAAACTGATTGTTCTGTCAAGCAGATCCAAAGGTACCCCACAAGTCTGAGACCTTCTCAAAAAACAGCAGCAACAACAACAAGGTGGACAGCTGAATATCTATTACTGAAATAATAGAATGATAAGCTAACATACTGCACAATGATCTGTGTGCCTTGTAATTGAATTTGTGCACAGTTGCACAAGAGCGCTCTTGCACAAAGTGCAAGAATTGCACAAACACAGTTGCACACTGGACAGCTGTTATTTCCAATGGCCACCCACTGTGTGCAATCGTGTTTGCGGAAGAGTACTCTTGCACAACTGTGCACATGTTTCAAGGACCACAGAACATTGTGTAGTACGTCAGCCACAAACGTTTAGTGTTGGAAAGGAACTTGGGAGGCTTCTGTTCCGCCCCACCCTCCCTGTGCAGGAATCTGGCGCACCTGACGGATAGTTGCACAGCCTCTGTCTGAAACCTCTAGCAATGGAGAGCCTACCATAGTGTGAGGCAGAATGGTTCACTACTGAACAGCTCCTACAATTAGGAAAGGCCTCCTAATGCCTACCCTGAATCTGTTTCAATCTATCGGTTCTAGTCCTGCCCTCAGAAACAAGAAAGAAGTCAAATCCTTCATCCACGTGAAAGTTCTTTACATATTTGAAGACAACTATGGAGTCTCCTGACAGTTTTCCTGAGGTATCATTGTCGTCAAATGTCCTCTGCACTCCATATGAAGCGGTCTCATACCAAGTCAGACCACTGGTCCATCTTGCACAGTATTGCCTGCTTCAACTGGTAGCAACTTGCCAAGGATTCAGACAGAGGTCTTTCCAGCCCTATAACTTGACTCCTTTTATAGGGCAATGTAAGGAACTTAACTGGGAGCCTTCTCCATGGAAAGCATGTGCTCTTCCACTGAGCTACAGCAGTTCCCCATCCCCACTTCTGAGATAACCATGAAGTTGACAGTTTGCTCCTGGCAGGTTGTCGTTGATCTGGCACACATGGCTTGTTCTGTAGCAATGATCTCATGCTACAGTTCCCTTGGGAACTGGTCATTCTCCTTAATAAGTTACTTCAGCCACCAAGATCTGGCATAGAGAGGACCATGCCAGGTGTTCCAAGCTTTGATGACTTGGATGGGAAATGCAATGTATGCTCAAACTGTTCCTATTAACTGGAGGCAGTCTCTGGTAACTGGAATCTGACCCTGGAGCATTCCAAGATGGGGCTTTTTGCTTGCTTCTCCATGGTATGCATTCGCACATCAGCCAGATTTGTGCTGAAGTCAGTGAGAGATATTGGGGAGCACTTCACACACAATTCGGGTTTTTCATCGAGTGTTATAGAGTCTAGCCCAGTTTATATCCAGGGTAAAAAAGCCACTTCTTGCATCTTGTTGGGTGGGAAATTGGAATTTACAGTAAACCTGAGGTAAAGCCTGCTGTCTGGGAAAGCTCCTGGTAAATCACTGTCCCTGTTTTTGCTTCTTGGGGATGCCTTATTCCTTTTTCCTATTTTATTTATTTATTAATTATTAAAAATTTTATACCACCCTTCCAAAAGGCTCAGGGTGGTTTACTTTAAAACACCATTAAAATCAATTAACAATTTAAAAAGAAATTATAAACCTGCATAAAATAATAATTAACAATTAAAACAAAATTAACCATTTTTCATGTGGGCTGCTCAAGTTGTCATTTTCCAGGATTCAGTTCTCTCCCCGGACTTTTTAGAAATTAAATCTCCAAGTGGATGGGTGGATGCATTGTGTCTCTAGTACATCTGCATGTAAATGGGGGCACAACACAAAGTGGGTGGGATCCAGTCAGTGGCGAAGCCAGCTGAACAGCAGACTGTGTCCTTGTGGCATGCGCATGACATCAAGCACATATGTGGGCGTTCCTAGGCTCCAGAGAGCCCTGAGCGAGCTTTCCCTCTCTCATTTCCAGGCACCGCTTGTTGCCTGACAGCATTTATTTTGGGAGAGGAAGGGAAATAAATGCATGCAGGCAGCATGTGCCGACTGGAAATCGGAGTGGGAGGGCTGGAGTGGGCCTTCTGGCAATCGGGCCAGAATTGGGTCCCTTTACACATGATGTCATGCACAATGGGGGCTCCAGCGGCCCTTTTCATTGGCGGCCTGGGTTCTTTGAACCTTTTCGCTCAATGGTGGCTCCGCCCCTGGATCAAGTCTTCAGCAACATCCACTAATGGACAGGGGGCTTGGGCAGTCATCCTTGGTTTGTGAATTGGTTGTTACAAGTGTATCTCTGTTTTCATTTGCAAAACGTTGAAGGTATGGGCCTGTCTGATCTCCTTTGATACTCTGGAATACTGCACTTTATTCCCTCCTTTCTTTTTGCAGCTTGTTTGTAATCAGAATGCCCAGGTTGGTCGGCTTTGTCCTCTGCACATTCAAAGATATGTTTTCATATCTTTTCAGCTGTTCTTTATTTTTAACTAATGTTTTAATTTTTCTGTTGCCATTTATTTTGTTTTGTTGTAAACCAGCCAGAGACGTATGCTTTGGGTGGTATGAACATATGTTAAATAAAATAAAATGAATAAATAAATACTATACAAAGAGCCCAGGGATAGATTCTTAAAAGATTTTATTTATAAATTATTATATTTTAGTATTTTCTACTTTCTTACAAATATAGATATGTTCATAATGTAAAAGCCAGTGTTGCTCACTAAAGCTTGCTAAGAATATTAGATATATTGGGGAAATAAATCATTGTTGCTTGTGCAGAAGACCCACTGTTGTCATGGTAATGGTACAGAAGTTTAACTGTTAATAATACTACTTAGCATGTATATAGTGGGGTGTGTGTGTGTGTGTGTGTCCTCTCAATAATGCAAGTCAACTCTGAGCTTTGACTAGAGGGTGTCCACTCACAGCAAGGGTGACTCCAGAAGAGGGGCAAGTGTCCCTCAGAAAAGTAGTGCCCCCAGCTGTACCTCCATTTCTGTTTCAGAAATCTAACGTGTAGGACACCGCTCACCCACCCAGAAATGCACTTTGCCCCTTCTGTGTGCTGCCCCCATTTTATTCTGGTGCCACCACCATGTCACATATTTAGGCAGTTTCAAACCACAGTCCTTCTCGAAGCTGTTGCAGGGGAGTAACAGCAGGAGAGAGGGCATGCCCTCAACTCCTGCTGTAGGCTTCCAGTGGCATCTGGTGGGCCACTGTGTGAAACAGGATGCTGGACTAGAAGGGCCTTGGGCCTGATCCAGCAGGGCTGTTCTTATGTCCTTAAGCTGTTCCAAAACTTTTCTTCCTAAGTCACAACATGACAGTAGAGAACCCAAAGGCCTCCTTGGGCTCAAGTAGGTTCTCTGCTTTACTGCAGCCAATCTCCGTGTGATTGTACACTGCCACTTCCTGTTGCCGTATGAACTTTCCCTTCCTATTAGGAGGGTTTGATGGTGAAGCAAAGCACCTTTTCCCTCCCTGCAGGCCCTTGCCTGGTTCCTGAACCCTTGTAGTCCCGCCACTGCTTTTCTGTCTCTTAATGTACTTTAGTTGCCTGAAATTAGGGTTGCCATGTCCTCCGGAATTTGGGGTAGCCCCCGGATTTTGGCTCCTCCACCCGGCGGCTAAATTCCACCCGGATTTACATGGATTTCCAATGTGTTGCCTAGATTACCCAGATTTTATTCTGGATTCGATCACATGGGAGGGCAGAGGAGGAAGGGAAGTATACAAATCTGTAAAATAAATAAATAAATAAATAAAATGCAAATTAATTGCAGCACAATTTGCATAATATACAAATTAGGCCACCCGGATTTGGGAAGCTTGAATATGGCACCCAACCTGAAATGTCTTTCAGGTTGTCATAGCCTCTCTGACTATGATTTCACCTTACTCCTTAGTTAAGCATTTTAGCCCAACTCCAGCTCACTAAAACAGGCTGCATGGAAGCTTTACTCTAGGGCAATTTTGTATGTGTGGAACCCCCAAACTGGATCAGGGCCATGACAGGGAGGTGGGATAATCCTCTCCCCACCCCACTAATAGTCCCCATCAGGAGTGGGGTCTGCTGCACATGCTCTTTACACAAAAGTAAAGAGCAAGCATGTGCCAGGGCCAATGATGTGATGTAAGTCACATCTAATGTGGCCCTGAGAGACCTGATCCTGTACTTCAGGGTCACACAGGTTGTTCCAGCCTGCACTAAAACAATCAGGGCTTTCTTTCTGCCGCATGTACACACAGTAAAATAGACATGAGGTTGTGCCATTTTTCCTATTGGTATAGCAAATGCGTTTGGTGCGAAATGGCCCTTTTAAAATGTAGAAGGGTGTCAGACGTCAGAGAATTAACCTGACTGTTTGGAGATTTCAACCAAGCACAATTAGCCCTGTGTCCATTCTATCTAAACTAGCAGTCGCTGCTGAAATAGCCTTTTGTAAGAAGTTTATCAGATCAGGGTCACTTTATCAATGGACCTTTGTGGGTCAGTAGTCCACATTGGGGAGTTTTCTTATCTCTTTTGGCACTGAGATAAGAATCTGCAACTGTGCCTAATACCTCTCAGAGATTTCCCGGACATGCACCTGAAAGAGTGCAAAACTACTTCCAAAAAGCTTCCAGCTCTGAGATGTCAAAATTGAACATAGGAACATAGGAAGGTGCCATATACTGAGTCAAATCATAGGTCCATCTAGCTCAGTACTGTCTACACAGACTGGCAGCAGCTTCTCCAAGGTTGCAGGCAGGAATCTCTCTCAGCCCTATCTTGGAGATGCCGCCAGGGAGGGAACTTGGAACCTAGATGCTTTTCCCAGAGTGGCTCCATCCCCTGAAGAGAATATCTTACAGTGCTCACACATCAAGTCTCCCATTCATATGCATCCAGGGCAGACCCTGCTTAGCTTAAGGGACAAGTCATGCTTGCTACCACAAGACTAGCTCTCTTCTCCCTTCCCTGTCCCTTCATCCCTGGAAGTAATTTAGTTATTTTAATAAATGTATTGCATGCTTAATACATATTCATTTATGACATTTAATTCTCCATGGAGTTCAGGACAGCACACCTGGAACGTGTCTGCTCCTATTCTATCCTCCCAACAATCTAGTGAGATAGGTTAGCCTGAGAGGTAGGTTAGGCTGAGAGGTTAAATTGAGAGGTAGGTTAGGTTGAGAGGTTAAGCTGAGATATAGTGATTGGCCCAAAGTCATGGATTCTTTATTTACTTATTTGATTTATATACCGCCCCTCCAAAATGGCTCAGGGCGATTTACAACAAGGATTAGGGATTTGAACTAGGGTTATCAACTTTCTGGAACTGTCCTGGAGTCTCCCGGAATCAGCATAAATCTCCAGATGACTACTAAAAACAACACTGGAGATTGCAATGGCTTGATAGTGTAAAAATCAACCTCAATCTGAACCTGCCTCTCCCTGGTCCAAGTCCATTGTGCCACACCAGCTATCAGTTTGCATTACCCTCCACTGTTCTGTGACTCTAGCTGGGCGTTGCAGAGCTCAAGGCTTGAGGTGGTGTCATGACTGGCCGACCATAAAACTTTTACTGAAACATGAAACATGTTTTGACTCAAATGACACTTTGAAGCTGCTGTTTGGAGGTTCAAAACACTTCTTGGCACAAAGACAAAGGGATGAGAAAAGATTCACCTGCTTATTTTCTGCATTCCAGGTTACTGCTAAAAGTGGAAGAACAAGGCTGTTGTTTTTTAAGTTGATACAAAAGAGATGGGACAGCATTAAAAAAAGGCAAGAGGCAAGATCTCAAACCAGTACTAGTTTGTGATCCAGTTTGAGGCAGTTCCTCCCCTCTTTATTTTGGGGAGGTTTGAGCTTTCAAGAAGTTGGCAACTTTAAATAAACTCTTGCCTACAAAAGTTCAAGCTACAGTTACCAACCACAGCTCAATCCTAACTAGATTTACTCCCAAGTAAGTCCCACTGATTTCAGTGGCTGCCATCCTGATTAACAAAGAACCCAGTGCAATGGGATAAGCACTGGTGTAGCACTCATACTTCTGAAGAGTTCCAGACTGACTCTGTACGTACATACGTGTGTGTGTGTGTGTGTGTGTGTGTGTGTGTGTGTGTGTGTGTGTGTGTGTGGTGCAGGGAGGGTACCTCCCCTTTCCCCAGAAGCCCTCTGTGTCACCTAAAATATGTCCATTAAGGCTGTAGGACCCTCAGGGACATATTTTTGGATGGCAGAGTATTTATTGGGGAAGGAAAGGTGTCTGAAATTTGCCCCACCATGGAGGCAGCAGTGATGCTGAGTTAGCTGAACTTTTCAGAAGCACTGGTGCTTTTCCCATTGCACTGGTTCTTCCTTAGTGAGGATGCAAGCCAGTGAGACATTTCCAAGCAAGTTTTGCGTACCGACTTTCAAGTGCTGTAGTACTCTTGGTATTTTCTCTTCTGGTTACATTTTAATGATTTTTCTAGCAATTAGTTATCCTTTAACAGTTGCTCAATTTGCACTGTGTGAAAGACTCTTCTTAATCACCTCTAGAGGACAACATTATTTGCACCCACTGGCTTGCTAAATATATCTTCTTGTTTCTCTTGCAGGTGGATTTCTAGTTCCATATCTCATTATGTTAATTGTGGAAGGGATGCCATTGTTATATTTGGAGCTGGCAGTGGGGCAGCGCATGCGCCAAGGAAGCATTGGGGCTTGGAAAGCTATCAGTCCTTACCTCTGCGGGGTTGGTGCGTTCTTGTTTATCTATGGAACTATTTTTCCTATCTTCCTACAGAATTCTTCTTGCTTTTCTGGTGTTCTAGAAGACCTTCTCATGCCATCAATAGGATCAACTGAACTTGTGCCTATTTTGTCCCCCTCTCTTGCCCATCCTGACTTAAACTTTACTGGAGGGAACAGATAATAAGGAGGAGTGCTTCTTTTGGGGGGATAAAAGGCCCAGATCTTAAATGATTTCAAGGTCCAAGGACAAAAAGTAGCCTATTTAGATTAGTGTGACCCTTCTCTGTATTAATAAATGGTAAAGTGTGCCGTTGAGTCAGTGTCGACTCCTGGCAACCACAGAGCCCTGTGATTGTCTTTGATAGAATACAGGAGGGGGTTTACCATTGCCTCCTCCCGTGCAGTATGAGATGAGATGCCTTTCAGCATCTTCCTGTATTACTGCTGCCCGATATAGGTGTTTCCCATAGTCTGGGAACCATATCAGCAGGGATTCGAACCAGCAACCTCTGGCTTGCTAGTCAAGTCATTTCCCCACTGCACCATTAGGTGGCTCTGTACAGTCAAATTACCAATTTCCTTTTCTTTATCAACATTTTTTTCACTGCAGCTACTGAAAGGGGGGAGATGAAGGCAATCCCACAGCTGTTTAGTTAAGTTCAGGTATAGGTGGGATGGATAAAAAGGACCATCAGGATGTCAGTCCAAAAACTGCAAGTCAAGCCCCAGAATGAAATCTGTTTTGAACTGTGATTTGCCTTCTAACTCAGATCTCATTCCTATATTGCTGTTGTTCTATTAAGGATCATCAATGAGGTTCGACCTTTACCCTGGGATATCTCATCTAAACATAATGCTAGCCACTACACTAGACCATCCCTATGTGCTAACACAATTCTAAACCAGACCTTTACCAAATTTGCCTGGATCTAGGAACCAGCCCCAAAATTTGAGAGCCAGAGAATGTATATTTGGCAAAATTACTGGACTTAGTGGAGGACATTTTGGAGGGGGAGGGTAAATGGGCTTCTCTTTATCCCCTTTACAACTAACATACTTAAAATAGAAACAGGGCTGCCTAGGACAAATTTATCCATCTATCATATTTTTATACCACCTGAAATGTGCATCTCTAGGCAGTGTACAAAATTTAAAATATTTTAAAATCAACAAAGATTCAAATACACGAAACCATAAAACGGTAGCATAAAACAATTACTAAAACAAATTATTAAACACATTATTAAAAATATCTATATATAAACAAATATAGATCTTATTAAATAACTCTGTCTCTGGATATCCAAATCTAGGAACCACAGTTAAATTCCTAGGCACCATGGCTCCCTGGCACCTGGGATTTGACAAGTCCTGCTCTAAACTCTAAAGGTCAGAGTTGAGCTATGTGCATATATGTGGGAATTATTATTATTATTTTGTTGTTGTTGGTTGTTGGTTGTAAACCACTTGAGAATTATTTGAGTGCAAGTCAGGGTATAAATTATCTACATACATACATACATACATACATAAATCCTGGCTTAGCTGTACTATGCTAAAACTTCTTATATCCTGTCTATATTAGATATGGAATTACAGCTTGAGCACAACTGAGTGCTTGTGCTCCATTTTATAGACCTGCTTCCCAGAAGTGATGACTTGTGTGATAAATTTGTTTAATTTTAGCCTTATGACTCACTCCTCTATAAAATGTTTGAAACAATGCACAATAAAACATAGAATAACTTGACAACCATTAAAACCAAAACACTTAAAGCCAGGAAACATAAAATGCCCATTTAAAATCAAACTCACCTCATCCATCCAGCAGAACAATTTTAAAGACTGGCCCAAATGAAAACTTCACCACTTGCTTGTGAAAAGTGTACAGAGATGGAGCCTGAATTACTTAATGGGATAGTGTGTTTGTTTCAAAGGGGGGCAACAGAACTGTAAAAAGCCCTGCTCAGCATTGGTGCCAGGTTGTGAGGGGTCCGGGGGCCTTGCACTGGGACCCTGCAAAGCTTCCATCTTGCCCTCCCCAGAACACCCCCCCACACACATCTTACCTGAATGGGAAGCAAAGACGGGGGCTGGCAATGATGGCGGTGGCAGTTGGCTGATGACTACCTGGATGGGTAGAGAGAGAAGGAGGCAGCACTGGTGATGCAAGTCCTGCCTCCTTTTCCTTCTCCCACGAGCTCCCCATCAGCAAATGAGAACACCCTCCCCCCCTCTGGCAATTCCACCCCTGGCTGTGCTTTACATCTGCATAGTTCTAATTTCAATGAGGCTCTGGGGAGAAAGGCTTCTGCTGCTGATCAGAGGGGACAGGAAGGTATGTATGGGAAGAGGCTCATCATTAGGGATATGGACAAAATGGATTTCGCATTTCATTTCTTGCTTGAAATGAAACACAAAATGGCCAAAAGGGTCCACTGAAACAGTGGTCGAACCAGCGAGAATGGTCCCAGCGTTCCATCGGATCTTATGAGGATTTGGGGGAAAGGTTAAAAAATTGTTTAAAATAGCCTGCTTGCCCTTTTCTTTTGTGGGCTGAGTGGTAGGTAGCACCTATTATGCCCTACCACCCAACCCACATTGGTGTCCCTAAGAGCCACCCACGGGGAACAATGGGGTGTTTTGAGTTCCCAACTGTTCCCTATGGCTGGAACAATTGGGAACTCAATTGTTGCACTCACGGAGTTCACACACAAGTTTTGAATCACATTTGTGTTCACACACAAGCTTGCATTTGCAATGCATTTTGCAGCCCTGCTTTGAAAAACACTGCATCTCATCGTGGGCCATGTGGGGGTGGGGGAGAACAAGCACCTTTAAGGTGGGTATTTTTAAAAGAGATGTGGGATTACGGGTGGTCTATTTCTGTTGTGTGTATCACACACAGTGCTATCTATAGCACTGTAGTGCACACAGAAGCTGGGAAAATTAAATCCCCTCCCCAATAAAGAAGCAGGCTTTATTGGGGAGCGAGGTTGGAGGAAAGCTAGCAACAAAGGGAAGGGAAGGGAAAGGGGATTACTGTGGCCTCTCCTAACTCACTCCTACTGTCCTAGCGCCTAATTCCTTCTCCAAACTAGGTCCTATTTAGAGAACTCTAACCTAACCAACAGTGCAGGCTTACCTTCTTGCATCTTCTTCTGGAGTCTGGTTAGGTGCTGCTCTCGGAGGCACTCGGGCCAAGCAGACAATGGGACTCAACAGCCAGGGGTAGGACATGTGGGCGTGGGGCACAGGCAGGTACCCACTCACCCAAAAAAATCAAAAGAGAAAAAGCTGGGAGGAAACCCCCCCCACACACACACACACAAAACCACACCAGGGAAATAGAGAAAGCCTGGCAGGCTGGGCACTAGACAGAAGTCACAGAACACACCAGTCACAGAACACGCCAGCCTACGAGAACAAAAAATGAAGTCCAATCCAGGCACACAGCAGCAGCAAAGGTGTAGCTTGGGGCTGCAAAAGGGAAGCAAAGCAGTCAGCACAGCACCCCAGTTATTAAAGCCACTGGGGGCTGGCCACAAGAAGAGGAAATCCTCAGAAGGAAAAGAAATCCACAGCAACATCCAGTTAAAGTCACTGGGGCTGCTGCTACAATTTTTTTTAAAAAGGAAGAGAACAACAACAACAGTAGTTGGTTGGCACTGCACAAAATAAAAGTGGGGGAAGAGTGACAGATAAGCCATCAGGCACTCTCTCTCTCCCCCCCCCACCCACCCACTGGGCCAGGCAGGCCAGGCCACCACTACCAGTCTGCTCTGCTTTCTGCTACAGTCTCTGGTCCTTCCTCTGATGTATCCTCCTTCAAGAGAGGCATACTTGTTGTGGCAGGAAACAGGAAGCAAGGTCAGGAAGGGGGGCAGGGCTGGATGTAGACTTTAAGCCCTGTCATCTCTTCACTGGGGTATTTAACAACAAGGCAGCTGATTCTGAGGGGTTGCTTCAGAATATAGGAGCCAGGAGTTCTCCAGGAGAGGAAACTGGCTGAATACAGCAAGCCAGGAGGACTCAGTTGACAAACTAACCTCATCTCCTGGCTGTTCCTGAGGCTGACCTTTTTTTAATTTATTTTCTTTTCTTTCTTTCTTTCTTTTCTTTTCTTTTCTTTTTTTTTTTTTTGGTGTGTGGGGGGAGTGTTTACCCAGTCATTCTGGAGTTCAAGAAGGGCTAGGAGCCCACCTCATCCCCTGTGAGTCTGACTATACTAAAAGGCTTTCTCTGCCCAGTCTCCTTAAATACATTTTGAAGCTCCCTCCTTTGGCTCCTCCCTCCCCCACCAGCCAATGGGGGCACAGTTGCCCATGACATCACTTGATTTGTATGATAAAAAGCCAACCAAGAAGCAAGGAGATTGCAAGCAATTCAGAAGCCAGTGCCAGCAAACCAGTCAGCAAGGGAAAAACAGCCCTCCCAAATGATGCTTGGAATGTTGAAATGTTCCATTTGAAATGGGATTATTCTGCTCTTGGCTCGAAACAGGACCTCTATTTAAAGGGTGTTCTGTCTCAAGTTTGAAACACTCAAAATGGCCTGTTTTGAGTCAGAATGCTTTGCTGGCAAAATGTTCTGCACATCCATACTCAACACCAGTTGGTTAATTAGATCATTCTAACTTGAAAAATAATGCAGTTGCTTGTTGATGCCCTTGCACATAAGTTTCCTTTTTATCATTTGCAGGAATTGCCAGCGTCATTGTCTCATTTTTCCTCTCTATGTACTACAACGTTATCAATGCCTGGGCTTTCTGGTACCTCTTCCATTCATTCCAGGTGGGTAAAGAAGTGCTTTAAAGGACAGCCTTGCACGCCCTTTCAGGACTGCAGTGAGGACTGAACTGTTCAGCAGATATGTCTGTCCCCTCCTGTTGGTTTTTAATCAATTGTAAACTGTCATGAGATGTTTGTGGGTTGTTGTTGTTTTTAATTTAACACATTGATATACCGCCCTATATAAAATCTTGGGGTGGTTTACAATGTAAACAAAAATCTAAAAACCATATAAAACTGATTAAAATTACCATACATAAAATGTTAAACCGTTAAAACATTAAAACATAAACTAAAAGCCTGATGAGACAGGTGTGTTTTCAAAAGTTGTTTAAAAATAACCAGAGATGGGGAGATTCTGATTTCGTTTGGGAGTGTGTTCCAGAGCCTCGGGGCAGAAGAGGAAGAAGGCCTGGTTTTGGGTCACTACCAAGCAAGCCGATGGCAGCTGTAACTGCCCCCCCCCCCCGCAATAATCTTAATGGGCGGCAAGGTGCTCATGAAGAGAGCATCTTCATGAAGAAGGTGCTCTCTTAAATATCCTGGGCCCAAGCCATTCAGGGCTTTATAGGTAATAACCAGCACTTTGTATTTTGCCCTGAAACTTATTGGCAGCCAGTGTCATTCTTTTTAAGATCAGTGTTATATGGTCTTTATGAGTAGCCCAGAGACCAACCTGGCTGCTGCATTCTGCACCAGTTGCAGTTTCCAAACTATGTACAAAGGCAGCCCAAAGTAGAGTGCATTGCAGTAGTCAATCCTGTATGTAACCAGCCTGTGCACCACTTTTTAAAGGTTGTTTGCCTCCAGGAATTGATATAGCTGTCAAATCAGCCAAAGCTGATAAAAGGCACTCCTGGCCACTTCCTCAAGCTGAGATATAATGGAGAGGTTTTGGTCCAGAAGTACTCCCAAACGATGTATCTGATCTTTGATGTGGAGTGTAACCCAATCCAGAACAGGCAGACCTAACCACTTCCGAAGTTCCAGCCTCCTACAACAAGTACCTCCGTCTTGTTAGGATTCAGCTTCAGTTTGTTCTCCCTCATCCAGCCCATTACCAATTCCAAGCAAGCATTTAGAGAGGTTAAGCCATCTTTTGATCAAGTTGATATGGAGAAATAGATCTGAGTGTCATCAGCATATTGATTAGAGGTGTGCATGGAACCATTTTTGGTGGTTCAGTTCAAATTTGAATCGAACCGCTGGTCTGGGAACCAGTTCAGTTGAACCAGCCAGTGGTCCGGTCTGTTCAATTGAACCAGATTGAACGGGTTTAAATTGGCTCAACCCAGTTTGAGGGGCTATGCTCCTAAAGGAGAATCTGGTGAGGATTCTGCCTTACAAGCAAAGGGGAATCTTGCCTTTAAAAGGTTTCTATGGGTGGCCTGGGGGTGCCAGTGAGAGGGCACCTTACCACTGTTGGCAGCGGCAGCTCCTCTAAACCCCAGCGTTCCCCCCAGCAGCACGGCCTATGGAGGTCATGCAAATCGCCTTCGTGCATTTGTGGAGCCCAGAACCATGCTGCCACTGCACAGGACATGCTGCTGGGGAGAGTGCTGGGGTTTAGAGGAGCTGCCACCAGTGGTAGCAAGGTGCCCTCTCCCCCACCCACCACCCCGCCGGCTGCCCGGGCCTTTTTTTTTTTAGGCCGGTTCAGTTCAAGTTTGAACTGGTCGAACCAGGGTGGTTTGAATCTAATCCAGTTCAATTCAAACCAGTTCTGCACACCTCTAATATTGATAGAACCCTGCACCAAATCTCCTGATAATCTTTCCCAGCATTTGAGATAGAATGGAGCCTTGTGAGACTCCATACAATAGCTCTCACTTTGAAGAGCAACAATCTCCAAGCGACACCATCTGGAATCTACCCGAGAGGTAGAAGTGGAACCACTGTAATGCAGTGCCTCCCACCCTCAGCCTCCTCATGTGGTCCAGAAGGATACCATGGTTGATGGTATCAAAAGCCACAGAGAGATCCAATAGGGTCACACTCCCCCTGTCAATTTCCGACGGGAGATCATCCATCAGGCTGACCAAGGCAGTCTCCATCCCATAGCCCGCCCAAAAGCCAGTTTGAAATGGGTACAGATAATCTGCTTCTTCCAAGGCTGATTGGAGTTGAGAATCTACCACCCTCTCAATCACCTTGCCCAACCATGGAAGATTGGAGACAGGCCTATAATTGCCTAGCTTTGAGGGGTCCAATGCAGGTTTCTTCAAGAGTGGTCTAACAATTGTCTCCTTAAGAAAGGAGGCATCCTGCCATCCCTCAGAGAGGCATTGATGATACTAACAAGCCCCTCTCCAATGATTTCCCTGCTAGATTGTATGATCCATGTAGGGCAAGGATTTAAAAAACAGGTGGTAAGGTGAACTTCTCCAAGCAGCTTGTCCACTTCCTCAGGATTCACAGACTGAAACTGATTCAACCGTATAAGAGTAGTTGCTGGACACCTCCATAATAGACTCTGCAATAACTGTGGAATCCAGTTCAGCTTGAATCCGAGAGATTTTATCTGCAAAAAACTCAATAAAGGTGTCACACAGAGAGTCATTGATGGTGGTATACACTGTTTGGCGGTATATATTGTATTTACCTGAATCTAAAACTAGGGTTCCCCCCACCCCACCAAATTCTTTGATGTTAGGAATTAGAGGGGTCATCTTAAATTCAGAATGTTTTCTTTTGGGATAAGTATAGGTATCACCTGTATTTAACCTCTATTTTTTATGAGGCTCATCTGAAATTCAGAATCAACCTGTAAATATGGTAAATGCACTAAAAAAATAAATAGACACCAGAAAAACCCACAGATGCCATTGTCTCCTGTGCACATACACACAAACATGTTGTGTGATGGAATAAAGAAAGACAGCATCTGCAGGAAATGCTGCTTGTTGTTATATTGTGGGCAAGAGGCTTCTTCTGCCTCTTTGCTCACTTGCCCTAGTATTCTCAAAGCTGACTGAAGCAGAAAGCCATAAATCAACACAGCAGATTGCATAGACGAGTCTTCCGCTAGTGTACACATCCGGTTTCAGTCCCATAAGAACATAGTGCACAATCACTGCAGAAAAATATCCCTCTGTTCCAGATTAGTTCTTGTGCAACCTGTTTCACAGCTTCTTGTGCAAGCCCATACATACATACATACATACATACATAGAGGAGAGCTGGTCTTGTGGTAGCAAGCATGACTTGTCCCCTTAGCTAAGCAGGGTCCACCCTGGTTACCTATGAATGGGAGACTACATGTGTGAGCACAGTAAGGTATTCCCCTCAGGGGCCACTCTGGGAAGAGCAGAAGGTTCCAAGTTTCCTCCCTGGCTTCTCCAAGATAGGGCTGAGAGAGATTCCTGCCTGCAACCTTGGAGAAGCCGCTGCCAGTCTGGGAAGACGATACTGAGCTAGATAGACCCATGGTCTGACTCAGTATATGGCAGCTTCCTATGTTCCTATAGGAGAATACAGAACTTCCTGGGCAGCTTCTTGTGCAACCAAGTGCATAGGAATAATGGAGTGGCGGGGTGGGGGGGACAAAGGTCCCTGGGCCATGGGGGGGGGGGCTCTCATCCCCCCAAGGCACCTCTACCCTGTCTCATTCACTGCAGCTCCCATCTTTCCCACGGCTGAGTCCAGGCACACTACCCCGCATTGTCCACACCCCTTCCCTCTATGCTGGCACATTGACACAGAGGGCGCGAGCATGAGCCCTCCTGACCTTCTGCTGACTAGTGCTTTCTCTGCTGGCTGCATGTTTCTTTTTCCTCCCTTACCAGCTGTGGGGTGGGTGTGCGCGCATGTGTGGGTGCCCAGTGCTGGCAACATTCCCTACGTTGGCATGCTGATGTAGGGGGAAGTAGCATAGCCGGTGCGAGGTAGCACACTCGGCAGCAGCGGCCACAACAGCTTGTCCCAGGGCCACAAGCAACTTTGCTACCCTGCTATGTACACGGGTCTGTGTATGGGGAACTTCTTGCACAACATACATTAGCTTGAGGCCTCTTTCGCCAACAGTAGCAAAGCTTTGCAGAGCAACAACTGCTCAAAGTCCTTCAGCTAGTGGGATACTGCCCTTCTGTCTTCCTTGGGAACTGGAGCAGTGGTCCCCCTGATTTTTTCCATCTCTGTGCAGAATGAGTTTTGTTCTGGGCAGCAGTATCAAGGCAGTGTGCGCGCACATGTGTATTCAGAGTGGGGCCTTCCTGATTCAACCTGAGCAGGATTTAAATTAACTGAGCAGACATTAAAAAAAAAAGTGTGAGCACGTGTGCATGCCTTAGAGCAGGCCTGCTCAACTTAGGCCCCCCAGCTGTTTTTGGACTACAACTCCCATAATTCTCAGCAACAGCAGCCAATAGCCAGGAATTATGGGAATTGTAGGCCAACATCTGCAGGAGGGCCAAAGTTGAGCAGGCCTGCCTTGGAGGGAACACTGGATTGGAGGAAGATCACTGAAAACTCATGGTCAGTGCATTTTCCTGACAGTTCTCCTCCTTCCTGAACCCAGATATCAGATGTTTGACAGGCCATTAGGAGGGCATAAGTGAGTGGGGAATCTGTGGGGAACCACATGCAGGTTCAGTCTGGCCCCTTGAGCAGCCTGCAGCTTGTCACTGCTTTAGCAATAAACAGGAAACTGCTTACTTGCTTTTGCAGCAAACGGGGAACATGGAGAAGTTCCTTCAAAGGGACCTTTTATTGAAGATGAAATTCAAAGCATGATGATACAGAATCCAAATCTGAACATTTATATCCAGGACATTTTCAAAGAATTACACAAGTTTCTAGCCCTCATGTTGCAAAGATAGGCTTGAAAGTTTGTCATCAATGCTTGGTAAAATCTCTGAAGGGGGAAGGAAAAGTAAAGGAAAGATTGTGCCGTTGTCAACTCCTGGCGCCCACAGAGCCCTGTGGTTTTCTTTGGTAGAATACAGGAGGGGTTTACCATTGCCTTCTCCCGTGCAGTATGAGATGATGCCTTTCAGCATTTTCCTACATTGCTGCTACCCGATATAGGTGTTTCTCAGAGTCTGGGGAGCATACCAGCAGGGATTCGAACCAGCAACCTCTTGCTCCCTAGGCAAGTTGCTTCCCCACTGTGCCGTTAGGTGGGGGATGCAGAATTTCCAGTGACTAAGGGCAAGGTTTCAGTGTCCTGTGTCTCTCTTTTCTCCCTCTCCCCATGATTCTAGCAGAAACAACTTATTTTGTTTCTTTTTTGACAAGCACAGTATGCAAATATAAGAACATTCATTTCATTTGAATACTTTATAAAAGTCACACCATTCAGTTTTTCCTAGTGTAGCATTCTGAATATTTTAAATATAGATTTCTTGACCTTACTGCAAAATTCAGAGCCCTCAAGACTCTGAGTATTCTGCACATTATAACAGATATCGAGCCACTCCTGTTACTCTGTTTCTCTTTGCTTCTCTTTTTCATAATGTCTACTACAACAGAACAGGTGCTGTGGTGTCCTCACACTGTATGTCTCCCAATCCCTACTACACATTATTGACTAGTGGCGACAGGGAAGGGGGAACATGGAACACGATGACTTCACATCATATGTTGCATTATGAGAAAGAAGGAACAAAAAGAACAGAGCAGTCACAGCCTTGTATTTCTTATAATGGCTGTTTCCATCTTTAGCTTGCCTCATCACAGATAAATCTTAGCTAGTGGTATGCTTCTATCAGTGTGCCATCTGATAAGAAAGTCATTTCTGTCAATAACCTTTTCAGCTCTTCTCTGTTGTCAGAAAATCTTCAACTAATTCACATCTATTGGAAATGAACCCAGTTGTATATTCAGTGCCGGATATTGGTACACATTCTCGTAAAAGCTCTTTGAGGGAAACTCTGAAATAAAAAGTGATATCTCATTTGGTACATAATCTCTTCCAGAATCACATCATGAAATTTGCTGATAAGATAAGGACCACATTTTATGATGTTCCTGAGACAACTTAATTGCGTAATGGCACTTGAACTTGAGATGTGCAATGTGCAATAATGTACAAGAGTAATATGCTACCTAGCAAAAACGTGCTTGTGACATTGGTGCTGTGACCCTGGCTCTACCCTATATCAGCTGTTTTGAAATAGATGTTCTGCTTACCATATCATTTTTTGTTTCATTTGGCTTCTTTTATCCCCCCAAATCATTCAATGGTTTGGCTTGTGAGCCCTTTGCGGGCAGGACTATTCTAGAAAAACTACTATGTGCTGCTTTGAGCCCATGGGAAAGAGCAGGGTATAAATCAAATGAACTAATGTTGATGGATGGCTGTATTTCTGGTTCAGTCCTCAAATTACCCCACTTTAGGGTGAATCACACAGGCCCACTACAACTAACCTGCACCCTTTTAACAATCTCTAATCCTGAAAAGCTCATACTCAAAGCCCATATCTGCTTCATATCCAAAGGATCCTTTGCCCTGGGCCAGTTGTCCATTGAATATTAACCACACAGACTACTTGGAAGAGTGTGAGAAGGCATCAGCCACTCAATACTTTTGGTACAGGAAAACCCTCAATATTTCTCCATCCATTGAGGAGCAGGGGAGCATCCAGTGGGAGCAAGCAGTATGTCTCGTCCTGGCTTGGCTGGTGGTCTATCTGTGCATTCTAAGAGGAACAGAGTCTACAGGCAAGGTAAGAAGGTCATTGTTGCTGTCTCCAATTAGCAAATGTTGTTGCTTCAAATTCAAATGTAGTACACTGCTCTGGGCTCCTTGGAGGAAGAGTGGGATATAAAATGTAAAATAAAAATAAAAAATTATAAAAAATGATAATTATGTCTCGTATAATGAGTATGGAGGGTGGGGGAACCCTGACAAGCTTTTAAAATCAATTTGGGTTTAACTCTTCTTGGCCAAAGAAACACCTTCTTCAATGGAAGAAATTAGTCAATGCATGCATTCATTTGCATATACACATTAGAGATCTCCACTTACTCATCAGATTCTATTTACTCATCAGGGTTCTCTCATCAATAAGCAATCACTCAATTTGGGTTTCCATGCATGTTTGCTCAAATGAGTAAATTATTACGTGATTGTTTATCAGCGAGAACTCTGCTGAGTAAATGGAATTTCCCCTTGCACAAATGCATCCCATTCATTTCAGTTGAGTTCTCTAATGTGTTTATTCAAAGGAATGTAATGAAAAAAGCTGCCCATACATCCCCAATCAGTATGCACACCTGGATCTCTGGACTGTTGTGAACAGAACTGACATGAAATTGGTAATAAACTTAACATCTGAAAGCCTTTTATCATGCCCCAAGAGTCAGACCCCATAATATCAAAGGAGGGATCCAAGGATGGAGAAGACTGGATGCAGCAGAAATCACCCTCAAAAAGAGCCTCAGAAGGTACTGTCCCAGGAAGGGAGCCCCAAGAACCAGCAATGTCTTCATATGCACAGTCTGAGAAGGTAGCTCTGCTCCTCTCTTCTGACTCTGATGACTCCTGGGAATGCAGGAAGCTTCCATGTTCTGCCAGCACCTGATAAACAGGGCATGGACCTTTTTAGCACCAACCATTTCTTCAGGGGGTGGGTTGGAATCACCCAGAAATATCTGAAGCTTCAGTTGGCTCCAGAACATTACTGAAGCAACAACCTAGCTTGCTATTGTTCTTGGGTGCCTTGGATCTAGACTGAATCTACTCAACTTCTCAATGAGAAAGTGGAGAGAGAGAGATTCTTTTCCCTCTCACACAACACTAGAACCAGAGGTCACTCCATGAAATTGATTGCCAGGAGGTCTAGGACCAACAAACGGAAGTACTTTTTCACACAACGTGGAAATCTCTGCCACAGGATTTTCACACAACTTGTAGAAATCTCTGCCACAGGATGTGGTGACAGCCAACAACCTGGATGGCTTTAAGAGGGGTTTGGATGACTTCATGGAGGAGAGGTCTATCAATGGCTACTAGTCGGAGGGCTGTGGGCCACCTCCAGCCTCAAAGGCAGGATGCCTCTGAGTACCAGTTGCAGGGGAGTAATGGCAGGTGAGAGGGCACGCCCTCAGCTCCTGTCTGTGGCTTCCAGCGGCATCTGGTGGGTCACTGTGCGAAACAGGATGCTGGACTAGATGGGCCTTGGGCCTGATCCAGCAGGACTGTTCTTATGTTCTTATGAGCTGTCCATGGTCCTGTTTGCCAACTTTGACTCCTACTGTGTATCCTAAAACAGGATACATTTCAAAATTCAAAATATACTCTTAAAATGTGTGGTTTCAGATCCAAATTTGAAATGACATCAGCTTCCCTCCTGAATGTTATTTCCATAGTATCTAGACTCTCAGAGCAGCTAGCAAATTTCTCTCAAAGTCAATAATAATGTCTCTTCCTCCTGAGGAGATCAGACTTAAAATATTAAATAGCAGTACTTCCTGGCACTATTGGCAGATCTAGAGCTTTTTCTGTTACACACAGAAACCCATTATTGAAATCTGAGTATGGACATACATAGATTCATCAAATATTGAAATACAACCTCTAAATCTGAACATTCTCTTTTTCAAATGCAGATATTAAATTTTAGGTTGATGTGTGTTGTGCCGCTCTAATAAATGTAGCTCTTTATTGTTCTTTTGCAGGTTGTGTATGTGACCGCTTCTTTGCCCTATGCAGTTCTCATCATATACTTAATCAGAGGCCTAACACTCCATGGAGCTGTAAACGGACTGACATACATGTTTACACCAAAGGTACCTAAGATGTAGAGTGCTAGATAAATGCTTTTACTGAAACTGAAGCATGCCTTTCACAAATGTATATTTCCATATGGTTTCTTACATTCCTACATTCATTAATGTGTGGTGCGCACACACATGCGTGCACACACAAACACACATGTATAACATACAGAACTGCCTTATATTGAATCAGACTTTAAATCAAATTGTTAATGGGCACTGCTTGTTTTAAATGTGCTTAAATACCGTACATTACAAGTAGTTTATTTCATTCTTAATCGACCAGCCATTAAAGTCCTTTTTGTGCTTATCTTCTTTATATTTGACAGGAACATCTGCTTGTTTGAACTTTTGGCAATTGAAGGGCTGTGGACTGTTAATAATCCTGCTTACTGAGCACAGAACCACCTTTTAAAGTGGTGGATTCTATACTTAGTGGGGAGAGAGCAGCTATACCTATTTAACATGCTGACCCTCCAGTGGCTGTTGATGTTTATGAGCTCTTTGAGGACTGGGAACCTTCGTCATCCTCCTCCTCCTCAAAACATAAACTGCTTTGAATGCTTCTTTTGTTAAAAAGCAGTATATAAATAACAACAGCAATAATAATAAACTGAATTTGAATATATTTTCATAGTAGAAATTTAGGCCTATGAAGAGCCAGAGGACAATATAATTTCACAACAATGTGCTCCATGCTGAACGAGATAGTATTAGATAGAATAACGTGAAAGCACTAAACTAGTTTAGTGTCTGCTGCAGGCATGAGTTCTCCTGTCCACAAAGGCTGCTCCATTGGCTTCAGTGACAGAGTAGAACATTGGTCTCACATTGCCCTTTGCGGGTGGAGCTGTAGCAAAGTGGTAGAGCACACATCTTGGATGCAGAGGTCTAGTTTCGGTTTGGGGTATCTGCTGGAAGGGCTGGGAAAGGCCTCTGTCTGAAACTCTGGAGAGTTACTGGCTCTGGATCAAGGCTAGATGGACCACAAATCTGGACAGCTTCATATGTCCACAAGTGTCCCCACTGCTACAGTGAATGATGGAGCAGGAATGCACCAGAGCTCCATCTGCATGTAGGAAGAACACACAGGGCTCTGGATCAAGGCAAAAGAATCTGGCACATGACCTTACTGGTCTCTTGCACAAATTCCAAAGGATCCGGAAATACGTCTCAAAATGATATGGTTTAGACATATGAGATCCACACCACAGACATCAATCGAGTTTAACCTGCAGTTAGTTTAACTTTGTTACATTTTGAAACAATCCATCTGGATGATAAATGCACACAGAGAACAGTGCATTTAGGTTAGGAAGTGGCCTAACACAGAAGCTCTCCATGGTGTAACTGGCAGCTCTCTGTTGATGCAAAACTAGAATTGAATTAACAATAGACTGAATGGCTAGCCAGGATCCAGATGAGGGATGTACTAGCACAATGCAAATGTATACTTAACATTTTGCGGTGCTCTGCAGTGCTGCATTTCTACTTGTGGAAGACCTTCTCCAGGATGTATATGAGAAATGCAATGGGTTGTGTAATATGTTAGGCACCATATTGTGCAACATGTTGTGCAAAAGGTCATGCAGTGTTGCAAAACAATTAGCTAGTGCCCCATGTTGTGCAAGTGCAACGTCTTCCACTAGCACAAGAACTAGTCTGGGTCAGAGAATAACTTTCCTAACCCTGTGCTCCCTTATGGTAGCACAGCAGCATTATGCATGTTCTGCACTAGTCTTGATTTTACCCTGAGCATCTCACTTTGGTTGCAATAGAATCAACAGAGCGGATTCATATGGAATATTATTGAATAGTAAAATCAGAGGTGGAAGGGGGCTCAGACTTGCAGAAAAGAAACTGGGGCAGAAGAGTACAGATTTGGGCTCCTGTCCACCATGCTCAGACATCTGGAGCTAGCTTAATTTGAGTGGTGAACATCCAGAGCAATGCCCACTGGCAAAGTGAGTAAATCTGCATTAGTGCAATATGTTAACTTAGTTGCACTAACAAATGAGGATTTGCAGAATTGTGCTCTTGGGCTATAGCACTCTTGCACAACGATCTCCATTACAACAAATGAGGCATGCCACACTTTCACAACTGCTAGCATGCTTGTGGTAGCACAATACTAGTGCGATCACAACTATAGTTTTGTGCTAGTGCAATGCCCTTTTCCACATGTGGTTCATCACTCTGAATGTCAGCCAGCAGCACTAAGGCTACAATCCTTCAATTATTCAGGAGTACATCCCATTGAACTCAGTGGGACTGACTTATATGTACATAGGAAGCTGCTATATACTGAATCAGACCATAGGTCCATCTAGCTCAGTATTGTCTACCCAGACTAGCAGCGGCTTCGCCAAGGTTGCAGTAAATATCCATAGGATAAGGCTGTAAATGGACTTGCAACCAAATAGTTCAGATTTAACAGGTTTGGGGAACGAGGCTGTCCATGAACCTGAATCAGTATTTTCTATCCCATATTCAAAAAATAGGAGTTGTAATGACCTGCCTTCATTGAAAGGAGAAATCACAGCCTAAAATGCTATACAACAGATCCATCATCGTGTTTTGTGCCTTACAGCTAGAGCAACTAGCAAACCCCAAGACTTGGATTAATGCAGCTACTCAGATCTTCTTCTCTCTTGGGCTTGGCTTTGGCAGCTTGATAGCTTTTGCCAGCTACAATGAGCCAAACAACAACTGCGAACGACATGCCATAATTGTGTCCCTCATAAACAGTGCCACTTCAGTATTTGCTAGCCTTGTGACTTTCTCCATTTATGGTTTTAAAGCAACCTTCAATTATGAAAACTGCGTAAGCAAGTAAGCTGGCTTTTAATTCAATTCCCTAATTTTTGTCTGCATCTGAAAATATATTGTAATCAACACTTAAAATGTAGTTAAATATAGCTGCACTCAAGGCATGATGGAGTTCAATGCAAAATGTATTCTTGGGAATGGGGTCATGCTATCTGACTTTTGAGCCTTGCCCTGCATGAAATGGTGGACGGTACCTACAGTATGTGTATGTTGAGTTCATTCAGAAGAAGAGCTTTCACAGTAATCAGGAAATGTTGCAATAAGGATGCTATCAGCAATAATTGCCTACATTTTTTGATGCGTTCACGCAGTACAAATTCATACTGAGAGTCCCATCATGACAGCTCACAAAGATGGTTTTTCAATTTGCAAACACAAAGAACAAAAAATATTAGACATGTGGCCAAATTCACCAGATTATTTTGGAGCCTATTTAGCTACTGATCTACTCTTAATTTTCTGGCCTTTTAAAAATCTGTAGTAAAACCAGCTTTAGGAGTATCTGGTCTGTCTCCATTTCATGATGCATGCAAATTACTTTTGTTTTGGTATGCCCTCACTGTTGTATCATTCCCTCCCCCCCGCCCCGTACCTTTTGAAAACACTGCTTCTTGCTTTATTAGAATCTAGATTAACTTTGTTGCACAGGGTAATCTTGTTGCTGACAAATGCTTTCGACTTGGAAGAAGGATCATTAACAACAGAAAACTTGGAAGATATGAAAAGTTACCTAGCATTTACTCATCCCGGCATATATGCAGAACTGTTACCACAGATTAAGAACTGCAGCTTGGAAGCTGAACTAGACACAGTGAGCGGCTTTTTTACAATATGTTTTTCTAGCACAAAGACTGTCAAGTGTATTTTCAAAAGAGTTTGCTGTCTTTAATTGGTGACAACTCAGTCACCAATATGACTGAGGGCACATGATGCATGATCTGAAGGCACTCGATGAAGCAACCTTACTGAAGTGAAGCAATTGTTGGTATGGTCAGCAGTAGACATCCTGATGAAATAAATCGAAAGAAGTCCTATTGAAATTTAGTTCTGAGTAGTACTATTGAGTAACTTAGCCTGGATGCCAGCCAGTGTCTGGATGGGGGACTACCTGGGAACCCCATGAATGCTGCCCTGAGTTCTGGGGAAGAGAGTAAATATAAATTTTACTTAAAAAAAAATACTTTACTGGAAAAAAATGATCTTCTAAAGTGCAGCGAGCTTTTGGTAAAGCACACTCCAATTGTTTAAGCTCTGCTGCTTATTGAATATAGCATCATATATGGTTCACTATCACATGGTTGCTTATTGAACCAATAAGCAACCATATACAAATAATATTTATATAGCGCTAAAGTCCCCAAAGCAGTTTACATAGAGAAAAAATAAAGTAGTAAGTAAGTAAGATGGCTCCCTGTCCCCAAAGGGCTCACAATAAAAAAAAGAAACATAAGCTAGACACCAGCAACAGCCACTGGAGGGATGGTGTGCTGGGGTTGGATAGGGCCAGTTGCTCTCCCCCTGCTAAATAAAGAGAATCACCACTTTTAAAAGGTGCCTCTTTTGTTCAGTTAGTTTTGTTGCTAGAAGCCATTCTCCTAAATCTGGTAGGGGATACTTCTGCATACATAATGTAAACCTGTGCCCAAGGTTATATGTGAAAGTACCTTTATGGCTGCTAACATGGTTAGAGGCTGTCTCTGTGCTCTTTCATTTTTTCATAGGAGCAGCCATGCATCAATGGTGTACAGTTAAGGTTTATTTACCTGCCACAATTTGTATACACACATGGATGAATCCTGTCATTCCCATGTCTGGAAGCACATGAAAAGGCGTTGCGCAGAAACTAGTGAAATTTAGTGGCAGCCTAGTCCCACAGAAATCTATTTTATTTATTTTCAGCATTCCCTCACCTTTCTGTAGGAATATTCAAGG
The DNA here is from genome assembly GCF_027244095.1 of Hemicordylus capensis. Taxonomy (NCBI): domain Eukaryota; kingdom Metazoa; phylum Chordata; class Lepidosauria; order Squamata; family Cordylidae; genus Hemicordylus; species Hemicordylus capensis. Next base: position 99,490,133 of record NC_069662.1, on the reverse strand, counting down.
CAGCAAACAAGTATATAAGTTTAAAACAATGAGCCAATCAAGTTAAAATTACTGTTAACTTAAATGATTAAATTGAATTACATTTAATTAAATTTGTACTTAAATTACAAAAATCAGAAAATGATGTTTCAGAAAGCAGCAGTCACGACCCCATTAAAAATCACAATAAAATGCCTGCTGAAAAAGAGCATGGCTACTCAGCAAAAAGCAAACTACTATGGTGTCAGGCACACTTTCTTTGATAAGGTAGTTCAGCATCTTGGTGCCACCACTGAAAAAGCCATTCCTTGTGCCCACTTGCTCTACTTCAGACAGTGGGGGGAGGACCTAAACCGGGGCTTCTGCAAAAGAGCTCAAGGGACAGGAAAATTTAAATGGGTAAAGCTCACAGCTGATAGGAACATAGGAGGCTGCCGTATACTGTGTCAGACCGTTGGTCTATCTAGCTCAGTATTGTCTACACAGACTGGCAGTGGCTTCTCCAAGGTTGCAGGCAGGAATCTCTCTCAGCCCTATCTTGGAGATGCCAGAGGGGGAACTTGAAACCTTCTGCTCTTCCCAGAGCAGGTCCATCCCCTCAGGGGAATATTTTACAGTGCTCACACTTCTAGTCTCCCATTCATACATGGAACCAGGATGACACTCACTTGTTGGATTAGGAACTGCATCTGCAGAGGAATGCAATACAGGCAGTTCCCTGCAGGGCTGGATGCATGATCCTTGTCATTGGATTGCTGGATTCACTGGAAGCATTGGCTAGTGGCTATGCTACCCATGTGTCCTGAGGTTTGAGGAGAATGAATCCAGCCCCCATTCCCCAAACACTCGGTTAGCACTGTCATGGTTTTTCAGATTGATGGGCAGATACATGAAGTGACCTGGAACTATAAATTAATCATGTTTGAGTAAATGTTGCATACGACTAGATAGTTGCTTTCTATGCACCGGTTTATTCCATATAGATCTAGGAGACATGTTGAATTTGGGATGCTTTCTGGCAAGTTGGGCACACAGTCATAAGACCATGTATTGTATTGCTTTGATCCAGCCAGACCGTAATGTCTTTTGTACATAACACATTGTCCAAAATCCTGCAATCTTTCTTTCTCTCGGACAGGCTGTCCAAGGGACTGGATTAGCATTCATTGTGTATTCCGAAGCGATAAAGAACATGGAGGTCTCACAGCTGTATTCAGTGCTGTATTTCATCATGCTGCTGATGTTGGGAATAGGCAGCATGCTGGGGAACACCGCAGCCATCCTGACTCCTTTGAGTGACAGCAAGTTCCTTTCTTCCCACGTATCCAAAGAGATGATCTCAGGTTAACTGGCTATTCTTTAAACACATCCAGATATAGATTAGCACGACTGCACCTATAAGAGGGCGATGGGCAGGGATGGGCATTGTAGCTCAAGTTGTTTGCATGCTTCTGACCGTAATCCAGAAGTGCTTCATGCTCACTAGGATACCCAAGAAGTCCCCCCTTCACATGCAGACAACTCCTCCCCCATCATGAGGGAGACTGTGTATTTGTGTGGCCAAGGCGGCTTTGGCAGGTTCATTTACACTGGTGCTTGTTACACAGGTGATAGGCAATCACTTCTTAGATATGCAAAGCACTTTCTATGATGCTTAAAACATTTAATACACCACCTTGTAGCCAATCTATTCTTACATTCAGGGGTAGAGCAAGGCTGAAGTGGCCCTGGGACAAAAAGTGAAAATGATCTGTACCTCTGCCCCTTATTAAGGGGGGGGGGGCAGGGAGAAGCAAAGAGCAAGCTGTCACTCAGCTGGTGGGCCCCCTCTCACTGAGGCCCAAGGACACTTGCCACCCTCCAACCCATTCAATTATAAGCACAGGCATAGCTGTATTAGGCAGCAGAGCATGTGGGTGCCGATTATTTCATCGAGCAGATGATCCTACTGCAGCAAAGCCAGGATAAAATCTGTTCTCTTTTACTCAAATGATGTCCATCCCTGACCTATTAACATTTTTCTTTCAGTCAAGACAGATTATGTGTTTGATTTTCATAGGTGGTGTGTGTTTCATCAATTGTATCATTGGCTTAGTGTTCACGATGGAGGCTGGCAACTATTGGTTTGATATTTTCAATGACTACGCGGCTACTCTCTCCCTGCTGCTTATTGTGCTGGTGGAAACTATCGCTGTATGTTACATTTATGGGCTAAGGAGGTAAGAACCCAGCAACAGCCATCTTTCCTATCAGATATCATTGCTACAGTTATTCTGTCGCATTCGTTCCCATTACTTCATACATGTGCATGTTTTTCCAGCTCAGAATTGAGGGAACAGTTCGTCCTATTCTTTCACTATTTCTTTACAAAGATTCAAGCCTCTTACTTTCCACAGCGCACACAGTGCACACTACTTGCTGAGTTCAAATCAGGAGTGCAACACACATTTCAAATGTTTTAACAGATCAGTATTACTGAACAAGATCGTTTCTTCCTTTTACAGATTTGAGAAAGATCTTCATGTAATGACTGGACATAAGCCCAGTTGGTACTGGAAGGTTATGTGGGCCTTTGCTAGTCCTGTGCTAATTGTAAGCTTGTTTTTATTTTACATCGCTGACTACATCAGCACAGGGACACTGCAGTACCAAGCATGGGATGCAACACAGGTATTTTATTCATTATAATTAGCCTATTTAGCCCCTGGTAATTGAGATGTAGCAACTAGGTACAAGTAGAGAAATTGCAGCTTCTAACAAAACCAAAACAATGCTCTCTTAGTTCAGGCTGTATGTTTCAAAAAGGGGTGGGGGTGGGGGGAGAATGCATATCTCAGAACTTCCAAATGGGTTTTCATTCTATTGTGAGCAAGATTAGAAAACTCATGAAATAAACCTAAATATTTAAAGAGTTTCAGTATTAGAACATAAGAGGTACAATGAACACTTATTGATGCTAGAACATGTGCCAGCAGTGCATAGAAGTCAATTTGCACACTCTTTCAGACAAAGTAATACTCAGTTATCTTAGTTTTCAGTCTGACTTCAGAGTCTAAAGTGATCAACCTACTCCCCAGACACTCTTATGAAAGAACCACCACTAGAACCAGTACAGCTTTATACCCTTAACCCAGCTGTTGAGGATCATGTGTCAATGGGCTGGACAATCCGCCCTGCTCTGCACTGCATGGAGCAGGGCTGATTGTGTGGGAGCGCACTTCATGTTCCCACCATCCAAAAAACGATCGTCTGGGGAAGGAAAGGTTTGCAGAGCCTTTCTCCGCCCGGCAGGTCATGTAATTGTATACAGTGGTCCCTCAACTTACGAAGCACTCGACATCCGAAGATTTCGACATACGAACGACAAAAAATACCGGAAGTCGTTGCCGGTTTAGATGCGGCTTCCTCGACCTACGAATTTTTAGATGCGGTTTCCTCGACTTACGAGTGTTCCGGACCTCCGTGGATGCGCTTTTCGACTTACGAAAAATCCGACCTACGAACGTGCATTCGGATCAGATTATCTTCGTAAGTCGAGGGACCACTGTATGTATAATTAGTAACATTTCTATGGGCAAGTAAGTGGAGTTTTAATCTTAATACAGATAACAGCTGCAAAAAATATGTAAAACCAGTGTTAACAGTTGCATATATCTCAAAGGAGAAGAGCAATAATTACGTATATTTATTTCAAATGTAACAGTAATGATCCCATACTCTGCTCCCCACATTACGTTACATGTTAGCAGGGCTACATGTAACAGCCTACATTCAGTCTGAGCTAACCTTGCTCAAAAGCAAGTGTAAAACGTTGATCTCACCAGAATCTGCTCAGTCCATGACACTATCTTCTGTAGAGTGCTAGTCAAAATAGTTGTATGCATTTCCGATACATAAAGTATCAGATGAGATGCCCACTGTGAAAAAAACAGGTGGCTTTGAAATTAACACAAGTGATCTTTTAAGAAAAACCCTGACATTATTTCTCTGCATTAACAGGCTTACAGTTTTACATTCTGTTCATCTCTCTTGCAGGGTCAGCTGGTTACAAAAGATTATCCCAGTGGCGCCCTAGCAGTTATTGGGTTGCTTGTGGCAGCATCCACTGTGTGTATACCACTAGGTGCATTACTAACTTTTATCATAAACAGAACAAAGAGGGGAAATGTATCAACTATTGCCTGAACATTAGGAACTGGACTCAGGAGAATTTCATGAACGGCTGCAACTTCCACACCACACCTTGAAAACTACAGCAGCTATAGCCTGCAACAATCAAAAGAAATACAGAACTTGGGTGATCATACCAAACTGTCCTCTTGGTTATTCTAGGGTCAAAACATACTATTTTGTAGACTTCAAGATAGTCTTTGAGAGGCATCTACAAGGAGTGGTAACTCACAAAAATGCCTCTAAATACCAGTTGCAAGGGAGCAACAGCAGGAGAGAGGGCCTGCCCTCACCTCTTGCCTGTGGGCTTCTCAGCTGCATCTGGTGGGCCACTGGGTGAAACAGGATGTTGGACTCGATGAGCCTTGGGCCTGATCCAGCAAGGCTGTTATATTCTTAAAATGGCCAATTCCATCTGCCTAATTAAAACAATCTGCCTGAGTGGAAGTGTGTTTCTTTTGTATCTGAAGCACTGAAAGCTTTGCACAGCAGGAAAGCTGCAATTTGCACAAATAAATTGTGCATTATATATGGACAAATTGTCAAAGTTACATGTCTTGAACAATGCAAATATCTTCTAGGAGATGCTAGGAAGTTTCTGTAGAAGCTATATTAGCTCATCAATGAAGTTAATGTTTATATGTTAAACAGAAAAATCACCAATGTTCAAATTACCATTTGAAGTAAACAGTAAGTTTCAAGGTATAAACTGTCTACTATGTTTATTTCAAGTCAACACACTTGAAAAGGAAAATGGGCTGAAGAAATATTCAGCAGTGTCACACTGGAGTTATGTAATGAACTGAGATTGTGCACATATTTCCATTGTATTAAGTTAACAGTTTGCATATAGTTATTGTACAACAACATATGTTACACATTGTACAATATTCACCATCACCTTCAAAAGCGCAAACTCAAATTTTAAAGTATAATATGTGGGGATACCAGTCCTGACAGAATACACACAATACATATAGGCTTCTTTTTTCACTTGCCTCCTTTTTCAGACTTTTACTGTAAGTTGATAAATTTTTAATCGTGGAAAGAAGTAAAAGATAGAAATGCCAGAATATAATCTAAAAACTAAAAGCCTGCAGGCTACACAAAGGGTCAGACATTCCTTATTTATGGATTGGATGGTATTGCAAACTCCAAGGCGCAATATTTTGTTCTTTTTATCCAGACAATTGGATGCTTATAATTTTTCCAGGCCTCTAGTCAAATATTCACAATATTGCTTCCACACACGGCACCTGTGGAATATGCCACTTTTAGTCTTTAAATGCTTCATTAGTTTTATACCTTGATGTAATTTCTCCATGCAAGATTTCATTCAAATACTCAAGATTAGCTGGAACTCAGTATGGACTAATTCTTTAAGCAATGCTTGACTAACAGAAGGTACATATGGTCCCTTATGTTACAATAGAAGATATGGAAGAAACAGAGATTATATCACAAAGAGCAAATTTCACTGTTTCAGGGAATTCAGAAGAAATTTCAGCATACTGCTGAAAGGTAACAAGGGCATGCTTGGTCTGAGGTAGTTCCTATGAGACACGTGCAAGTACATGACTTAACTGACACAATACGTTTTCCACACCTGTTTATTAAAAATTGAAACTAAAACAAAACCTGTACAAAAAACCAGAGTTGCTTGACATTTTTTAGTAGCTGAAAAGTAGTTATCGCCTTGGACCTCCTCTTCCTCTGCCACGTCCTCTACCTCTGCCACGGCCTCTACCACGGCCTCTTCCTGCAACTGAAGATAAAAAGGGAAACTTCCTTTGAATAAACAAGGAATATTGACCCTTGAAGACTGTCAGATTTGGATTCCAAGCTCAAAATATTTTTGTTTTAAGAACTTTTCAAAATAATTTTTCACTTTAAGCAACATATAAACACAACAGCAAAATACAATTTCACAAAAGGAAGCATTCTGCCTTAAACCTGTTGCTAAATGGTATATGAGCACTGTTCTATTTCCCACTTTGTTGGAACTTACTAAAGAACTGGAAGTGTGTCAGTGCTGTGAATTCTATCACAAGTAAACAGGATCGAACTGCAACAGCTAGTCCATGTCAAAGCTTAAAGAAATGTGCTAAGTATGTACAAAATCTGTAAATCTCACATCCCTTGGGTAAAAGCAGATTCCACAACATCTTAATTCCCAACAAGTCCCCTTTGTAACTGTCTGAAAGAGCAAAACATTGACACAATGATTTAAAGTGCCCTCAAGTTATGCTTTTGTCCCTAAGTGGCATAGCTGAGGAGTAAACAAGCATCATCAGTGCAGCTTTGCTCCAAGCACCTCTGTTCTTACTAAGGGGAGGTCAATTTCCATAGAAAGCTTCTGACACTGTGTGGATGAATGGCACAACAATCCACTGCATCACCACTGCGCGCGAGTGCACACGCGCGCGCGCGCACACACACACACACCCCATCTGAATCTGTTGCACATATTCAGCCTGACCTTTGTGCCACAAAGGGCTATCCTTCTGGAACACAGAGATTATCTGACATCCTGAAAAATGCTAGAAATTTTAAGCCTTTTTAGGAATACCTCTGAGGTAAAACAGTCAAACATCTACTTGTATAAGAATGATTACAATGATTCAAGTATTTACACCACTGTTTTCAGACTTGGAGAAGGATGGGAGGAAGGAACATTAAACAAAGCACCACTGGGACCTGCTTTGGAAATCAAAAGGCACCGTAAATGGCCAGTGGCCCTTGATTCCCACAAATGGGATCTATCCTAAACTGATCCGATGATCATAAAACTATAAAAATCATAAAAGCAGTCAGATAAAATGTTAATTTTAAATAAATTGGGGTAAAATTATTCTGAACAAGACCATACACAGAAACTGAGAATGCCACATCAAGAATTTCAAGTTGAGAAAAAGCAGCTAACAAGCACACTCAAACCATTAACTTATTCATTTGAAAGCAAGGGGGAACAAAATTATTATCTTGATATTATTCAAAGTAAGCTTCCAGATGTGTAAGAATTCATGTGCCAGATAGGCATGATCCTGGAAGAAAAGTTCAATTGTTCATATGCAAACCAGACATTTCTTGGTAGCGTGAAATCAAGTTACTAACCTGCCTCCCTTTTCTTGGATTTGACTTTTGGCTCAACATCCACCAGCAAAGTATCCAGGGGCAAGCTGTCTGGCAGGATGAAATACCTAATATTATTTCCTCGAATACTCAAGGTCTCAAGTTGGACAGGTTCTCTGTTCTTCAGAGTCATCTTCACAGCTTTAAGATGTGTATTCATACTGACATCCACGCCTGGGGGGAAAAAAAGCTTCCCATAATATATGGATTAAAGACTATTATTTTTGCATATAGGGGGTTGTATTCTAAGCATGCATAGTGTAAGCAGAAAAGTTCTGCTCACACAAGGAGTGATTTCTCTCCATCTTTTGCCAATCCCCCATTCCTGCTCAAAAGTTTCAGGAGCAGATTTTCAGGAGACAGACTGCAGAGAAATAGGATAAACTGGCAACAAAATCAGTCCTTTCCCTTGCATGAGTGAAACAACCTGTTCATACATAGGATATAACAAATGGTTTCCAAATTATATGAGCATCACTGTAGTATAGGATGACAAGAACCATTTTTGTTGGAGAAATGAAACTTGTTAGGACTAGGACTAGAAGGAAGACGTGAACATGCTACATCATTGCACAGCTACAGAGAATTGTGACTTCAAACTCTAACCAGAAGAAACAAATGAGTTCCAAATCCTTTTAAATACATAGTTATATTTAGATCCTTTGATTTGTATTGCTTTGAATACTGATGCATCTGGGTTCTTTTTCTGTTCTTAGTCACATTCTCATATACCCATCCCTGCATTGCCCTGGTGTTTAGGTATAACCAGTCAATGAACACATGGTTCAAAATGTTGAACCATGTGTGCCACAACTTTGCTCTGGCTGGAATATCAGCATTGCAAGGAAGAACACTGCCTGGAAAAAGAGAGACAGCGTGGTGTAGTGGTTTAGAGTGCTGGACTAGGACCGGGGAGACCCGAGTTCAAATCCCCATTCAGCCATGATACTTGCTGGGTGACTCTGGGCCAGTCACGTCTCTCTCAGCCTAACCTACTTCACAGGATTGTTGTGAGGAGAAACTTAAGTATGTAGTACACTGCTCTGGGCTCCTTGGAGGAAGAGCGGAATATAAAATGTCAAAAAATAAAATGTAAAATAAAATATTCCACTACTATATTTTTCCATGGAAAAGCTTTTATTCATAAATACACAAATATATTTAATTCATCACATTTCTACTGATTTATTAAAAGGGAGGCAAAATAAAAATAAAACTACACACAATAATCAAGAAGCAAGTTATGAATTCATCTGATTAACTGTGCAAATCAAAACCAAATTTTGTACCAAACTAAAAGTCTTATTCAGTCTCATATTGCAAGTGACATAAAAACTAAAACTCCTTTAAGATGTTTTAACTGGGGTAGGCCTGACTACAAGAACAGACTAAATGCAAACAAATCATCCCAGCATGGGGCCATTCCAAGCCCAAACTGAGGTAGTGTATATTTACCAAGCACCTGGAAAAATGCCTCCAGGAGACACACAAAGCAGTGCCTCCTTTCTTTTGTTGAACTGGGGAAGTTGGAAGCATTTGTAGAAAAGGCTACATTAAATTGTAGCAAGAGTGGGCAGAATCCAAATTCGTTAGCCATAACTGTCCCATTGATATTAATGACACTTAAGCCAACCATGACTAATTGTCTCATTTATTTAAGTGGAACTTAGTCCTGACTAACTTAAGTCTGGATTCTGCCCATAAGTGTGTATCATCTTTTATCTTTTAAATAAAAGCAATTTTCAAGCAAAACTCTGAATTTGAGTAGAAAAAAAGCATATTAAAAAGTGCCTTATTGAATTTTTTTCTATTCGAGTCTACATTTCAGGTCAAATATTTGTAGCAACTAGAAAAAATTTGATATTTATTTAGCACTTATTTAAAAATGATTTTTTAAAAGTTGTTTATTAAGTATACAAGTCAAATAAATATCAAATGATGATCTATTTAGGGCACTGGGAATTTTTCTGATTCATAGTTTTCAAGAAAGCCTATATCACAGAGGATCATATGTACAAAGGGTATACATATCCTGACAGAGATCCTATAGACAAATTATATTAAATATGCACACTAGCACTATGCAGACAAAATGAACATTCTGAGACCCAGAGTGGAACACCATCTAGAACAATGAGTTTCAATAAGACAACAGATTCAAATCCTTATTCAGCTATGAAATTCACTGGGATGGCCTTGAGTAAGTCACTCTCTCAATCTAACCTATTTCAAAGGGGCCTTGTGGGAATGATACAGGATATCTACAATCCATGTACTCTTGAATTCCTTGAGTCACAGATACGGTTACGGTTACTAATAATTTCTTCCAGCTTTTCCTGCAACAAATGTTCTACCAAAGACCAAGATGAACAAACAACTTACTATAACTAAGGTAATTTTGAACCCCATACCTGTGATGGTTCCATGCACCTGGGTCCCATTCTTCAATTCAATGGTCACAGTCTCGTGACTAAGTTTCATGAGAAATCTAAAAGATATAATTAGAAAATAACTGTACTGTTTTTCAGCCCAAGTATATTTCACTATAAAAAAATCCCTTAGTAGTTATTCTAATAGTTGCCAAGATGAACAGGCACAGATCTCAATAGAGCACATTAAAAACACTTTGCGTTGGGAACATCCTGGGGCCCAGTAGACCACTCAACTATAGGGAAGCAATGTGGGAATTCAACGGAGACTAATATGTTCTAGTTTAGTGAATACAGTGAAGGAAGCAGAAAAGAATCTTGATATGCTCTACTAAAAATGGAAAACACCATGAGAGGTCAGAGAGTGAAGACATATATATATACCTAGTTGATCACTGTTCAGAGTGGACTGTAAGATTAAGGTTCCTAGAGAGGAATTTGTGAGAGAGTGAGGAGAGACCCATTTTGTAGTCTGCTTCACAAAACAAATCTGATTTTTCTTCTTTACACTAGGTGTGAATGTAAAAAAATATAGATATACTCAAGTCTGTGAAGACAATACTGAGCTAGATAGACCAATGGTCTGACTCAGTATATGGCAGTTCCCTATGTTCCTAAGATATATATATACTCAAGATTATTTCACAATGGTTACTGCTGAATGAGAGACAAGCTGGCATCTTTTCAGTAGTATTAAGCCCACATATTTCTCTCAGACCAAGTAAACATCAGTACACTCCAAATAAACCTCTGTTAGAACAATTGATGAGATATGAACAGAACACTATTGTTTTTAGTATACATTATTTATACCAAGTTTTCTAATCACAGTTAGCAACCAGTGTGTCAGGACCCAAAAGCAAGCTAGACTAACCCAGGGCTGGGCAAACCTGGCCCTCCAGGTTTTGCTGAACTACAACCCATAATCCCAAAACACAATCATCCCCAGCCACATATCTTGAGGGCCATGTTTGCCCAGCCCTGCTCTAATGTAAGGCACCAGTGTTCCCTATAACAGGGATTCTCAGATGTTGTGTGCCCTGAGAGGAAGGCAAGAAAGGAGGCACCCAGGCCAGTGGAGAGCATAACACTGGCCCCCCGCAGAGACCAGCTCTGGCCTGTGAGGACTGTTGGGGCAGGCCCCCCCCTTCCCAGGAGTACAGAAAGACCACCCTGAGAGGAAGGCAAGAAAGGAGGCACCCAGGCCAGCTAGCTCTTGTCCTCAGCTCCTGACAAGACCAACAGCCTGAGATTACTTTTTATTAATCGGTTATTTGCTTGCTTCTTTTAATATTGTAAACTGCTTTGGGTGCCTTTGTCAAGGCAGAAAGGCGGTATTAAAATGTAGTGAATAAAAAGCCCCATCAAAAAAGCCCCATCTGCAATGACCTTTAGCTGGGGATTATGGGCATTGTAGTCAGCAACAACTGGGAATTGCTGTTACAGGAAACACTGCAGGGCACCATCACTATTTTATCTGTTTGGAATTCATTTCAAAGAGAATAATACAAGCAGAGAGCAAGAAAGATGGGTGGCATTTCTTTAGCTTTAATAGCTGCAAAGATTATGCTTTAGGAGGTACAGCAGTCATCTATGCCTGAAAAGCTGCAGCCACAGACAAAAATCCTCTCTTACAAATACAATGAACATTTACATACAGCTTTTCAACCAATGCTCCCAAAACAGAGTTAATATAAACAAACCAAGACTCCCTGTCCCCACTTCTATACAATAATCCTGCTTTGCCTCTCTGGTCATCCGAAAAAAAAATGAAAACGGGCATAGGGGATGGGGTGGGGGAGATCAATAAAATGCCACATTACAATCTGGGGTTAGTTCTGGATTTTAAAAAGTTGGAAGGCTGCGGCCCGGGGCGAGCGCCTTCCTCCGTGCCCCAGGACCGACAGGAAGCGCCCTCTTCCGCGACGACAAGCAGGCCCAGAGGCGGGAAATGGGAAGCCCCCACGCAAAGAGACTTGGCCAATCACCTGCGCTCCACTTGGAGAAGAGGCGGGCCGAGTCGACGGGCTCTGAACCTGGAGGGCGGGGGAGGGGCAAGGAGACAGGAGGCCCAGCGGCGGGCAACGGCTAAATGGGCGCGAGGAGGAAGGCGGCGCTTGAGCTGACGTGGGGTGGGGGACGAGCGCGGGGGTGGGGGGACGAAAGCAAGAAAAGCGCGCCACCAGTGAGTGGATGGGTGGCTGCATGGATGGATGAATGAATGAATGAGGCGCCCAGGCCCAGCCGGCCTCCTCCCACGTCGCTGCTGCTTACCTCACGAGCTTCATGGCGGCAAAGCAATAGGCACGACTCGAGTGGACGGAAGCTCAGGCCGCGCCCTCCCCAGCGATACGAAGCCCAAGCCGAGTGAGGGGTTAATAGCGGCAAAAATTAAACGCGGAATAACCGCTCGAGACCACGCAGCTCCGTTACGCGGCGCGACTAATGGTGGTGCGCTCGCGGAACGGCCGGAAGTGCCGCCCCTTCCTGCCCTCCGTCCCGGCACTGAATTGAAAAAGAGAAGGGGTAATTGGGAATGGGCGCCCTCTTCAGGCCCGGAAGTCTCATTGCAAAGCGAGATGGGAATGAAGGTGGAGCTAATCGGAGAGAAGGAGAGAAAAAGGGAAGAGGGGGTGACATGCCTATGCCGTCCTTATATGATTTGCCGCCCGTACCCGGACGGCTTTTGGGGCTTACATTTGCTTATATCGTCTCTCACTCTTCGTTTGAGAGGCGTCTACTCCAACCCAGGCTTTTCTCTGGGATTTCATAGGCGGCTCCTGAGGTGGCTGAGTATTTCAACGCCTGTGGTAATTGAAATAAAATTGCTTTAAAAAAAAGACACACAAACTTATCATTCACACACATAGACGAGAGCTGCTTGGGCCTCACTCCCTGACATGAAATTCCCAGACCTAGCCATGAAAGATAGCAACATGCTGTTTTCATAGGTAGGCTCCAGACTGGCCCAGACTACCAAAACAAAAGAGAATCGCGGGGAAAATGAATCTTGTGGGGAATGTGCAAAAACTCCCCCACTGGAAAAGCATGTGTTGGGGTTAGGATTACGTTAAACATGCCTTGGTAGTTTTCTCGGGTACTTTTAGACAAAGAAAGTCTGGACTTCGTGGTACAGGAAGGATGCTTGCAAACTGCAAATTATTTTACTACTGAGTGAGGAGGAAAGCCTTGGAAAATTTACAAAATATTTCAATATAATATGCACCATTTCATAACAATCTATTCAGGGGCGTAGCAAGGTTGGAGTGGGCCCAGAGACAAGATTTTAAAATGCCACACCTGGCCGGGCAAGGTGAGGAGGCGGCGGGCCCGGGCGGAGGAGATGGCGGGCCCGGCTGGGAGGAGGTGGCGGGCCCGGGGGAAGCCGGAGGCCGGGGGAAGCCGGAGGAGGAGGCGGGCCGGGCGAGGCGGCAGCGGGCCCGGCCAGAGCCATGGGCGGCGGTGGTGGGCCCGGGCAGAGCCCAACTAGAGGCACAGATGCTCTGTGCCCGGGCCCACTAGTATATATATATATCCTAAATTATTTTTTTAAAGGTTTTGTAAATTATGGACGATGCAAGTCATTTAATGGTACTAGAGAAAGACATGCTGTTCTGGTAGCTCCAGGTCTTAACACCCACATCAGTTTTGGAGGGTCTTAACACCCACATCAGTTTTGGAGGATGAATACAACTGAAGGAAGCCCGGGTGGGTGCGCAGCTGGGGGAATCAGTCATGTGACTTGCCTCTGGGGGGCCCCTAAGGCAATGGGCCCCCAGACAACTGTCTCCCCTTGCCCTATTATAGTTACGCCCCTGAATCTATCCTCTCTCTCTCTCTCTCTCTCTCTCTCTCTCTCTCTCTATATATATATATATATAATTCGCTAAGACATACCCGTGACTAATCCCATGTGTGGCAGCTCTCGTGAGATGAGGAAGCTGCTGGGAGGGGGAGAGGAAAGCAACAGTGGTGGCAAAGTTAAGACCAGCGGGCAGGCGGGCGGGGAGAGAGAAGGCAGCGGCTGTGGGGGGAGGAAGAAAGCAGTGGGCGGTCGCAAAAATAAGGCAAATGGGTGAGAGGATTTTGAGTGTCCAGACAGTTCAGCTCCTACAAGACTGGCCGAGCAGGCGGCGGAGAGGGGGGTGCAGCCCCCTCTCTGGGCCCACTTGCCAACCAAATGACGGATCAGTCCGCACTGGGGGCCTCCTGCTCAAAGAGGCAAGGAGACGGCGCCTCCTCCGAGGCGAGCGGAGGGAGGGATGAATGGGCGACTGGTGAGTGGCTGCAAGGGAGGAACGGGCAAGTGGCTGTGGGGGGAGGAATGGGTGACTGGTGATTGGGGGGAGGGAGGAACGGGCAAATGGTGGGAGGGAAGAATGGTCGATTGGGGGAGAGCCAAAGGCTGAGTGCACTAGCACACAGATGCTCTGTGTGGGTTCAGTTAGTTACAATTAATCTATATATTTAATCCTCCTGGGTGAGCCTTTAGAATGTGCATCCCGGCGCCCAGCTGATTGGCTGGCTGGTGGACGCGCCTGATTGGCTGAGGCGCACCCAGGAGGATTGGTCGTCGTGGTGGCCAGGCCTTCCTGAGTAAGGGGGAGGAGGCACCGGTGGCAACGCCCAGCCTGGCCGTGGGAGGCGGCAGCGGGAAAGGGGGTGAGTGGGAAACGGGCTGCAGGGTGCAGCTCCAGTGCCCGTTTGTGGTCGGGGTGGGAGGGAATCAGGAGGCAGGACTTCCCTGTCCGCCACCCAGGAGGAGGAATGGCAGCGGCGGGGCCCTTTTCAGCTGCCCGGTAAGGAGAGCCTGTGGCGGTGGTGAGGTCCGGCCAAAAATGGCCGCCCGCCGCCCGGTGAGGTAAAATGCTTAGTACGAGTGGGGCGGGAGGGGGGGCAGGAGGGCAAGAGAGAGTGGGGCGGCAGGAGGGCAAGAGAGAGTGGGGTGGGAGGGGCAGGATGGCAAGAGGGAGGGAGCAGGAGGGCAAGAGAGGGGGCAGGAGGGCAAGAGAGGGGGAGCGGGGGGCAGGAGGGCAAGGGAGAGGGGTGGGAGGGGGGCAGGAGGGCAAGAGAGAGGGGGCGGGAGGGGGGCAGGAGGGCAAGAGAGGGGCAGGAGGGCAAGAGAGTGTGGGGCGGGGGGCAGGAGGGCAAGAGGTGTGGGGCGAGGGGGGCAGGAGGGCAAGAGAGTGGGGCAAGGGGGGCAGGAGGGCAAGAGAGTGTGGGGCGAGGGGAGGCAGGAGGGCAAGAGAGTGTGGGTCGAGGGGAGGCAGGAGGGCAAGAGAGTGTGGGTCGAGGGGAGGCAGGAGGGCAAGAGAGTGTGGCAGGAGGGAGGGAGGGGGAGGGGGCAGGAGGAAGGGGGGACAGCCAGCCCCAAAGTACGTACAGATGCTCTGTGCAGGTCGGCTAGTACTACTGAAAATCCACAAATTCCTTTTTTCATTGTTCTCAGGATTAGTCAACAAAAGATTACAACCGACTTATATTTTCATCTCTATCTAAACTACAAATCTTGCCATTAAAAATACATTTAAAACAACAACATTTGGTCTTGCTCTAAGTGTTTCTGTAATGACACCATCACTTTTTACACACAAGAACCAAATCACTTAAAGAAGAACTTCCACAGCTTGTGTACCCTCTTTATATTATTGATCAAAACATCAACTGGGCATCCATTCTGTCAGAAAAACTCTCATAAACAAGACTAAATCCAAGACCCATCAGTGAGGAATGTATTCTTTTTGTGGTCAACTTTCACTGTGCTTCACCTCACTTTCACCAAGCAATCAATCACCCCATTATTGAAAATTCTGAACATCTTTAAAAAGCTATCCATAGCCCACCTTTGATTGTCCTTCAACAAACACCTAACCTATAGAAGCAACTGATAAGATTAGATCTTAAATCACTTATTGCCAATTGAGGGTCTTATCACTGCAAATCTATCCAGAGTAGCAACTTTGCTTATTTAAGAAAGACCACCACATTAAGTAGTACAATAACCAATAAAATATATTACATGAAACAATATGAAATGAGCCCCTGGTGGCGCAGTGGTAAAACTGCCACCCTGTAACCAGAAGGTTACAAGTTCGATCCTGACCAGGGGCTCAAGGTTGACTCAGCCTTCCATCCTTCCGAGGTCGGTAAAATGAGTACCCAGAATGTTGGGGGCAATATGCTAAATCATTGTAAACCGCTTAGAGAGCTTCGGCTATAGAGCGGTATATAAATGTAAGTGCTATTGCTATATACATAGAATATGTCTAGTAATGTTCATCATAGAATGCAAATGTGGCAGATACTCCTGTCCTGGAGGCAGTGAAGAGAGGGAGGGGCCAAGAGAATGGAGGGTGCTTCTGGCAACAGTTGCTAGGGAGACAAGAACGTTGGTGTGTGCAAGTTAAGTAGGACAGTTGAAGAGGAAGAGGAGGAAAAGGGATGAACATAAGAGTACAGAAGAAATAGTGGGATTGAGACTTTGGGAAGTGGAAACAGCTGTGTATTGTGTATTTGTATTTGTACACCGCCCAGAGCCTTTGGATGGGGTGGTTTATAAATGTAATAAATAAATTAATAATAATATTGTCAGTAAAGGTTGGTGACAAAGGATGAGAGGACTTGCACTTTGGGGGACAGAATGGCAGTGAGGAGCAGGGGATCTGTCAGACTGCAACAGTGACCTACATTGTGGGATTGTCAGCTTGTTGGACCACCTGGGCAACACCACAGGAACTAAGAAAACTTTTGTAACATAGTGGAAGAAGCGGGGAGAAAACGATAGTACCGGGGAGTTTTAGATGTGTGCTTCTGTATACTGTTATTTCTTTGTTTATTTTTATGCTTGAAACGGAGGTGTTTGTTCGGGATTCTAGCTTTTCTCCCAGATTAATGTTCAAGTGGGCTGTGGCTTGTCTTAGGAACACAGGAACACAGAAGGTCCCATATAGTGAGTCAGACCATTGGTCTATCTAGCTCAGTATTGTCTTCACAGACTGGCAGCGGCTTCTCCAAGGTTGCAGGCAAGAATCTCTCTCAGCCCTATCTTGGAGATGCCAGGGAGGGAACTTGGAACCTTCTGTTCTTCCCAAAGCGGCTCCATCAAATACAGGAAATATCTTACAGTGCTCACACTTCTAGTCTCCCTTTCATATTAGTCAATTAGTCATTAGTCTTAGTCAATGCTTTAATTTTCATATACATATCTAATATATATTTCGAACAATTTTTTGTTTGTGTGAAATAAAGTCATACTTCCTGATGACCCACAGACAATATAATGAGGGGGCACTGTTGTGCCCCTTTTAAAGCGATCCAGGGTTAGAAAGCAAGCAGTTTCTCACAAGAAATGACAACTACAGATTTAAAATCCAAATAAAAATATATTTTATTGATTACAATAAGCGCCACCTTGAGAAGGGAGGGCCATTCTGAAGCTCTGGGGAGTTGGACATTTGGGAAGGAACACTTGAGGCACAAGTGGCAGGAGAGTCGCTTGGACTTCGAAGGACATCGTCCGGATGCTTTTTGGGAGGAAAAATTGGCTGGGGAAAAATTTCATTTCTTTATTTAATATACTGTCTAACTCCAAAGGCTCTAGGTGGTTCACAAAAATAAACACAATAGAAACAGAATAAAACCAGTTATTAAACAACAATTAAACAATTCAACGTTCAAAGATTACAGCAATTAAAAAATTTAAACAGCAATTAAAAATTTAAAACATGCAGAGATCACTAAAAGCAATACAGAGATTACTAAAAGCTTAAAAAGTGTATCTTTTAAAGGCTGGTAGAGATGTTAACCCACAAATGTCTATATGGAGTGCATTCCATAGCCCCGGAGTGACTATAGAGAAGGCCCGCTCCCGAGTCACCCCCAGACAAGCTGGCGGTATACAGAGACAGACCTCTCCTGATGATCTTAATGTAGTGAGGATCATGCAGAAGAAGGCGCTCTCCCAGGAAACCCAGCCCTAAGCCGTTTAGGGCTTTAAATGTAATTACCAGCACTTTGTATTTTGCCCAGAAACCTATTGGCAGCCAATGTAGTTGCTTTAAAACAGGCATAATATGGCCTCTCAGAGAAACTCCAGAGACTCATCTAGAGGCTGCATTCTGAACCAACTGAAGTTTCCAAACTACATACAAAGGCAGCCCCATGTAGAGCACATTGTAGTAGTCAAGCCTAGAAGTTATCAGAGAGTGCAGCACAGTTCTGAGATCATTATCTTCAAGGAACGGACATAGCTGTCATATCACGTATGAATGGGTCATACTTTGAGGGACGTGATAGATCTTCCTGTTTTGGATGGGATTGCATTCCCTCTGAAGGGACAGGTACACAGCTTGGAAGTGCTTCTGGACTTCCCATCCTGGCTGGACGTCACTCTGTCCAGCCAGGATAGGAAGTCCAGAAGCACTCCCAAGCTGCGTACCTGTCCCTTCAGGGGGAATGCAACCCCATCCAAAACAGGAAGATCTATCACATCTCTCAAAGTATGATCCCTTACCATGAGTACCTCCATCTTGCTTGGATTCAGCTTCAATTTATTTATCCCTCATCCAATCCATTACTGCCTGTAGGCAGGCATTTAAGGGGGCTATGCTGTTTCATCATGATGATGATGATATGGAGAAATAGATTGGGATGTCATCAGCATATTGATAATACCCTGCTCCAAATCTAATGATCTCACCCAGTGGTTTCATTTAGATGTTAAAAAGCATCAGAGACAGGATGGAGCCCTGAGGGACACCGTACAATAGCTCTTGTTTCAGAGAGAAACTATCTCCAAGCGACACCATTTGGAATCTACCCAAGAGATAGGAACATAACCATTGCAAAGCAGTGCTACCTATTTCCAAATCCCCCAAGCAATCCAGAAGGATATTGTGGTTGACAGTATTGAAGTCATCCTAAACTAACAGGAATTTGCTCCTGGGTTTTGTCACTATGACCAGCACTCTCATGAAAGAATAGTTTGTGTGTGTTCTAGATGTTTTTGACTTAAAAAAATCTATTACACGTTTGCCACTCCTCATGAGTGCAACTTTTGGGGTTTACCTTCAGGTTGAGGATCCTTTCACAGGTCCTCTCTTTATTCTGGGGAGGAATTGGCCACCTTTCCCATGGAAAACGTGAAAAATCATTTCCTCCTCATCTTGGTTAAGAACTAAACAGTTTCTGCCTTGCCAGGTTGAAACTTTAACACAGAGCGACACCCTTGTGTAGACTTAAGATTGAGAGGATGAAGGAGGATAAAGTGCGAAAGATTATCTGTCCAGGTGAGATGCAATGAAGCCAAGTGTTCAGTTGAAGTGGAGCAGCAGGGCCAAAAATGGTGTGCAGAGAGAGAGAGATGGAGCTTTGGGAGCCTCTTGTATGGGCCAAATAAACATGGGCTCAGGTGAGTCATTGATCTCCTGAGGGCACTTCCTGTCATAATAGGAAAAATAGAATTAAAAATAGCCAGATGTGGATAGGCTTAACTTGATAACAAAAAGACAAAATACTGGTTTCAGGCAGTCATAAGAAAAAGACTAAGGCGATTGGCTTGGCCCTTGCTGTTAATGGACCATCAGTAGGAAGACAATGGGAGGGCAGTAGGAGAATACTGCATTTCCAGTAGGAAGACAATGGAGCAGGTGAGAATAATGGTGGGGACACCATCCAGAAAGTGCTAGAGAAAGCTATACTGGAGATGGAGGTTGGCAAAGGTGCCAGGACTCCTCCTAGGGCAACAGAGTGGATCCAAGAGGAACAGAACTATTCAGTGTTGACATGTAGGAATGCATAAAACACTGAAAACATGTTCCAGGGGGATCTGGGCAATGAGACTGGCCTGGGGTTGTTTCAGGATGGCTGGGAAACAAACATGCCATCAGCTTGGTTTTAAGA
Source organism: Hemicordylus capensis (assembly GCF_027244095.1). Classification (NCBI taxonomy): domain Eukaryota; kingdom Metazoa; phylum Chordata; class Lepidosauria; order Squamata; family Cordylidae; genus Hemicordylus; species Hemicordylus capensis. The sequence continues at coordinate 99,470,523 of NC_069662.1, read as the reverse complement.
AACCAAGGTGCATTTTTCCATGCTTCTATTTCCTCTTGGGGACATCCCAGGCTATCCCAAACTCCAGGGATAAATACTGCTTGATTCCTTAACTAGGTAGTTTGGTGAGAGAGGCTAGGGCTCCTTAACAAAGCATTCTTGACACTCTCACTAAACTACAATGTCCAGGATATGTTGTGGTAAATTTGTAAAAATCCTGTGCAGGAGTGCAAAATATTTCTAAGATGTCCTTCCTGGTTTCCAGTCCAGTTTGGTGCCAGGCTCCCAGCTTCTCCCAGTGGGTTACTCTGTGGTGCAGCAGGTGAGAGGATGTGGACAGGGAGGTGGGGGTGGCTGTGGTCTATAATAATACCGTCTCCCTTATCAGGATCCCTGTCAGGGAATTGGCCTATACAGTACCCTGGGAGTGCTCCTGGATCCAAAACTCACTCTAGTTTCTCAGTTTGAGCCAGTGGCCAGGACCACTTTCTATCAGCTTCAGCTGATATGTCCGCCATGCCCATTTATGGAGGTAAATGACCTTAATGTCCGCCATGCCCTTAATGTCCGCCATGTTCGCCATGCCCATTTATGGAGGTAAATGACCTTAAAACAGTGGTGCATATGCTGGTAACCTCCAGGCTTGATTACTGTAATGCACTCTATGTGAGCTGACTTTGTACGTCATCTGGAAACTACAATTGGTACAGAATGTGGCAGCCAGACTGCTCTCTGGGACAACCTGAAGGGACCAAATACCTCCAATTTTGATTGATTGATTGAAGGTTATTACCTATAAATGGCTTGGGTCCAGGGTACTTAAGACAACACTTTCTTTGTCATGAACCCTATCGCCCATTAAGGTCATCTTGGGGAATATGGTTATGGTTGCCACTGACTGGTTTGGTGGCGACTTGGTACCAGGCTTTCTTTGTAGCTGCGCTGTTGCTTTGAAATATGCTCCCTGTCAAAATAAGAGCATCTTCATCTTTGATTGCTTTTAGAAAGACCCTCAACACACACCAATTTTCACAGGCTTTTAACTGAAATTGGTTTTAAACTGTTTAATTCTTTAATTTAACCCATGAAAATTTTAAAACTTTTCTATTCTGTGAAATTGTTTTAATTGTTTTTACTCTGTTTTATATTTGTTGTGTTTTAAATTGTGTACACCACCTAGGGATACACATATCTGCCGGTATACAAATGTGATAATAAATAAATAAATAAAAATAATTATCTTGTGCAGCATGATGAATATGATATAGTACATGTGGTATGGGATACCACAGATGTTGAATGTTTAAGAAGTGTTCCTTTAGATTTGATTGATTGATTAATTGTTTGTTAATGTATTGAAACAAATAATGTTTTAAAAATAAGAACCAGCTGCATTTCAGTCAGCATGCTTGACATTTGGGTGGCCCCCTATAACTTCTAAAGCACAGGCTCAGGGTTTTCCTGGATGTGTTTTGTTCAGCATGCAAGACTCCTAGTCACCAAATGCCATAGCACTTACTCCATAGCTTATTTTTCATCCTCAAAAGCTTATGCCACAATAAATCTTCCCTAAACACTATGTACTGGTTTTTAGGGACAGTTTCTAAATGTCCAGACAGAAATTTATTGCTCATCGTAATGGGAAATGAAAATGCTGGTCAGGAAACATTAGCATGCAATCAGAAGCTGGTTAAATAAGTAGATTTGTACTCTCTTTCCACAAATCTGAAAAAGGATGTTGGTTTAACTCTAAATTCATTGTCATTGATCCAGGGGCATAGCAAGGTTGGAGTGGGCCCAGAGACAAGATTTTAAAATGGCCCCCCCATCACTGAAGCTCAGCTCATGAAGTAAAGAAATCTTAAATAAGGCTAAATAGTAGTAACAAAAAGCATAGTGTTTTATATATATACCTATGTGCCACAATAGAACATCATCCTAAATTATTTTTTTAAAGGTTTTGTAAATTGTGGACGATGCAAGTCATTTAATGGTACTAGAGAAAGACATGCTGTTCTGGTAGCTCCGGGTCTTAATACTCACATCAGTTTTGGAGGATGAATACAACTGAAGGAAGCCCGGGCGGGTGCGCGGCTGGGGGAGTCAGTCATGTGACTTGCCTCTGGGGGCCCCCCCAAGCAGTGGGCCCCCCCAAGCAGTGGGCCCCCAGACAACTGTCTCCCCTTGCCCTGTTATAGTTACGCCCCTGTATTGATCGTTTATAGTCACAGGCTAATAATTATATGTCGGGTAACTTAAGCAGTGTTGAAATCTGTTGCAAAATCTATGCATTGAGAAATAATATTGCAGCAGATTTTTGGTACACCATTTAATATACAGTATCAAAAGTATACCCAGTATGCCTCCAGTATTATCAAAATGTAGAAAGAATACAACGAGCACATTTCCACATGTACAATTACGGATTTGCGGAAATTCTCCACCCTAAACGGGTGTCAATCCCTAACGTTTAATTCTTTTCGGTGGGCTTTAAAGCTGCAGCTTTTTTTGTTGTGTTTTTGCAGGTGAAGTTTGTTTGGCTATTGGTATGGGTTTTTTGGTGCTGGGACTATTAATTTACTACAGTACTGTTTGCCATTGTTTTATTTTCATGGTTTTTATTTTTCTTCCTCAAAGGTTTCAGTGGTTACCTTTTTATTTGTTGTAAGGTGCCTTGGGAAGCCTTTTGGACAGGAAAGATGAGATAAAAACATTTAAAAGTTATGTTTCCAGAAGGATAACTGTTACTCTGTTGCAGCAAAACAACAAAGAGATTTGTACCATCTTAAAAATGAAGACTGATCGATTGATTGAAGTATTCGCTTTAGTCCACTAATGAACAATGACAGGGAAACAGCCGATGCAAAACAAGAAGTAGAAAAATAATAGAAATAATAGCATTGTGAAAACAGGAGAAAATCTAAAATACACAACTAGATTAAGTCTTACGATATTTATTTATTAAGGAGGAGAAGAGGGAAAAATTTTACCGAGCCAGCCAGGAGTCGAACCTAGAATCTTCTGATCCGTAGTCAGACGCGTTATCCATTGCGCCACTGGCCCGCTTAAAAGCAACCAATATTCGCTTGTATTCTGATTTCATTGACAGGCCTCCCACTGGCTGCAAATGTTTTAGAGTGGAATGGTGGGCGGAGAACTTTGACCAAATCCAGCAATCAAAAACCTACGGGATCCGCCCCCTCTTCAGTCACCAATCAGTGTCCTAGCCTCCAAGCTTCTTCACGTTAAGGTGGCCAATGCTGGGCCCGTTTCCATTCGGCATTGCCAGGACCTTAGCGTCACAAGTCTGACACTCTCCCTTCCGTTCTAGTATAGGTTGGCGTGGTCAGAGCACAAGGTTCCACCAATCGCAGCTCCCCATGTCATTCTACAGCCCTTCACCAGGCGCCGAAATGCTTAAGGACTAGGTTTGTCCTAAGCGCGGTTCCGTCTTGAAGGCCCGAACGCGTCAAGTGTGTGGGGGGGGGGGCGGCAGCGGAGAAGAAGAGCCGGAGAGAGTCCTGGACGCCAAGCCGAAGCCGGGCGGCACTTAGCAGCAGGCGGAAGGGGAGGCCGGGGCGATGGCGGCGGCCGGAGGAGCCTATGAGAACCTAAAGCTGTGAGTGACCGGAGAGGGGCAGGGAAATGCCGGCCGCTGCCCTACTCTGCCCCCGAGGGGCAAGACTCTCTTCAGAGTGCGCCGCCATAAGGCACGGAACCCCCGCCTTCCTGTCTCCACAGTGGCCCTATGAATCCCCTTCCCCACCCCCCGGCTTGGCCCCCCCCTTGTTCTCCTGCCCTCCGCGGTCCACTGGCCCGTGTCCTGCTTCCTCCCTCCTTCCGCCCTCCGTTTTCCTTCCCGCGTTCTCTGTCGTCGCAGGGAAATGGCTCCCTCCCTTCACCTTCCCCCTCTCTTGGTTCCCCGCTCGCCCGGCGCTGAGGGCTTCCCTCCCTCCTCTGCTTCTCTTCGAGGCTGTCCTCTTCCCGACGTGCTGGTCGTACTTAAAGGCCGCCCACCACGTCGATGGCCAAAGCAGCCCCATGGCAGCTTCGCCTTCCCTATGGGCTCTGTGAGCATCTTTGTCCTCTCCTGACACCGCACTTCCACTGCCATTCTTCCCGCTGATCGCTAGGTTCTAAGTTCCCTCCCTGGCATCTCCAAGATAGGACAAGATTTATTTATTTATTTATTTATTTATTATAGGACAATATTTTTTTTTATTGAACCAACAAACTACCAAGATAGGGCTGAGAGAGGTTCCTGCCTGCAATCTTGGAGAAGCTGCTGCCAGTCTGTGAAGACAATACTGAGCTTGATAGACCAATGGTCTGACTTGGTATATGGCAGCTTCCTATGTTCCTATCCCTGTCTGACCTACACCGATTCCCCCTCATAGGCAATAGTCTTAGCCCCTAGTTTCCTCCCTCGTCCTCACATTGAAGGTTTATTCTCTTCTATTGAGCTCTGCCTCCAAACAGTGTGTGTACTCTAATAACATCCTGGCTGCAGTATCTTGCAACCTGCTTTATTGTGGAAGCAGTCGTAAACGATGGCTTGCTTTATCAGAGTCAGGTGCACATGACAAAATCCTTACAGAGCTCTTCCCATATAAGAGTTTTTTTTGATGTGTGGTAATTCTAATTGAGGAGAGCTTGTTGCATGCACTTTCCTTGTTACACAAGTGTCCTATACCTTCTTACATAAAAGCATCTTCTCAGTTCAAGTCATCTTCCTCCCTCTTTTCACTTGGCCTGCCTATGGCTTGTTTCTATGCTCTCATAGTAGCCCTGTTCCAAATACCCTCTTCACAACCAATGTTTTTGCTTTGCTATAGTTCCAGAAAAGTAGATCCATCTCTACCAACTTCTTTCCTAGTAAATGCAAATAATAAACTTACAAAGAAAGTTGCATTCTGCCCAGCACTGTAGCCTGAAAGACAGCTGGTGTCGAAGGTGAAAGTTAGCCCAGCAGTGTTAGGCATGCAAAGAGAGGGGACGTGGGCCTTTGCCAGGAGGCCCAAGATCCACGTTTGGCAGATTGAGGGGCATAAGATGGAGCAAGTTGCACACTTCAAATACTTGGGTAGTTTTTCAGACTGGCGTCTCTAGGAAAGCTCATGGGGAACATGTGGCGCTAAATGCTCAGAGAAGCTCATCTGCCATTCTCGAATTCCTGCGGATGAGGCCATTATGTACCTGCAGCTCTTGAATTGTTCGCAGCCAAGCCACTAGCTCAGCTCCTGTATGGTGCACAGCTGGGCCGCTTCCCCAGCTTTGCAACTCTGGGACTTTTTATTTATTTATTTATTCATTGTACAATAAATCTTAAATTCTTGCGGGCAGCGCTTCAACTACCAAGATGTATCTCCAGTGCCACTCTGCCCCTGGAGACAGGCTTGATCAAGCTGGAGGTTAGGGTGTGGATGGCCATCCTCTGCTACTGGCTCAGACTATCCTCTTGCCAAGTTGGTCTTGCCTCTCTAACCCTACGTGATGATTACCAATCTAGCTGGATTCGGACAATCAAGACAAAAATAGCTACTCTGGGTCTTTCCTCCTTGACCTTGTTTAGTATGAGTTACAACCAGGCGAAAGCCACCATCAATCAGCACATTATAGACATTAAGTGCCAAACCAATCTCAGCAGGATCCCGAACTTTCATATCAGTGATGGGCTTATATATTCTGCCTCTCCAGCAGCATACCTCGCCCATCTGGAGGGTCCTAAACACAGAAGGGCGTTCACTCTGGTTCGCTGTCATGACCTCCCTTCAGCAGTGCTAGAAGGCCGTTATAGAAGGACTCCATTTGCAGAGCAACTATGCCCTTGTGCTTTAGGACAGATTGAAACTACCAAGCATGTTCTCCTCTACTGTTAGTTCTATAGAGACATTCATGCCTCCCTCATCCTTCCATTGTTAGGCAAGTATCCAGGACCTTGGAGCCAGTTCTACAGCTCCTTGCTGTTCTCTGACTCCTGCCATCACATATGAAACTAGCTGGGTGACTCTGGGCCAGTCACTTCTCTCTCAGCCTAACCTACTTCACAGGGTTGTTGTGAAAGAGAAACTCAAGTATGTAGTACACCGCTCTGGGCTCCTTGGAGGAAGAGCGGGATATAAATGTAATAAATAAAATAAATATAGCATTGCCAGGTACTGTGCGGCTGCGATCAGCATCTGTCAGCAGATGGTAGGCAGTGAGCCCTATCAGCCTCAATCTGACCCTCAGTGACTCAGGGCGGGCTCGCCAATTGCTCACTCAATACTGATTAAATAGAAAGACTTAGGCTCCCCGCCTTCCCCCCCCCCGCTCATTATAGCCTTATAGTCTGGCCATTCACCAGTTTTATTACTTAGGCTTTTATATATTTCTGTCTTCTCATGTCTCTTACTCTTTTTACATCCATTTTTATGCCCTCCCCTTTTATGCCTTTTATGCACTCTTATTACTTTTCAGGCTTTTATGCCCTCATGCTTCTGGTGTACTACTATTAGAAATACACCAGAATAATACCAAAAATAGTATTTTTGATATTATTATGTACCTTAAGTACCGTTCCATATGTAATCACTTTTTATCTATTCTCACTTTTAACATGTAATCACTCTTATACTTTATGTTGGTCTATGAACGCAATAAAGACTGACTGATTGACATGGTTCTGAGAAGAAAGGTGGCTTGGGACACTTTATGAAGAGTCTTTTGTTAATATTGGTTTAATGTTGGTAAGAAAGACAACTGGCACCCTGACTATAAATATAGTTATGCAGAATTAAATCTGAGTGAAAAATCAGTGGATCTTAAGTATAGGTTTGTAGTTTGAATTCTCAAGTATTGTGCTGCTGTTTCCTATTTTAAATTTATTGTGCAGTCCTCAGTGTATTTAATAATGGATGACCTAATGAATCTGGTGATCTTTCAGAATCTCTTTCTCTTCCTTGGTGCACACTCTGTCTCTCTTGAATTCTAGTAAGATAAAGCTTTGTGATCTAAATGGGTCTTCAGGTACCTATGCTGTGTAGTTGACTGCAGAAACATCTGTAATTGCCATTAGTGTTTAATCAGATTCTTACAATTAAAATTTCTGGTAGAACTAGTTCTTGTATGACTTGCTATTTGTTTAAATTTTAAAGATTTAAACTTTCTTAAATATCAAGCCTTCCCTTGATCCCTCAGTGATGGATAGTTATAGGCCGGTCTCCAATCTCCCATGGTTGGGCAAGGTGATTGAGAGAGTGGTGACTAACCAGCTCCAGGCAGTTTTGGAGGAAACCAATTATCTAGATCCATTTCATATTGGCTTTAGAGCAGGCTATGGGGTTGAGTCTGCCTTGGTCGGCCTGGTGGATGACCTTTACCAGGGAATCGACGGAGGGAGTGTGTCTCTATTGGTTCTATTGGATCTCTTGGTGGTGTTCAATACCATTGACCATGGTATCCTTCTGGATCGCCTGGGGGAGTTGGGGATAGAAGGCACTGCTCTGCAGTGGTTCCGCTCCTATCTCTCAGGCAGATTCCAGGTGGTGGAACTTGGTGATGGTTGCTCTTCGAAATGGGAGCTATTATATGGAGTCCCTCAGGGCTCCATTTTGTCACCCTTGCTTTTTTACATCTACATGAAACCGCTGGTTGAGGTCATCTGGAGATTTGGTGCAGGGTGTTATTAGTATGCTGATGCCACCCAAATCTATTCCTCCTCCTCATCAGGAAATGGCATTCACTCTCTAAATACCTGCCTACAGGCAGTAATGTGCTGGATGAGGGATAACAAATTGAAGCTGAATCCAAGCAAGATGGAGGTGCTCGTTGCGGGGCATTGGAATTTGAGGGATGGTTAGATCTTCCTGTCCCGAATGGGGTTACATTCCCCCAGAAGGAACAGGTACGCAGCTGGGGAGTGCTCTTGGATCCAGGCCTCAACCTGGTATCTCAGGTGGAGGCTATGGCCAGGAGTGCTTTCCACCCACTTTGGATGATTTGACAGCTGTGCCCATTCCTTGAAGAGAACAATCTCAAAACAGTGGTGCATCAGCTGGTAACCTCCAGGCTTGACTACTGCAATGCACTCTATGTGTGGCTGCTTCTGTATGTATTTCAGAAACTTCAGTTAGTTCAAAATGCAGCAGCCAGATCGCTCTCTGGGGTAACACGGAGAGACCATATTATGCCTGTTTTGAAACAGTTGCACTGGCTGCCGATATGTTTCTGAACAAAATACAAAGTGCTGGTTATTACCTTTAAGGCCCTGAACAGCTTGGGTCCAGGCTACCCTAGAGAGTGCCTTCTTCTGTATGATCCCCATCGCACGTTGAAGTCATCTGGAAAGGTCCTGCTCCAGAGTTACCACTGGTACGACTCTGGTGGCGACTTGGAACCAGGCCTTCTCTGTAGCTGCTCCTGGCCTATGGAGTGTCCTCCTGGCAGATATCCACAGTTTAGGTTTGCTGTTTACCTTTAAGACAGCCCTAAAAACTAACTTGTTTGGCCTGGCCTTCCACGGTTTTTAAATTTTTAAGTACTTTAATTGGTTTTAAATGGTTTTGAATTATTTTAAAATATTATATTGTTTTAAGCAGTGTGTTTTAAATGGTGTTTGTTTTTATGTCTTTTTAAACTTGTACACTGCCCAGAGCCTTTGGATGGGGCGGTCTATAAATGCAATAAATAAATAAATAAAATTAAGTTGTTGCATTATCCGGCCAAGCTGAAGGGGCATGCAAGGAGCTTTTCACATATACTTCGTTTTATCTTAAAAGGCTGATTCTGTTTTTCATTGGCTATTTTTTCTGTATTCCTTCTGCAGTAAAGCCAAAACCCAAGCGAAGTAGATCTTGATGTTTCAGTATTAAAACAAAGCATAGAAAGGTTGTTTCAATGTTGCAACACTGTTTACTGTACCATTGCCTTGCTCTACAACTCTGTTTTCCAGTTTCTCAAGCCATGCTCACGTGATGCTGAATGGAATGTTCTGCCTTTTGAAGCAGCAAGTACTTAGATCAATAGATCCAGTGTAAAGAAAGGGGGATATGCTAGTTACACTGGAGGAGGTAATAAGCAAATAGCCCGATCGTCCTGTTAAATCTGTTAAGCTTTGTGTATGTAAAGTGCTGGTTGAAGTTAGTAGGAGTATGATATTGTATCAGGGGCAATAGTGTTCTGCTTCTGGATTTATATTAAAATAACGATATAATCTTTGGAGGCTTGGCTTTGCATCAGGTTGCTAGAATTGTTGACTTGTTTCTCTACAGCCAATGAAATAATTGATGAATGACAAGGATGATGATTAGCCTTTTCTGTCTTGCAGCTAGAGCAGTGCAGACTCTGTGCTTATTAAGAGGAGCTTCATTTTGATACATTTGTCTATGCAACAGAGTGGAAATTGTGCACTGCCTTTTAGCTCTATTCTAAGCAAGTTTTACTTCAGACAGTGCTCCATCATACTAGTCAGAGCTGGTGGTATCTTGAACACAACATAAATCCATAAGGGAGATATACATACACACACGGAAAACTAAGAATAGGTCATGAAAGGAAGTGTGGTGGATAGAGGGTGAAAATTTTCCAAAATGGACAATATTTTGTGATGCATAGTAGACTTCAGAGAGAAGGGAAGATTGACAAAAATCGACATGAACTTTGACAAAAATCGACATCAGAATCGACAAAAATTGCTCAAGTGACAGCATAGCAGTAGTCTGGAACTCACACTGCTCTACGTGCATAATGCTAGCCTGCATGTTCAGCATTGTTCCATAAAATGCATTAGTAACAATCAACGGATGTCAATGCAATAGAATAATAAATTATAATAAACTACTTGTTAGCTGCCAAATACTTAACACATAATAAATAAAAACATACAACACATTAAATCATAACAGACCAAAAGGGGGGGGGGGAGAAAATACAAAATACAAAAACAGTACAAAGCAATTTTAAAACCTTTTAAAAATCTGTTAAAATTGAATTTGAAAATCAAAATTTAAAAGGCCTGAGTAAAAAAAAAAAGGTCTTTACCTGCTGTCTAAAATAAAGTGATGAAGCCAGGTGAACCTCACTGAGAGGGCTATTCCATAAGTGGGGTGCTACCACCAAAAAGGCCCTCTTCCTAGTAGCCACCTTCACCTTGTTTGGCAGGAGCACTTGGAGGACGGCCTCCAAAGAAGAACTTAAGGTCCTGGTTGAGACATATGGGGCAAGGCACTCTCTTGGGTAATCCAGTCCCAAGTCATTTGGGGCTTTTAAGGTTAAAACCAGCATTTTGAATTGAACCCAGAAACTGACTGGGAACCAGTGCAGCTGACGAAGCACTGGCATAATATGCTCAAAATGTCCAGTCCCATTTAATAATCTTGCAGCTCTGTTTTGTACCAGCTGCAATTTATTAGGAAAGTTCAGTTATTTTAAAGTTATAATTAATGTTTTTCAGGTGATTATCCCTATTCATAAGTATTACAATTAAATTATTTCCACATAAAGCTTTGACTTTGTGGACTAAAGTCAATTAAAGCACATGAAGTAATATCCCCAAATATTTATACTACTTGGCTGCTTGAAAAACCTCTGAGATACAGTGCAAGAAATTAATATGTGGCAGTGTGTGTTTTAACTGTATAAATAGGTCAAGCAACATGCCAAATCAGGTATTTTAGGGCCTTTGGGAAATTTTTTATAGTAGATTTTTAGAAAAAGTAATGAAGATTTTATGCAAATATTAGAGAAACTTATGTGATAATTTCCCAGAAAATCTACACTTCTGGTAGTAGAATAGCCTTTAAAGAATTGTGCTGCTTCTAAATTGGGCCTTGACAAATTTTCTTCGGATCCAAGAGCTATCTCAAAAATTTCAGAGCCATACAATGGACAGTTGACAAAATTATTGGACTTGAAGATGAACATTGTGGAGGGGGATGGTAAATGGGCTTCTCTATCTCCATTACAAGTAACACACCGATAACAGAAATACGTCTGCCTGGGACAAATGAGGATTAAATAATTCTGCCCCTGAATATCCTAGTCTAGGTAAACAAAAAATAATAATAAAACCATGTAGTTGAAAAACTGTCTAGCTGTAGTAAATCTAAATCAATTAGAAAATATTTTTCTATATGTCTCAGTAAAATTTGTAAAAGGTAATCATTGAAATAGTCTCTGAGTATCCAACTAGAAGAATAAAATCTAATGGTTCATTTCAAAAACGTCAGGTTGCCAATAAGATGAGAGAAGTCATCTGGTCACAGTGTAACATGTTAATTGAAGGATGAAATATTCTATCAAAATTTTGCTAACATCTGCTGATCTGTCTTATGCTTTTGCCAGACGCGTTTCAACTATGTTGAATCTTTTTCAGTGGCAATATAGTAATCTACAACCCTCTCAAAGTACAAAGTATAAATTTTCCTGGAAACAATCTAGGATATTTGCTGTATGAAAAATTCTTTCAAACAGAAAGTATCCTGGATGGTTTCCAGGAGAATTTCTTCTCCCATACACTTCTCCCTCCTGATGTGTTATCCTAGTCTAGGTAAAAGGTAAAGTGTGCCACCGAGTAGGTGTTGACTCCTGGTGACCACAGAGCCCTGTGGGTGTCTTTGGTAGAATACAGGAGGGGTATTTCCTATAAACAAGGGATGTTCACAGATGATCTTTGAAGCCTTGCTGGATCAGAGCGAAGATCTATCACTTAAACCCAGTAATGTTTCCAGTTCCTATATGGAAGGAAGCCACCAACAGGGCATGATGTAGTTGACTACCTCCTATAGTTTGGGCCAGCATCCATTAATTGCTTCAGATTAAGGTTTTATATTTAGTAATCACAGCTAAATAAATAAACCTTTAGACCTCTCCTCCAAGAACTCATCTATACCTTTCTAAAGGCACCAGGAAAATGCCTGTTGCTACACCTTGTGGCACTGAAATTTTCAAAACTACCTGTAAATAAATCTTGTCTTGTGTGTATTTAATTAGATAGATAACTTAATTACAGTCTTTGACCAGTACAGAAACGTGAAGAAAAGAACACATTGTCACACCCATATAGCAACAGTATAGTTTTACGAATATACTGTAGACAATGACATAGTAAGTTATTCCACTACATTAGTCATTACTTGTTGCTGTATATTCATTGCTATTAGACATAACTTAGCCACGTTATAGGTAACCTTGGCTTGATGGTCTGAAAGAGGAATGAGAGATATACTTTATCTTCTCTGCCTGGTATGTCCTTAATCAGTGGTAAAACTAATGACTCATGCGAGTCCCTATAAAAACAAAACAAAAAACATGACCTACATCCTCTACGGCCTGTACATCACATGGACAGTAGCATTTAGGGGTGTGTCCGAACCGGTCTGGAGGCCATTCCAAAGGCCTCCGAACTTCCAGACCGGTTCGGACTTGGCCGGTCCGGGTCCGGGTGGGGGGTCTTCCTTTAAGGGCGGGAGGGCTTGCTTATCCCTCCCGCCTCTTTGCCCCCTCCAGTGCCCGTATTCTATTGTATAATTGGGGCGCTGGAAACCAGCCGCCTCCGCCGCCCCCCCCCCGCCCCGTGAGCGGATTAGGGGCAAAGAAAAGCTACTATCCGGGTAGACCGGGCCTCCGATTGCCGGGTAGACCGGGCCTCCGATCGCCCGAGAGGAGAAAAGCCGGGTAGACCGGGCCTCCGATCGCCCGAGAGGAGCTCCTCTCTATTTTCGGCAAACGTGGTGAGCACTCGGGGGGGCGGCGGGTGGGAGGGCGGCAGTAGCTTTTCTTTGCTCCAATCCGCTCGCGGGGGGGGGGCAGCGGTGGCGGCTGGTTTCCAGCGCCCCAATTATACAATAGAATACGGGTGCTGGAGGGGGCAAAGAGGCGGGAGGGGTAAGCAAGCCCTCCCCGCCCTAAAAGGAAGGCCCCCCTTCGGTGCCGGTCCGGACTGCTCCGGACCATGCACATCCCTAGTAGCATTTAGAATAAGGAACCTTACCATATCTACCATATAAAAATGCCGAGGGCAGTACATCAAAGTGGGCCAGAGGAAATGCTCTGTGGTACTTAGGGTACTTAAAGTATATGTTTTTTTGATCCTGTGATTATATTCCCTTGGTTCCCCGCCCCGCCCCCATGCTTCAACCTCTTTGGCTTTTCTTTGCAAGGAAGCTGCTCCAACCTTCTGATAATTTGTTGCCTTTTTCAAACTATGTCAACTTATTTTCCGTTCATAGAACACTTTCTTGAACTCTTAACTTCTTAAAACTCAGAAATGTGTTTTGTTTTATGTTGACATTTTGGAAGATGCTTATATTATGCTGTGTCTGGAAGAATGTGATGGTTATCTGTAAGAGCTAAAGATGATAATGCAAAGTATTCTTTTAAACAATGGTTTGAAGAATTACTGGTTTGCCAGTAGAAACATTCTGTAATACTAATACAGGCCTTGAGGTCAGTCACTTGTAACTAAAGTCTGAATGAAGAGAATGCAAGGACAGACACTGATAAAGTGGCTTTGCATCATTGCTTTGTGAACTGAGGTCTTATTGTCAAATGGTTGTGGTAGGAAGTCTAGCATGAAAATCAAGTCTGGCTTTTTCAGGATTATGTTTTCTCTGGGTCCTTTGGGAGCCAGCACACTCAGCCCTGCACATTCCTGTCTCTATTAAATAGCCTCTTGCAATGTCTGCATTCTCAGGAATGACTTCTGGCTGCTTCCTCTGGTGTTCCCTTGTCCTTGTGAGATCCTGTGAGAGCTACTGCTCTCCTTCCATCTCCCAACCAGCCCTGCTGTCCTTGGCACATAGCCAAGGCTGCACCCCCTTTCTGACACCCAGCCCATCAGCAACCACTGGTTCTCTGACAGCGGGCTGCTCTTGGAGTATGTCCTGCTGTGACACCACTGCAGGATTGGAGCACAGGATCACTTGTATGTTCCACAAGTTTGGCTAAACCAGCTCACATATCTGGTTTTAAAATTCCCAGTGGTACAAAAGGAGCCTTAGGAGATTGGGATTCAGCACTTCTTGTGGTTGGCCATAAACTACTTCAGACACTGCCAGATCTCATGGTCTTAGAAAAACAGTGTACAACCAGACTCCTATAGAAATGGGAAGCAATGAATGTTTTTACTTTTGCCTTTGCTGTTGGATGGGTCCCATGATGTAACTTGAGAGAGGCTGTCACATAATTTCAGTCATAGAATAATTGACCAGTTAAATTGGTGGTCAGTATCCCTAATAAAATTGAATACGAGAACATAGGAAGCTGCCATATAATGAGTCAGACCAAAAGTCCATCTAGCTCAGTATTGTCTACCCAGACTGGCAGCAGCTTTTCCAAGGTTGCAGGCAGGAATCTCTCTCAGCCCTATCTTGGAGATGCCAGGAAGGGAACTTGGAACCTTCTGCTCTTCCCAGAGTGGCTCCATCCCCTGAGGAGAATATCTTACAGTGTTCACACATCAAGTCTCCCATTCATATACAACCAGGGTGGACCCTGCTTAGCCAAGGGGAGGTCATGCTTGCTACCACAAGACCAGCTCTCCTCTCATGAGCAGGGTCTGATTGTATTTTTTTTTTCTCATTGCTTCCTTGTGTTTAAAACAAAAAAGATTCCCTTTGCTAATAGGGATTGTGGCGAGACAGGCATTTGAAAACTATTAAATTGCTACATGGGTAAATTGCTAAACTCCGAGCATAAGTAAAATTGAAATATGACATCTTTTAAACTCTTGATTGCCTATATTTAGAGTGCTGCTTAAATGTTAATGCACGTTGGCTTGGCTTTCCTCACTTTTCTTTTAGGCAGTATCTGGATGGATGGATGTGTTATAGCGCAGCACATTCTCTTATTTTCACTGCAATATTTGGTGTTTGGCATCAAGTGCTTTCCTGTATTATAATAATATTGAGCATTCATGATGGAAATGTGTACATTACTGATGTGAATCAGGGTTGTGGCAGAAACTTTTCTTAACTGATATTGAATGCAGGCTATCTTTAGATGCCATTAGTGCTTCAAAGAGTGAGTCCATCATGTCTTTTTCCATAATTGGAAAAAGAGCAAGGTACTTTGTTGGGGGTAAGGTTGACATAATTATACCCCAAATGAATGTTGTTTCTAAGTGACTTTTCTCTGAACCTTTGTGTAAGGTTGTTGAAAATTGAAGAAAATAGCACAAATATTCTATGACTTAATTTTAAATGTGTCCATAAATGTTTAATATTGTGTACACCAAGAATTGTTTCAGTCTAATATGAAACATAATTTAGAGAGAGCTTTATTCTGAATAGAATTAAACATGTCTATAGAAAACTTCAGTTTAAATAACATTTTGGTTTTGAGGCTAAAGTACATGTTTGCCTCTTATGATATTGTTTCAAGTGGCAGTTTTTAAAAGAAAAGTATTTTGTGGGTATCCCATTTAAAACAGAATAATAGAGTATAGTTTAAAATTTGTTATGAATAACTAGAGGAAATAACTTTCATTTTGATGGTGTAAAGAGAAAAGGGCCATAGATTTGCAGCCTCTTGCCACAAGGTGAGGGTGAGTGGATAGTATCTTTCATGAAAGATGCAGTCTCGAATCTGTACCAATTTCTTGCATCAGGGAGACAAGGTATCCCTTTTCACCGTAGCAGCACAGCCCTTTTCTGTGCAGCTGTCTTGTATCAGGGATGACAGGCTGGGTGCAGTGAAAGCTGAAGACAGGCAAGAACCCAGTTTAGGAAGGAAAGGAAATAAGTTGTTGCTACAAATGCAATCATACTGTTGCCCCTTCCTGCCTTGAATTCACATGGTCTGAAGCAGAATGCACCCCATAGGCTGTAAAAGTAAAGTGTACCATCAAGTCGATTTTGACTCCTGGCGCCCACAGAGCCCTGTGGTTGTCTTTGGTAGAATACAGGAGGGGTTTTCCATTGCCATCTCCCATGCAGTATGAGATTATATCTGCCAGCATCTTCCTATATTGCTGCTGCCCGATATAGGTGTTTCCCATAGTCTGGGAAACATACCCGTGGGGATTCGAACTGGCAACCTTCTGCTTGTTCTAGTATTTCTCTGCTGTGCAACCTAAGGTGACTCCCCCTTAGGCTGGGGGAGGGGCAATCTTGGCCCTCCAGCTGATATTGAATTGTAACTCCCATCATCCCTAGTCACAATACATTGGGAGTTGTAGTTCAACAGCTAGAGGGCCAAGATTGCCCACCCCTGCCTTAGGCTCTGCGCTCCAACAATGACATCACTACTATTCATCAGGGCCCCAAAATCTTAATTCTTGCTGTGGCCTGTCTTGAAGCTCTTGTGCACTGTCTCCTGTCTTGCCCCACCACACTTCTGCAAGGTGAAGACTAACAAGACAGGAAGACTAACAAATGCTGTAGAAGGGACTGAGGCCCTGGATGTTAGTGCACATGCTTTCAGCAGCATTCAGGGAGGATGGGGAAATTGTATGTGAAGAACATTTTATGTGCTTATAAATGCTCAGACAGGAATGTGCTTGTTTGCCACCACCTAGATTGTCCATTCATAGTGATGGTGTTAAAAGGATATAGAGATGTACACAGTTGTGTGCTCCCCTCTTCCCTGAAATTAAAGCAGCAGAATTTCATAAAATTCTTTTGTAAACGCAACAACCAAAAATCCTATGAACCGTTGGAAAATATGCTCCTTGGGTAACAGACGAACAACAACTATAGAGGAGGGCCTTCCTGGCCCAGTGGAGAGAAAGACAGAGTGCGCCTGCTGACCTATCAGAGTCTTTCTCTCTTTTCCCTTTTTGCAGTGCCAACCAACTGCTTTTTCTTCTCTTATTCATTTGTTTATTTTATTTAACAATACTGCCTACTACCAAAGTCTCTAGGCAGTTTACAACAATAAAACAAACCACAAATTTTAGAACAATTAAAACACATAAAAGTTCAAATTAAAATAACTAGACCATAATAACTGCTAAATAGCTAAAAAGCTTGGCTGAAGAGATGTGCCTTTGTTGACAGCAGGAAAGGGTGAGTTGGCAATCCAGGCGAAGCTGATAGAAGCACTCCTGGTCACCACTTCCACCTGAGGTATCAGAAAGAGGGTTGGGTCCAGAAGTACTCCCTAACTGCAAACCTGTGCCTTCTGGAGGAGTTTAACCCCATCCAGAACAGGCAGATCTCTCCCATTTCCTGAACTGCAGCCTCCTACAATGAGCCCCTCTGTCTTGTTTGGACTCAGTCTGTTAGTTATCCCTAATGCAGCCTATTACTGCCTCAAGGCAGGCATTAGGCAATTTATGCCATCACCTGATGAAGCTGACATGGAGAAGTAGATTTGGGTTTCATCCGTGAACTGATAACACCCTGCACCAAATCCCTTGATGATCTCTCCCAGCAGTTACATGTAGATGTTGAAAAGTATTGGAGACAAGGTGGAGCCCTGAGGGACACCATACAAAAGCTCTTGCTTCATAAAGCAATAGTCTCCAAGTAACATCTTCTGAAATCTGCCTGAGAGGTATGAGTGGAACCACTGCAAAGCAACGCCCTCTATGCCCACTCCTCCCAGGAGATCCAGAAGGATACCATGCTTGATGGTATTGAATGCTGCTGAGAGATCTAGAAGGATAGGGGGGCATACTCCCTGCTCCTTAAAGGTAACCCCCCCTGCTGCCGAACTATCCAACCAATGGTTTGTGCACATCCCTATTTAACCACACAAGAGGAGTTACTGGATACCCCCGCTAAAGACTCTGCACTAACAATGGAATCCAGTTTGGCTCAAATATGAGATATTTTGTCCCCCCAAAACTCATTAAAAGCTTCATAGTGGCTAACTGATGTCTCCAAAGCCAGAACGGAAGGGGCCTGTATAAGTCTCCTCGAGAATTCTGCTGGATGCTGGATTTTTAATTGTACCTGCAGCCCCAGTGGTTTTAACTGGGTGCTGCTGTGAATTCTTTCTTTTGTGGATTTCTTCTTCTTTTAGCCAGCTCTAGAGTGTCTAATAACTGGGATGCTGTGCTAATTTTTCCCCCCTTTTGAAGCCCCAAGCTGCACCTTTGCTGCTGCTGTGTGCCTGGATTGGACTTCATTTTTAAAAAAATATGCTGATGTGTTCAGTGACTTCTGTGTGGTGCCCAGCCTGCCAGGCTCTCTCTGTTTCCCTGATATGAGTGTTTCTATCCTCCCACTCCCCCCCCCCTTTTTGGATGGGTGGATTCCTGCCTGGCAGTGACATCCACCTACCCTACCCCCAGCTGTTGAGTCCCAATGTCTGCTCGGCCGAGTGCCTTGGAGAGCAGCTCCTGGCTAGTCTCCAGCAGAAGATGCCCTGAAGGTAAGACATGCCCCCCCCCCCGCCCCAGTCAGCAGTGAATATAATATGCTCTGCTGTTGTTGCTATAACTATCTGGCTTTGCTGGATCTTGGATTGACAAAGGCAGAACTTGGGTGCCTACCTTCCTTGAGTTGCGGTTTATTTGTGAGATAGTGTTGTGTTAAGAAATGGACAGTGGCAGGTGTGTGTGTGATATTTCTTGGTGATTGCTGTCATCAGCTCCATGTCTGGCCTTGAGACTAATCTGTGCTTCACTCACTGCTCTGGTCTGCTCTGCATTCTTTCGTGTGAGGTCTACTCAGTCAAAATGTGGCTTTCCTCTAATTTTTTTCATAGGTGAGCGGAATGAGTTTTGTTCTGGGTGGCAGTATAAAGGCAGTGTGTGCACATATGCATTACTACAGGTTGAGTATCCCTAATCCAGACATCCGGAATGATCCAGAATCTGGAAACCACCACAGCGTGCATCCGCAGCACCGACTTGTTGCAGCTGAGCATCTTGTAACAAAACAAAAAACAAAATGCCTCAGCTCGCTCACTAGCTTTGGCGCTAGAGATGAAGGCGAGCGGGGGAGAACAAGCCCGGTAGCTGGTGCAGCAGCCTCTGCCAAAGTGTAAATCAAGGACGGGAAGGGAAAGGAGCAGAGGGGGATGAGGGAGGGTGGGATTATAGGGGAAAGCCCTCCTCCTTAGGGGTGTGCACGGAACCGCGGAGCTGCGGTCCGGCACTGGGTGGGGGGTTCCAAAAGAGTGTGTGGGGGGGCTTTACTCACCCCTTCAAGAATTCTGAACGTATATATTCGAGTAAGCGGGCGGCATACCTCCCTGCCGCCCGCTTCACTCCCCCTCCTCCGGCGGCGCGCGTTTCTCCTTAAATTTCTGGGTTCAATTGCAATCGGGCGGCAGGGTAGCTCCCAGTCCCTGCCGCCCGGCTCTTCCATACCCCCGTGTCTCGGCTGGCGGCCGCCCCCTGCTTAATCACAGGACCCCTGCCACCCCTTCCCTTCCAATACACAGGCGGCCGGCAGGAGAGCTCTCCTGCCGACCCCGTCCCCTTCCCCGGCTCGGCTGCAAATGGCTTCTAGGAAGCCTTTTGCGCGCCTGCGCAAAAGGCTTCCTAGAAGCCATTTGCAGCCGAGCCGGGGAAGCGAGCGGATGGCAGGGAGTTCTCCCGCTGCCCGCTCGCTGAAGTTAACGTTAACTTCAGCGAGCGGGCGGCGGGAGAACTCCCTGCCGTCCGCTCGCTTCCCCGGCTCGGCTGCAAATGGCTTCTAGGAAGCCTTTTGCGCAGGCGCGCAAAAGGCTTCCTAGAAGCCATTTGCAGCCGAGCCGGGGAAGGGGACGGGGTCGGCAGGAGAGCTCTCCTGCCGGCCGCCTGTGTATTGGAAGGGAAGGGGTGGCAGGGGTCCTGTGATTAAGCAGGGGGCGGCCGCCAGCCGAGACACGGGGGTATGGAAGAGCCGGGCGGCAGGGACTGGGAGCTACCCTGCCGCCCGATTGCAATTGAACCCAGAAATTTAAGGAGAAACGCGCGCCGCCGGAGGAGGGGGAGTGAAGCGGGCGGCAGGGAGGTATGCCGCCCGCTTACTCGAATATATACGTTCAGAATTCTTGAAGGGGTGAGTAAAGCCCCCCCTATTCTTTTTAGAACCCCCCACCCGAACCAAAACCACCCCGTGTCCGGACCGGTCTGGAGGCCTTTAGAATGGCCTCCGAACCGGTCCGTGCACATGCCTACTCCTCCTCCACTCCCTGCTCAGTTTGACGCCTGCTCTGTTGGCGTCTGTTCTGGCACTCTGTTGGTGCCTGCTCTGTTTTGTAAAGGTGCAGTACAGTGTATTGTCCCTCAACTGCTTCTGATGTTCCTTCTCATGGTGATGTCAACAATGATGTACCCTTTCCCTCAGGTTTCTCAGGCCATATTTAGTTCTGGTATTTGGTGTTGCATTTAACTTCTTTTGTAAGCTTTTTTTAAAGTACAAAACATTATTTTCACATGAAATCTGAATTTCATCTCCACCTAAAATGCCATGTTTGAATCTAACATGACCAGCAATGTTATTGTGTTGAAAATTTTCTCGCAATTAGTTTTCATTACATTTACAGCTACATGTAGTTATCATAAATTTAATGCTTATTTGTTTTTATACTTTAAATAAAACCTAAAAAAAATAAAATACAGTGTACAGTAACCTTTCGTGTTTAGACTTGGATCACATTTTATTATTTATTATTCCACTTTTATACTGCCTTTCATAGGAACATAGGAAACTGCCATATACTGAGTCAGACCATTGGTCTGTCTAGCTCAGTATTGTCTTCACAGACTGGCAGTGGCTTCTCCAAGGTTGCAGGCAGGAATCTCTCTCAGCCCTATCTTGGAGAAGCCAGGGAGGGAACTTGAAACCTTCTGCTCTTCCCAGAGCGGCTTCATCCCCTGAGGGGAATATCTTGCAGCGCTCACACATCAAGTCTCCCATTCATATGCAACCAGGGCAGACCCTGCTTAGCTATGAGGACAAGTCAGGCTTGCTACCACAAGACCAGCTCTCCAGCCCATAAAAATCCCAAGGCGATTTACAAAAGTTAAAATACAGTTAAATAAATAAATGCCTTATTTATTTATTGTAATTAAATAAATTTTGTGTCCTTAAATGGCAGATACAATTGCTTTTAAAACAGAAGACAGATAAATAGAATTGTAGAGTACACTTCTTTCCTTCCATATTTTTGGCGTGTGTGTGTTGTGTTCTGTCTCATTTCAGATTTGGCTTGGCATGCAGGTCCTCCCAGAGACTGTGTATTCCTTCCATGGCACTATAGCAGCCAGCAATTATTACTTAATTTATCAATATTATAAATAATTTATTAGCAGAACTCCTACCTCATTGGAGGCTGGAGCCAATTATTGTTCATCTTTGTAAGTTCAAGTAAGTGTGTTCAAAGCTTATATTTGTGCTGGTTAACTCACGTTAATTATGCCATATTACTTAACCTATTGGAGAAGTGAGTTGTAGGAAGGCAAACTGCTTTGATGTGGCAACTTATCTCTTGCAAAGGTGATCTTGCTTCTTGGAGCCAAAGCAGCTTGGAGTTTAGTGGATAAGACACTGGTAAGGATGTCAAGGGCTCACCACCTGAACTCAAATTTTGCTGTTTAATAGGCAAAGAGGGAATAAACATAAGAATTAGGGTAATTGGGAGCACAACTGCAAAAATGGTTTCCCAGAACTAAGAGGGCAGCTGTGGAGAGAGAGAGAGAAAGAGAGAGAGGAATGGGAAAGTTCTGTTATATGAGCGTCCTTGTGCAACTTAGGATAGAACTCCATATTTGCTTAGTAACCTTAAGATTATGCTTCACAACAAGTCATAGCAAAATATTTTGTCTTTCTAGTTTGTATTTTTCTTTATTTTCTTCCAAAGTGGTCCTAGTTTTCTTAAGCAGTGTCTAAGTTTACATTACATTTATGAGCTTGTAAAGTATATTTTGGGGGAAAAATACCTTGAATTGCTTTGATATTGAATTGCTCTCTGCCTGCCACTTGTATTCTTCTGAGAGTAAGTCCTGTTCGCTGCCGCCACATGGGCTCTTGCAGCGGGTGGGGAGAGGCGGAGGCATGGGCTCTTTCAAGGACAAGATCGATCTTGCCCTTGCAAGAGCCCACATGGTGGTGGTGGGTGGCAGCGAACAGGACTCACTTTCTGAGAGTGATGATTCCCCACAGAAGAGCCTGAGCAGTGGGCAGAGAGAGGCGGAGGGTGGGTGGGAGGGAAGAGAAGCCAGCCAGACAAGCAAGGGCCAGAGGTGATGGAGAAATGCGGCGGGAGGAGAGCAGCAGCTGCAGTGAGCAGCTCTTAAAGATCACTGGGGGGGGGGCTTGGAAGGAGTGCGTGCGTGCACAGCCATGCATTTTAGAGGGAACGGTGCTTGCAAAATACATTGCAAATTTGAGTGCAAAAACTTGTGTGCAGTGAATGGCCATAGGGAACAATGAAATTTGAAACACCCCATTATTCCCCATGGGTAACTCCTAGGGACACCAAAGTGGGTTGGGTGGTAGGGCATGATATGTGCTACCTACCATCCAACCTACAAAAGAAATGAGCAAGTGAACAATTTTAACAAATGTTTAACTTCTCCCCCAAACCCCCATAGGGTCCTTTAGAGAGGAGAGCTGGTGTTGCGGTAGCAAGCGTGAATTGTCCCCTTTGCTAAGCAGGGTCCACCCTGATTTGCATTTGAATGGGGGACTACTGTAGGATATTCCCCTTTGGGGACGGGGCTGCTCTGGAAAGAGCATTTACATGCAGAAGGTTCCAAGTTCCCTCCCTGGCTTCTCCAAGCTAGGGCTGAGAGAGATTCCTGCCTGCGACCTTGGAGAAGCTGCTGCCAGTCTGTGTAGCCAATATTGAGCTAGATGGACCAATGGTCTGATTTGGTATAAGGCAGCTTCCTATTTTCACCCAACCCACTTTGGTATACCTAGGAACTACAAATGGGGAACAGTGGGGCTTTTGGAGTTCCATTGTTTCCTATGGCCGAAACACTCAAAACTTTCGAGTTTGTTTAGTCAATACAGCCAGTTCAAAAGTTGTTCCAAGAAAACATTTTGACCATTTAGTGTCTCGTTTCGAGCTTGAAACAAAATGCAAAATCTGTTTCATGCACGTCCCTATGAGGAACAAGCTTGAGGCCCTACTGTCATATAGAGTAATGATTCTGTTTAGAGCACACTTGGATATCTAACTTGTTGGCTATATTCTTTAGAATTGCTAGCTCAAAATTCATTGTGTACTGTCTTTTCTCTAGCACTTTTCTGTGTAAAGATGTTAATAAGAGCAACTGCTAACTCTTAGTATAACTCTTAAAACCCCTGCTAACTTAGTAGAGAGGCACCTTTTAACGTGGTGATTCTCTTTTATTTAACTGGGGGAGAGTAACTGGCCCTATCCACCCCCAGCACAGTACCTCCAGTGACTTTTGCTGGTGTCAATCTTAGGTTTTATTTTTAGATTGTGAGCCCTTTGGGGACAGGGATCCATCTTATTTATTTATTATATCTCTGTGTAATCTGCCCTGAGCCATTTTTGGAAGGGCAGTATAGAAATCAAATAAATCCCTACCTACCTACCAAAAATGGCCCAGGGTGGTTTACATAGAGAAATAATAAATAAGATGGAACCCTGTCCCTGAAGGGCTCACAATCTAAAAAGAAACCTAAGATTGACACCAGCAAAAGTCACTGGAGGTACTGTGCTGGGGGTGGATAGGGCCAGTTACTCTCTCCCAGTTAAATAAAAGAGAATCACCACGTTAAAAGTTGCCTCTTTACTAAGTTAGCAGGGGTTTTAAGAGTTATACTAAGAGTTTGCAGTTGCTCTTATTAACATCTTTAAACCTCCATTTGATATCCTGTGATTCTAGCCTTCTCTCGTTGCCTTGAGGAAATGGAAAGAGATCAAAGGAGGGGGGAAGAGTTAGCTCAGAAATGCTACCTGAAAAACCTGCCACTGTGAAAACAGAATGTGGAGTCAGATGGCTGAAACTTCAAGCAGTAAGCCTCCTATCTGTGTTCCAGCTGATGAGCATGGAAATGGCTTACCTAGCTTAATCACCTGGTTGATTATCTTCCCTGTTGTCTGTTCTTAATTTTGAGTGCCTTGTAATGGAGCTTCTGTCTCTCAGCATAATGAATGGTGATGTATGAAGCACTCATATAAATATATGCATATCCATACTCCAGTTTTCTTCTACTGCTCAAGGTTTTTTCTGTTCCCCTTTTGGGTATACATCAATCTGCTGCTTAACAAAACTTTGAAATTTTTGTTCCTTGCTCATAAATCAACCCCTTCAAAGACTGCTTGTTTCCACTTCTCATCTTGTATTGCTCTATTTGAAGCTGCCAAGGCTTCAGTTGTTCTGCTAACGATAAAAAGATGGGCTCTCATATGCTTTCCTCCCTGAAGGTGGAAGTGAGTTGGCATGTTGTGTTGTTGGACAGCTGCCATTAGCAAGAACTATGAAAACCATCTTATCTCCGCTCACTGAATTAGTATTTTATGCGTGTCTTTCCCTAGTAATGTATTTTGTATTAATGTATGCTTTCCTAACCAACCTTCTTGCTTTGAAGAAGGCAGTGGAAAAAGTTGGAAGAGTTAAACCTATGCTTTAAAGTTAGTTTTGTAGATATTGGTGGTCTGCCCCAAGACCACTAAGTAAGTTAATGGCTGAGATGATGTCTAAACAGGAGGCTTTCTGGCTCGCAGATCTCTCTCTCAGTCATTGCACTATACCAGCCTCTCCGTATCACATCTGTATGCTCTGTAAGGTAAAGCAAAAGTGTGCTGTTGAGTTGGTGTTGACTCCTGGTGCCCACAGAGCCCTGTGGTTGTCTTTGGTAGAGTACAGGAGGGGTTTACTATTGCCGTCTCCTACGTAGTATGAGATGATGCATTTGAGCATCTTCCTATATTGCTGTTGCGCGATTTAGGTGTTTCCCATAGTCTGGGAAACAAACCAGCGGGGATTTGAACCAGCCACCTCTGGCTCGCTAGTTAAGTCATTTCCCCACTGCACCATGCCTAGAACTCTGGAAAGAGAGTAAGATATACGGAGGCATAAAAGAATGGGATGTCATGGGTGCAAAGGGAGAAGTAGGAGGGGCAAATAGAAGAATTGAGAGAGTGCCTGGAAAGTGCAGGCATGTGGTCGCAGCTGCATTAGCTCTTTCTTTTCCCTTACTAAGTAGCTAGTTGGATGCTGCACATGTGAGAGACAGATAAACTTTATTACAGTCTTTGACCAGTACAATGTGCGAGATCCCAATGTGTCGGCTCTTAAGGAGCAGACATGATGTGGGGAAAGGCTGATGCAGTGCACTACTATAAGTGGGACAAGGGACAGCAGGAAATGTATGGTTTTAATGTTTAATTGATTGTAAGGTTTTAAATGTAACTTTTATGGGATCTTATTGTATTTTTACTTTTGTAAATTGCCTTGAGATCCTTAATGAAAGGCAGTATACAAATTGAATAAATAATATACTCATAAGAACAGAAACTATTAAAGTATATGGATCACCTACTGCAAAAATATAGTTCTGGTGAGTTTAGCATTAGTTGTTTAATGCTCAGGTCTGAGCAGTGTAGAAGCTTTGGAAACCAGGGTGAAAATTTCCAAAAGGAAGAAGTATTTTCATCTACCAGGAATTCATGCCACTAGTATAAGATCACAACACCAAGAAACAATTAAAAAGAAACAAATGCAAGAAAGCTGAGAAACCTGGCAGCCTCTAGGAGGTAAAAGCCAGAGTAAATAAAAAGGTCTTGAGTTTTTTTTTAAAGCAGCCACAGTTGTCACAGAGTGAACATTCACTGGGAGAGCATTCCAGAGTCTGGGGACAACAACAGAGAAGGCCCTGTCCCATGTGCACAATAATCTAGCCTCTCTCAATGTTGGCACATGGAGCAAAGGCCCTCTGATATTTTTGGGCGGGCAGAAATCCTTGGAAGCAAGCAGTCCTTCAGGTATCCAGGGCCCAAACTGTTAAGGGCTTTAAAGATAATAACCAGCCATATATAGTATTGTGAATCATAGTGGACCCTGATGTGAACATAAGAACAGCCCTGCTGGATCAGGCACAAGGCCCATCTAATGCAGCATCCTGTTTCACATAGTGGCCCACCAGATGCCTCTGGGGAGCCCACAGGCAAGAGGTATGTGCATGCCCTCTTTCCTGCTGCTGCTCCCCTGCAACTGGTATTGAGAGGCATCATGCCTCTGAGGCTGGAGATGGCCCACAGCCACCAGACTAGTTGCCATTGATAGACCTGTCCACCATGAATCTGTCTAAGCCCCTTTTAAAACCATCCAAGCTGGTGGCCTTCACCACATCCCATGGCAAAGAATTCCATAGATTAATTATGTGCTGTGTGAAAAAGTACTTCTTCTTGTCGGTCCTAGATTTCCCAACCTTCAGTTTCATGGGGTGACCCCTGGTTCTAGTGTTGTGAGAGAGAGAAATTTCTCTGTCCACCCTCTCCACTCCATTCATTATTTTATACACCTCGATCATGTCTTGCCTTAGTCACCTCTTTTCCAAGGTAAAGAGCCCCAGATGCTTAGCCTAGCCTCATAAGGAAGGTGCTTCAGGCCCCTGATCATCTTGGTTGTCGTTTTCTGCACCTTTCCCAGTTCTACAATATCCTTCTTAAGATACAGTGACCAAAGCTGTACACAGTACTCCAAATGTGGCCGCACCATAGATTTGTATAAGGGCATTATAATATTAGCATTTTTATTTTCAATCCCTTCCTAATGATTCCTAGCATGGAATTAGTCTTTTTCACAGCCGCTACGCACTGAGATGACATTTTCAATTAGCTGTCCACCTCTACCCCAAGATCTCTCTCTTGGTCCGTCACTGACAGCTCAGATCCCATCAGCGTATATGTGAAGTCGGTGTTTTTGCCCCAATGTGCATCACTTTACACTTGCTTACATTGAACCACATTTGCAATTTTGTCGCCCAGTCCCCCAGTTTGGAGAGATCTTTTTGGAGCTCCTCACAATCCGTTGTGGATTTCACTACCCTAAATAGCTTAGTGCCATCTGCAAATCTGGCCACTTCACTGGTCACCCCAACTTCTAGATAATTTATGAACAAGTTAAAGAGCCCTGGTCCCCAGTACTGATCCCTGGTCCCCAGTACTGATCCACTTCCTACCTACCTCCATTGTGAAAACTGTCAATTTATTCCTACTCTCTGTTCCTGTCCTTCAACTAGTTAATGATCCACACATGAACCTCTCCCCTTATTCCATGACCGCTAAGTTTACTCAAGAGCCTTTGGTGGGGATCTTTATCAAAAGCTTTTTGGAAGTCCAAGTATACTATGTCAACTGGATCACCTTTATCCACATGTTGTAAGATGCTGCTGCTTGTCTGGTGATGTTCTCTTGTATGTCTCTTTCCTTTTAGACACATAACACCAGAAAAGTTTTATGTGGAAGCTTGCGATGATGGAGCAGATGATGTACTTGCTATTGACAGAGTCTCCACAGAGGTCACGCTTACAGGTATCTCTTCACTGTCACTTAAAAATTGCCTGGTTTGGTGATAGATTTTTGTTTAAACCCTACAAAATAAAGTTGTTAGAGGCCTAAAAGCTTTCATATCTGGTTCATTTTAATAGCATCTCTCATATTTCACCATTTTCCTCTCTCACAAAATTGTATTCTGTCAGCAAATTGATAAATGATTACTTTTAAGTTTTTTATTTTTAGTGACCTGTGCATTCTGTAAAACTGAATCAGATCAAGATTACCAAAGTTATTCAGTTTGAATATGTATGTTTCTGATGCTTGCATTGTATTTAACTTATTGTGCCTAAACAATCAATCTTGTGTTTACTGTTTTTCGAAAGTTCTGTTTACTGCAAACTGTTAGAGAATGCTGTGGACTTCTTAACTGTGCAGTTCCTGGATGCATTCTGTTGTTAAGGAAAGGAAAGAATGTAGGATTGATGCATCTGTGATGAAGAAAGAAGTAATGATTACTCTGTTACGAGTTCTCTCTTCCTTGTTGCCTCTGTATTATTTGGCATTTGGCAGCAGAGTTTACAGTAGTGTAAACCCAAGAACCTGCTAGAAATGTGATGTCTGCCAAGTCTGGGGCATGTCTACATGGCAAACTTGTATTGCATGTATACCACTTTAACAGTCATAGGTTTCCCTACAGGATCTTGGAAATTGTAACTTGGTGAGGAGCTGGCAGTTCCATTACAGATTCCTAATGCCCCTCCAGAGAACTATAATTTGCTTGGCTCCCTGGGAATGTCTATTAAACCAGTTTAAATATATGCCCTTAACAGATGCAAATTTAACTTGGAATCTAATATCCATAGTATTGCTCCATGTTTTAGTGATTTAAAGATTTCTTGTAGCTGGTACCAATTCCCCACCACCATAACTTTCTTGGTTGTTGGTAGGCATGTGCCAAAACGCGATTTGGACATCCGGATCATGGGCACATGATCCCTTAAAAAATGAGGATTTACACAGCCCCATGTCCATACCTGCTCCACCTCCAATGGCCACCATTGCCTTAATCCTGATGCTCCCCCCAACTATGCCCCATGCTGGTGGGGTGTCGTCCAGCTGCCCCTGTGTGACACCAGCACACACATGCCTGCTGCGCATGTATGGCAGCCATGTGTGTGCCGGTGTTGCACAGCGGCAGCTGGGAGATGGCATGTGGGCATAGCTAGGGGGAGCACCAGGATTATGGCAATGGTGACCATTGGAGGAGCAGGTATAGACCTGCTCTCCTCAGCTTTAAAGGGGCTGTGTAAGTCCTTGTTTTTAAAGGGATGTGCCTGCAATTTAGACACCTGAATCGTGTTTCAGCACATCCCTAGTTGTGGGTAACTCTTGCTAACTGATAGTCAACAGGAGTTACTACAGGCCTTTAAACGATTAAAAACATTCCCTCTTCTCCCCATCCCACTACCAGTGTTTTCTGAAATAGGGGTTCCCAGATAATACTTACCACAACTTCCATAATCCCCAACCATAAGCCATTGCAGTTGGGGATGATGGGACTTGTAGTCAACAACCTCTGGGAATTCCTGTTACAGAGAACATGGCCCCTCACCCCCATAACCTTATGCAGGTACTAGTTTTAAGGTATGACATTGATACTGAAGAACTGTTGAAGTTTCTATTTGTTTCGAAAAGAAAGTCATTCTGATATCTAGTGGCAACTCAGTTTGCTTTGGAATAAATTCAGTTGTTTGATAAAAAATCTGAATGTTTTCAGTTAACAAAATGTTGGTGATATTTCCATATGTTAACTATTTCCCCCCAGCAGATTTTCAATTTTGATTTTAATACTATAAAATTATTTAATTAGACACATTACTGAATCTTTCTTAGGTGCATGTGATAGACATAATGTTGGTATAGTTTGACAGTTCATGCTGTTTTTCTTGACAGTTAAGAAAGATGTTCCGCCTTCAGCTGTGACTAGACAAATATATGGTATTTTGGGAACAATACGTCTAGTAGCAGGTATGAGACTATTTGAACTAATGAAAGTATATTGGTGTCAGCATATTAATTGTTCCTAAGTTGCGGGTGGAGAAAAGAAACGTGTGTGGAAAGTTTTGAAATGGCAATTTTTAAACTTTAAATTTGATTTCAACAAAAAAACCTATTACTTGAATAATAAAGGTCATGAAGAGAGTCTAAACTCCAGTAATATAGATGGTAAGATTTAGCTGTTAAAAATATATATATTTATACCCCGCCCCTCCAGTACACTATTGTTTGGGGCCGCTCATAAAATCAACAAAATAAATGCAATGTAAAGTAAAACATTAATAAGGTTAAACAAGTTAAAAGACCAGACTGAAACCACATTTTAAAAAGTTTCAAATTAAAAGTTAATAGAAAGCTAAAAACTGAGAACTAAAAAACCTACCCAATACAAGCAGGAGATAAAACATTAAAAAGTCTCTTTAAAAAGATCTCTTTTAAAAACACTGAGGAAGGAAGTATGGTGAAGCTCTTCTGAGAGGGTGTTCCAAAGTTGAGGGGCCATAACTAAAAAGGCCCTATCTCTATTCCCTACCAACTGGATCTCTGTTAGTGGCAAACTGCCCAGTCCACAATCTGGTTCCTTGGAACCGGCAGTGATTCTGTTAGTGCTTTCAACCCAGTTTGAGTGCTTTACTCATAAAGGGGAATCGGTAAGGATTCCCCTTTACAAGCATGAGGGGGGTGAGGGTTCGCTAATTAAAAAGGGATTGAGACCTGAGGGGGGTGGGCGAGAGGGCACCTTACCTGCTGTGGCCGCTCTTACCACTTGCCCTTACCTTGCGGCCCCCCTCCCTCCGCGGCCCCAGTCTCCATGCATGCGCAGAGGCTGGAACTGACTGCCAGCCAGCCCATGGTGAATGAAGGGGTAGGAGTGCCTGTGGGTTGCTGGGGAGCTACCACAGCCACAGCGGGTAAGATGCCCTCTCGCTTCCCCCTCTCAGGCCACAGTTCCTTTTTAGTTAGGGAATTCCCGATGCCCCGCTTGCTTATAAAGGGACTCCTTACCAGATTCCCATACAGCCCCATGTAAAGTATTGCAGTAGTCCAATCTGGATGTTACCAAAGCATGAGTGACTGAGGTCAGCTCCAGCTCCTCCAAGTAGGGTTGCAGCTGGTAGAAAGCACCTCTACCTGTGCCTCCAAGTACAGTGTTGGGTCCAGAAGCATCCCCAAGCTGTGGACTTTGTCTTTCAGAGGTGGTATGACCCCATCCAAGACCAGATTTACCTCGCTACTCAGATGACCAGTTTTACCAACCCAGAGCACTCCCATTTTATCTGGATTAAGTTTCAGCTTGTTTGCCCCGCATTCAGTCCAGAACAACCTCCAAACCCCGTTTCAGAGTATCTGCTGCCTCCCTGGTGCCTGCTGACTTAAAAGATAGTTAGCGCTGGGTGTCATCAGCATATTGATGGCACCACAGCCCACACTCTTTTAGGCAAGCAAGAATTGATCTTTTGGAGCAGTAGCAAGATTGAGGAAATGTAAGAACTGATCCTGTGACACACTACAGGAAGCTTTTGATTTTATTGTACACCTAAAAAGGAACTTTCAATCACCTTTTGACCCTTCAGCTACAACCTTGGGATTCTTTAATTGCTATTGTGTGTTTCTTTATTGTTAATACATCCATACAATTGTCCATTTTGTGAATTACCACAGATGTGTAAGGAATTTGTTTGTTTGCAATTTTTTGATACAATGGTTTTTTGGTAATACGATATTGATTTGTGGAGTGTAATTTTTCAACAGATTACTATGCATGGTTTATATACATAATTTTATGTATATAGTTTCTTTTATCAGCATATTGATGGCACCACAACCCACACTCACATATGACCTCTCCCAGAGGTTTCATGTAGATATTAAACACCATAGGGGACATAATATATCCCTGTGGCACCCCAAAGGTCAAGGGGTGGAGCAGGCATCCCCCAGCATCTGGGTAGGACCCTCCAGGGAGTTTTGGAGCCTTCGTATAACCGTGCCCCCAAGTCCCAACCCAGAGAGACTACCCAGAAGGATACCATCCATGGTCAATGTTATTGAAAGCTGCTGAGAAGTCCAGGAGAACCAACAAATTCACACTCCAGGGCTACCTGGAGCTGAGATGTATTAAACTGAATGTTTTGACAATGATGAATCATAGTACACTCTGTTCAAAGGTCCTGTGATAAGAGCGAGATTATATATTCAGAATGATAATGTATAGTTCTGCTGGGACTGCATCACTTCAGGCTGCAAGCTGGGTATTTGCATGTTCAAATGCTCCACTTTATGCATGTGTAAACATTTTCTATATAAGTAACACATCAAGATGAAGGGACCACAATCTTTTTCCCTGATTCAATAACTTTTGAAATAGGAAGCTTCTTGCATGGGGGAGCATTGAAGCACAAGTCCCCATCTGCAGTCTTATGGAATAGTAGTCTCCAATTATAATATGTATCTGGAATATTTTAAAGATAAAGTGAACATGAATCTCATGAACCTGGAACAGGAAGCAATAGAACAGAAGTCCTCTCAACCAATACACCCATGGGATACAAAATTATCCACATTTTGTAAGTCCATTAAACCCAACCACCTCTCAAGTTTTAGGATGGGGCCACTACGTTTATTAGAAACAAGACATGAAGATTGAAGTCATGTAGTGTAGTGTGTGTTATAACTAACTTTTTCTTTTACCCAAAAGGTTATGTAGCTGACTTGTATCTTGCTGTTTTACAGGCACATACCTTATTGTAATAACAAAAAAGAGAAAAATAGGTGACTTTTTCAATCATGCTGTCTGGAAAGCAACAGACTTTGACATCCTCTCTTACAAAAAGACAATGCTACATTTAACTGATATTCAGGTAGGAGTTGACTTGGTAACAGCAAAATGTCTTTTGACTGCCTCAAAAATTGACTTCTGACAAGATAAGATAAAATGATAGTATATCTTCTTATCCATGCTCTTGAAGCTTCTTTCAGAGCATGATGAATGTTTCACAAATAGGTTTGCTTCCTTTTCACATGGGCCTTTGCCCTACTCACCCTTGGATCATTGAAAAGTTAGCCCTGAAGGTCAGGGGGCCCGCCAAAACAAAATTTAGTGTAACATGAGGGGATGTAGCTGGAAACATTAGTGCACATCAGTGTTGCCTCTAAGGCGTGGAAATGGGCTCTTTTCTGTAAGAGCAGAATGCAATTCTGTCTGTTCTCTAGGAAGGGAAAAATATGTTTATTGGGTATGATGGGCATCTTGTCTCCACTTGTGGAAGATAGTGGAACTGGTGAAAGTATGGTAAATAACTGTTTTTTGTTTTTTTGTAACAGTTACAGGACAATAAAGTGTTTTTAGCAATGCTTAGCCATGTGTTGAACATGGATGGATTTTATTTCTCTACAACATATGACTTAACGCACACTCTACAACGGTTGGCTAATACAAGTCCGGAGTTTCAAGAAATGAGCTTGCTGGAGAGGGTAAGAATGTCTGTGACAGCTTCTTGTCAACTTTAGTAAAGAAATGTATAGTTACAGTAGATAGATGATTGTGTGCTATCTTGGTATTTCAATTGCAAAAATTAAAAGGTATGTATACAGTGGGCAACATCTAGACTAGTCATGACTAAGAAGCACTAAAATTGATGAGAGAAATGAGTCATAATTTAAGTCCCATTAATTTCAGTGGGAATTAGTCTGGATGTTGCCCATAACAACTAAGATGGAATCTTGCAACAAAAATCCTTCAGCCCTTCTAAACTGATCATTCAGGAGTTAGTTTTGCAAGCCAGTGACCTGATGTCGAATTTGCTTGCATTTCCTGGAAAGGAGACTTGTGTTTCTCTTGGAATCCTGAGAGAGCAGGGAAACTGGCTTACTGCAACATATTAATGTTTCCTTAAAACTAACAAGACAATTTGCTTGAGATGTATCTTGTGACTTAACTTTACAGGCAGATCCACGGTTTGTATGGAATGGACATCTTCTTAGAGAATTTGCTGCTCAGCCTGAGGTAATGTACATGCATCTTGTTTGACATAATATCCAAAATAACTCATAGTAAAAACTCCTGGTCTTTATGGCTTTGTGTGCTTCCAGTTTAGGCAACTGGAACAGCTGATACGAGATGGAGTCTTCTTTGTTGTAGCAAACTATCTTGTTAGAAAAATTGATAAGTTTCATATAAATTGAAGCAGAAACTCTAGTGATGTAGATTCTTGCAAATGCCCACTTAATATAAAGCAATTCCATGGAAAAGTGGATGCAAAAAAAGAATATTGGAAGTTTTATGTAATTTACCATACACATAAAAGTAGGCCTATCAACATTTAAAAATGGATAGTTGTCTGGATCATATGAATAGGTTATGTGGCATGCAGCCACTTCTAATATCATGCATGTGGTGCTTGTAAATCTAGTGAAAAATCATAAAGTTCAAAAGGCACATATCCAGATTCAGACACAGATGAATTTAGTGTTTTAATCTACAGTGAATGAATTGGTCCTCCCCCCGCCAATAAAATTAACAACAATTTTCAGACAGCAGCTAATCAAAACGTGAGTCGGAACCTGTTATACCAGTAACAAGAATAATTATTTATAGTTCCGTTTGGTTGAAATCAACTGTAACATGATAGTTTAGGAGAATCATCAAGTATATTTTATATAATTGAACTTTTTGTATTAGTAATATTCCAACAATGTGGTGATTTTTCTGTAAGAACTTCAAGTGACTGACTGACGTAACACTTAACGATAACTGACATGACACATGTTACGTCAGTTACATATATTATGCCATTTTCCTTTCTTAGCTCTTGTTAATTTTTGATATCATTGCCAAGACAGCTGAGGGAAGAATGAAAAAATATATGGAAAGCATGTCTAACCAGAAGAAGCAGGAGGAAAGGGATAAAAATGACCAGCAAAAAACTTGCAGAGCAAGGTGGAATTGGAAAAGAAAGCAAGAAGCAGAGCAGATAAAAACGAATGAGAAGATACAAAATGAGAAAGTGGAATCTGTTAACAGCATCAAGAGCTGCAAAATATAGCTCTGGTTTTTCACTAGCAAAAGGCTTTTCATCTGTCCAGTTCTTGGGTAAAATAAACTATTATGCCAACAAAGCAATCCCAGATGATCCACAGAAAAAATTGCTGTAATTAAGAGGTTGGCAGTCAAATTTTACCCAGAAACATCAATCTCATCAACTCAGAAAAAGCCTGGAAACACTGACACAGATCAGTCCTGTTGCATCTTTTTGTGGTGATCATGTCTGCTACACCAGGTTATAAGGACCACATGAATGCAACACCGCCAGCTGGAAGCAGAGAATGTAAAAGTACATTGTTGAGTTCTGTTGTCAGATAGAGAGATAATTTTTCCCTGGTATTGTTGAAGACAAATTAATGTGGTGCACCAGTGTCATGATGGACGTTAGCTAAGTGCTGTATCTCGCACAAAGAAGCTTCAATGAAGCAGAGTGTAGCTATAGAGCCAGTAAATGCAAGAGCCATCATGAAATTTACCAATGTAATTGAGCCACCAGAAGGACAACAGGATGAGAGCGCTTAGATTGGACTATCACATGAAGAGTAAAGGTCTAAACAGCTTAGATCATGTTTGGATAAGCAGTATACTAATTACACGTGTAACTTTTTTATTTTTTAAAATTTATTGTTAAATTTATATACTGCCTTTCATTAAAAACAATCCCAAGGCGGTTTACAAAAGTTAAAAAACATAATAAAAACAGCTAAAAGTATTAAGCTAAAAATATAATAAATCTGATTTAAAATATATAAAATACAAAACATAAACACTGTAAACAGATAAAAACACACAGAACCAGCAATAAAACAATCATGTAAAGGCCTGGATAAAAAGCCAAGATTTAACAAGCTTCCTAAAAACTGATGGAGTCCGAGGAGCGAATGACCACTGGGAGAGCATTCCAAAGTCTGGGGGCAAGAACAGAGAAGGCCCTGTCCCTAGTGCACGATAGCCAAGCCTCCCTCATTGTCGGCACCCATAGCAGAGCCCCCTCAGATGATCTCGTCAAGCGAGCAGCAACCCTTGAGAGTAGGGTTGAAACTTCCTTGGTTGCTCCCCCTGTCTAGTTCACGGCGAAGGTCATCCACTAGAGCAACCAACAGGCTGTAGATGATTCCTCCCCTATTACCTGGGGGGATGTGTGGAGCAATGTTTTTGCCACACGAAACAGCTCCGTTCGTCTACACTGAGCAGATGCAATGGAGGCGGAGAAAAAACATTTCTTCACCGCCCCCACCGCCATGGAGTAGTCCGTAAAATGGGCTCTAGCCCATGTTCGGTCAGATTCGGCACGACTCTTCCTCCAGCATCGTTCCAGCCGTCGTCCGAGTTGTTTCATCACTCTAAGCTCCGAGGAAAACCAAGGAGCCGAACAGGCTCCACCAAGCCGGAGAGAGCATTTAGGAGCAACCATGTCAACAGCCCTGGCCATCTCTCCATTCCAGAGATCAACCAGGGCCTCGACAGAGTCACCAGCTCTGGACACTGGAAACTCCTCGAGGGCCATCTGGAATCCAAGCGGATCCATAAGCCTCCGGGGACGGACCATCCTAATTGGTC
This sequence comes from Hemicordylus capensis, assembly GCF_027244095.1. Classification (NCBI taxonomy): domain Eukaryota; kingdom Metazoa; phylum Chordata; class Lepidosauria; order Squamata; family Cordylidae; genus Hemicordylus; species Hemicordylus capensis. The sequence continues at coordinate 99,434,543 of NC_069662.1, read as the reverse complement.
TACCACCCCTGCAGAGGGCAGATGGAGCAGTCAAACTAAACCCCACCAGATGATGATCTGTCCATGACACGGGAGTTATCTCAAACTCCCTCATCTCCAGGTCATTTATTCTCTGGTCAGCAAAAATAAGATCCAGAGTATGTCCTGCCATGTGGGTAGGGCCCGATATCAACTGAGACAGGCCCATGGTTGCCATGGAGGCCATGAAATCCTGAGCCACACCCACTAAGGGGGCCTCAGCATGGGCATTGAAATCCCCTAGAACATTAAGTTTGGGGGAACCCAAGGCCTCCTCCAAGACCACCTCCATCAGCTCAGGTAGGGAAACTGAAGTGCAGCGGGGTGGTCGGTACACCAGCAGAATCCCCAGCCTATCTCAGAGGCCCACCCTCAAAGACGAAATTCTGAGATTGCCTGACCGAGCATCTGGAAATGGGGAGGATCTCTCGAAAGAGGGCTGCAACGCCCCCTCCCCGACCCTCGAGACGGGGCTGTTACATGATCTGGAAACCTGGGGGACAGAGCTGAGAGAGACCAACCCTGCCCAGCTCATCCAACCAGGTCTCTGTAACACATACTAGGTCAGCATGCTCATCCACAATCAGATCCTGGATGATAGATGTTTTTGCATTAACTGACCTGGCATTCAGCAGCAGCACCCTAAACCACGAGGGAGTGTTCTCGGAGCTCCCAGGAGCCTGGACCGTTTTTCCCTGTAACGGCCAGACCGTTACAGGGGCTATACCACCGCCATATCTCCCTCTGCCCGCTACCAGTGATATTGTTGCCCTTTGCTGCCCTATTGCTCCAGTGATATTGCTGCCCTAAACTTTGTTACTTCACCAACAGCATTATAAATATACTATATTCAGAAGAAACCTGTAATGTTTCATTTTTCTCCCATTATTTCATGTTATGTCATGTTATGTCCGTTACACAGAAGGGACATTAACTTTAAAAAATCAAGTTCATAGACTCATTTATTTTGCATTTTATTGCATTATTTAAATTGTGTTAAATACTGATTTGGAGGAAATGTCAATTTTCTTTTAGTTGTAACATGAAAACGTATTTTTCTCTCTGCTCAGGAAGATGGAATTGCCTTGTTCTAGTGGTAGAGCATGAGAAGAATAAGCCATGAATAGTGCAGTGTGCTGCACTTATATTTGATGATGTTTGCTACTGAGGACTAGAAATCTTGCAGGGTGGAGAGACAGGAGCAAATCTTAGCCTCCCTGGCACTCTGTGCATGAATCCATATATTTAATCCCCGTAGACGTGCCTCTGTGGGGATGCGTCCCGGCAACCCAGCGGATTGGCTGGGCGGCAGGAGCTGTTGGGATTGGCTGAGTGAGTGGCAGGAGGTCGTTGAGTTGAGCTGCAGCTGTGGGGGGGAATGGTGGCGGCTGCGGTGAGGAGGTGGTGGCGGCCGCCGTGGGCTGCTGTGAGGAGGTGGGAGGCAGCGGGACAGACTGGCCCTGGAGGCGCCTGCAGGGGTGAGTGGGGAACGGGCGGTGGGGCACAGCCCCCTCACCTGTTGCAGCCTGGGGCGGGAAGGAATCAGGCGGCCGGGCTTCCCTGTTCGCCGTTGGAGAGGAGGAGCGGCGGTAGCGAGGCCCTTTTTGGCCGCTTGCAACCCGGTGAGGCTCTATGTGGGGGGAGGGGGAACGAACGGAAGGGAGTGAAGGCAAGAGAGCGCGGGCCTGGAGGGAGGGGGGAGAGACCGGGGCAGGAGGGAGAGGAAGTGGAAAACAGCCGGCCCCAAAGCACACAGATGCTCTGTGCAGGTCGGCTAGTATTTATTTATTTATCATATTTTTATACTGCCTGATATGTACATCTCCAGGCGGTGTACAAAATTTAACATGGTATTTACAAATCAGCACAGATTAAAATATAACACAATTAAAACAGTAGCATAAAAAGAAAAAGAAAAATAGTAACATAAAACAATTATTAAAACAAATTATTAAAAATATGACACATTGTTTTCTCTTCTGTAGCAACAGGAGTTCCCTTTTCCATGCAGTGCTGATACTATTTCTACTGCTGCTACTGCAACAATCTCTTTTTAGGGCCTGTGCTTTATTGTACAGAACATAGAGCTAATATAGTCCCAACTCAGAGAATTACAACGGAAGAGAGGATGCGAGGTTTGCTAATGAAATAATGAGGGTGGAGGTAAGGGAAGACTAGATAGAAGAAAACACAGAAGACTGGGATATTTCAGAAGAAGATATTGTAGGAGAGTCTTAGGTCATTCCTCATAAAGTGGTGGCTTACAGGGATATTCTCTGACCCAGATATGTCTTTTTGCCAAACACAAATTTGTGTCTGCCATCCTCTTGTTTAGACTTGTGAGTGATACTCTTCTACAACTGGCGTCTTGCACAGTTCAAGAATAAGCTTTAATTATGCATGCAAGATACAATGTTTCCTGGCCAAGAGTTGATATTGATAGTTCTCAGCTAACAGTCTTGTTCTTTTCAGCCATCGACAGCCAGCAACCAGGTTATTTAGTGATTATTTCTAAAAATATATTTGAATGAGAACACTGTAAGAATGTTTTGTTTTGAGGAGAGTTATCCCATATGAAGTACCAAAAACAATTCATTATGATGGCCATCTTAACAGAACAGTTGTTTGTGAAACTTTGATTAATCTCTTTTAGTGGTGAAGATGTGTTCTTGTTAACCTACAGCTTTGTTCAGTTCAATTTTATTGTGATCGTTGATCAAATATACAATCTAGACCAAATAAAAGGAACTCTAAAGGTAAATATCAGTACAAATGTATATACACACGTCAAATCTATTACATAAAAATTGAGATAAAATAGTATAGGGTAAAACAGAATTTAAAAGAAAGAAATGGGGAGAAAAATTTAAAATGGACAGTTTCTGATACACATGTGCGGATCTTAATTGCAGCCATACAAAATTTGGCTACTATATCCGAGGCATTGGTGTATTTATCAGAAAGAAAGGAATTTATATAAAATTCATCTGAATTATCAGGGTATCTAAGAATGAGAGGAGCAATATGTTTAGAATGCAGCTCATGATAGAAAGAACAATACAGAAGCACATGGCCAGCTGTCTCAATATCTCAATTTCCACAAGGACCACAGTCTCCAAATAGGGAACTCTCCTAAACCTACCCTCTAGTGCCGCAGAGGGCAGCACATCTAGCCGAGTCAATGTCAGGGCTATTCTGTGTCCTGGATATATCAGATCATGCAGGTATTTAGCTGTTTTTTTGCAAGGGCTTGGTGCCTGGTTTAAGTCTGTCTGGTGTTCCATATCAATACTCTGCTTAAGCATCACCTTAACATTATCATAGCCCAGAGAGAGAAGATATTCCATTGACAATCCATATGATTTTAGCTTTTCAGTAATTAGGTGCATCTAATCAGAGGGATGTCACCTTAAGTGGCGCAGCAGGGAAATGCTGACTAACAAGCAGAAGTTTGCTGGTTTCGAATCCCTGCTGGTACTATATTGGGCAGCAGTGATATAGGAAGATGTTGAAAGGCATCATCTCATACTGCATGGGAGGAGGCAATGGTAAACTCCTCCTGTATTCTACCAAAGAAAAGCGCAGGGCTTTCTTGGTGCCAGGAGTCGAAATCGACTTGATGGCACATTTTACCTTTAATCAGAGGGATATTCATCCTTTAAAAATTAGGGGAGCTAGACCAGAAGGGAATTAAATCACTTTCGACCAAAAGTTGAAAATATAGGTCCAGGCATAGGTCAAGCTTAACAAGTCTGCTTCCAAACTGCAGCTTAGCATTTGACACACAGCAGGGGGTTGAAAAGATAGCCCTAAGGAATTTAGACTGGACCTTCTCAGGTGGGCTGAAATCAATCAATCTCTCTAACACACATATCTGAAAATAATTTCAAAATTTCAGTAGTTGATCTCTGAGCGTTTGTAGCAGTGTAATTAGTTTGCTCTTTCCAGCTACCTGATGCCTGAAAAATGACTCCCAAATATTTATATTTCTTTGTCTGGGCTACACTAACCCCATTAATTTGCCATTTTGCATAATGGATTTCCTGGTGAACATTACGACCTTTGTCTTCTGGTAGCTGATGGAAAGTAAGTTTAATGACAATAATCAGCTAGAGCTCTTAACATTTTCCTCATCCTCACCAGAGACCGTGACAGGAGCACGGCATCATTTGCTTAGAGGAGGATGGCTAAATGTCTGATGCCCAGTTTTGGTGGGTGAAATTCTAGCTTTTTAATAAGTTGAAAGACTGGGCTATTCTGTGCTGTTCTATATGCTGGTGCAACTTCACATTTACTATGAGGAATAACCTGTGGCATAGTCTAAAAATTGCCAGTCGCATTGAGCCCCAACTTTGACCACTGGCATTTGAACAGGATCAGTATGAGATCCTATCGGAAATGGTGGCGTTGTTTGGCATTCTAGCGACTAGGAGTGTGAGCCACCAAGTCCCTGGTTCAAATCTTACCACAAGGGGAAAAACCCACAAGCAGCAAAACCAATAGATGCATAAGGAGTGCATATAAAGGAAGTAATATTGTTGTGTCTGAAACTTATTTTTAGTTTAAAAGTACTGGGATACGGCTTCTTAAATCACTAGCTGCCTTTTGGGGAGGGTTGGAACAGGGGGCGTGTGTGTGTCTGTGTGTGCGTTCCTCGTACATCTATTGTCTCTGACGTGTGTGTGTCTTCCTTGCCTTGGTGCTGTCTTTCTGGCTCTTGTATATTGCATCTCGCCTCAACCATAAACTCACTCGGCGGCTCTGCCTCTGCTCCTCCCTCTTTGCACAACATGGAGTTAATAACCTTCTGAACCTTGCAGGATGGCGGTTTTAAAGATTGCTGAAATAGTACATAAAGTGCTTTAAATTCAAAAGCATACTGTAATTATCTAATTGTCTGGTTTTTCTTTCTTGCGATCTTTCTGTTCTAATTGTTTAACCTTTTATTGTACTAGGTGGGTTTTAATTGGTTGCAGTTTTTTTATATGCTGCCTTGGGCACCCTTTTGAGGGCTGAAAGAAATCTATTGACAAAGAAAAGAATAAGCACATACAAAATGTGTGGAGAGTATTTTTAATGTAAATATGACTCTGTGCCAATGCTGCATTGCTTGTTTTGCTTACTGGAGTTCCAGAACCTTTGTCACTTCTATTTTCATAGTAGAATACTTGATTAATATTTTCAAATAGTGAAAAATGGTTCTTCATCTGTGGTAAATTTCCTCTTGTATTGCAGATCCATAGGTTTGCCATTCCAGTTATGCATGGCTGTATCCTTTCATGAATTGGTTAGAGTAATGAAACTTAACTACCCTGAGAGCTTTGGAGGAGATGATTCCAAATGCATTCTTCAAAATAATATTTAAAGTAGGCTAATAGCTGAGCAGTTTGTAGGCAGAAATTTACAGCAAGAGAGCATATGCATTCTTGAATACTATTCATTTTTGCTTTCACCATATTACATCTTTTTTATGGTTTGCTAATATAAATGCCATACAGATCTCTTCCTCCATATTGAAATGAATGGCGCTAGCAGGAAAAGCATTACTGAGAGCTTCCTTACCCATAAAAAATTACTTGGTTGATTATATGTCATATTTTCAGTTATCTGAATGAACAAAAATTTATTCTTTCAACATTATTAACCTAATGCACAAAATAGAAACAATTTTTCTGCAGCTTTCCTTAATTAAATGTGTTGCTTTCTCCACTAGTTGGTTTATTATTTTAATGATGTTTTCTGAAAACCTCAGTCCAATATGCCTGCTCCGATTTCTGTATAATTAGACCTTGTTTATGCAGGTGGAATGTCTGGTGGAAATGGCAATACAGAAACATTCCTTGGGGCTGAAAATCATTTCAGTGGTTTTTCTTTTAATCTAAAGCTTATTAGTCATATGTAACAAGCGCAGAAGGAAGGGGTAAGTCTCAAAAGAGAGAGGAGCTGTTACCTTTTGAGTCTCATTTTGTGTCTTATCCATCGCAGCCTGGTTTGTTCCTGGTGATGCGGCACAAAAACATTGGGCACAATCCCACCAAAGAACAACATTCAGTATCCTGTTTACTTTAATGGGAGACTTAAGCTTGTGCTTAACCTATATCTGTTTAAAAAAAGAGGGCTCAAAAGTACTTGACTTTGGCTGGCTTGTGTGTGTTTGTCCATCCGTATCTTGTTAACATTAGTAGAGTCTGCTTCTTGGTGTTTGTGAAAATTTTTGGTTTTGTGCTTTATCTAAGAGAAAAACTTAGATTTTATTGCTCTGTCTTATCTCAAATTGAAGCCCTGAGTTGATGTGACACAGAATTTGGATCATTGACTGGTTTTCAGTTTAAAGCATTTCCAATTGCCAAGCTTTTATGAGAAATTATCCTCTCATAAAAGTTTGCATGGAAAATGTCACCTTATCCTGTCCTTGTTTTGGAAAAGGTCGTTCAAGTTTCCATGGCCATCAACAGTATTCTGACATGAAGGTTAAGTATTTGGACTGTCCTTTTGGATGTCCTTTTTAAACCTTGCTTACTAGGAAGTAAGTCTAATTGCTTAGAGGGACTTTTTTTTGAATAAACATGCTTAGGATCATGCTCTAAGAGGCTGTGATTACATATTATAATAGATAGTTCTGTTGCCTAATCTAACAACATTAAGGATGTATTAGCTGCTGCTTAGAAAAAGGGCAAACTTCTTCCTGTTTTGTAACACAGTAACTATATTAATTTCCATTGCTCTACTTCCTATTCAATAAGATAAAGAAGGTAATTTTGTTAATTTTTAAAAACTAATTACCTTCATCTTTATCTTATTGAATTGGAAGTAGATTGATGGAAATTGCAACTCCTTTCTTTCTACTCATGCCCTGAAGCAATGCAGCACTTTCATTTTCCAAATCATGTATTCACGGATAAATTGTTTGCTCTTTAATTTTTTTTAATCAAGGAGCTAGGAATATAGAAGATGTGCTCTGTGTGTCCATAAAGCTGTGCTTTGACCATTCTGGGAACACATGATGATCATAATCAAACTTACTGCTAAGTGAATGTGCAAATGTATTCCTTAACAGTCACCTTCTCAGTTGTTGTTATGCATTCTTGTTCCATTAATGGGAAATACTTTGACTGGATTCTTATTTCTCGAAGAAGTTGTTTCAGAGCTGGTGTACGCTACTATGTGAGAGGTAAGCCAAGACCTGTGCAACCACTACATAAAAGGGGTTCTTCTGTTTGCACCATGTTAACAACTATATGAAGCTGCTGTTCCATGCTGCCACCTATTGGTGCAAATCTTTCTCTAGAAAAATTCTGTAGGTAGTTGTAGTAGCTCCATATTCAGATTAAGCCTGCTTTAGACTAAATTGGTAACATTGTATATTGCTACAAACTGTTTGTTTGTTTGTAAATTAGTGGTTAAAACTTAAATTGCCCACACTGAGTAATAATCTGCAGTTATTGCCCAGTGCAGAATAGTGGCTTGGATTTGGATACGAGAGACCCTAACCTATGAAGCCCATTGAATGTTCGCGTACAAGCCATAATTTTTCAGAGGCCAAACTAAACATTCTGTTGAATGCATAGTCTTTTTTGAGTGTGAGATACTTGTAAGTTGTAGCCATGGGAGGTCCTAATCAGGATCTGGTTTACAATGCAGAGAGAGTGCCTATTTGGCCCTTCGCTCTCATGCTGTGTTTCAAATGTTCTGCTTGCGCAAAGCTCCTGTCAGCCACTAATAGCTTCCCTCCCAAGTGAAAGACCAGCATCAGGGGAGTCATGCCAGGATTGCAGTGCAAGAAGAAAAGGTTTAAAAACTCCACCCTGAATGCTGCAGACCCAATACTGACTGGACCCCTGCAACTGATATTTAAGCTATTCTCCCCCAAAATAAAACACACACAAAACCTTCACAATGCAGGATCAAATTATGCATTTAATGGAAAGTGTAGTTATATCCTTATCCTATACTGGTGGTTTTGAGGTTAAGGAGTCATTCTGAGCTCTTTGGAAGAAGAGTGGAAGGTGAAATTCATACAAATGTAAGGAATCAATATATATCTTTCTAATACTGTATAGCTGTTTCTGGGAGTAGGAGGAAGTGGATCTCCTTGCCATTCTTTCGCTGTTACATACTGTCCAAATGCACTCAGTGACATCTATTAATTTTTAAAACAAACCCATTTCCATGCTGCCACTGCTGCTCTTCAAACTAGCTTTTGAAATTTTCCTGGAGTTCAAAAGTGGTGTGTCATGCAGGCTTTGGGAGGATAGGAGAAACTTCTTGAGGGAGGAAAAAAGTTCAAAATTATACTGTCAAGAGGGATGCCCAATGCAGTGTTTAGCCTGGAACTGGGGTTAGTATCAACTGAAGCACATGTCTGGGCCACAAAGATCTCTTATGATTTGAAATTAAATCTTGGTCAAGCAGGCCTCACACCTCTGGTCCTGAAGGACAACTTTGCATTTGCATGGAAAGAGGGAGTTGAGAGGAAATTAGAAAGTTATGGGCTAAGTGTCCCTAGCCAAGGAGATAATTAGGCAGTAGATTTGGGACTCAGGAAGACAGGGCCCGAGTCAGACATTTACTTTCCTTAAGTAATGCAACTCACTCTCATAGACCAGCTAAATATTTACATGAGCTTGTCCTTGCCAAATCGAGAAGGGCATTTGCCTTGGCATGCTTGAATGTGCTGCCCTCAGTTCTCTTAGAAGGCTGCTATCTCGGTATTCCTTTTGCTCAGAGGTTATGCCCGTATCAGTCAGGAGCGGTTGAGACAATTGATCATATCAACAATTGATCAATAATCTTCACTGTTTTATAGAGAGATTTGGCTAGCACTCTTGTTGCCTCTTTTGTCTAGATTCCGAGGTAGGCCGTTGGCCGTTTTATGTGTGTCTCCTTTTGTCTGACAGTGATATTAATGTTTCCACCAAGGTGGCAAAATTTTGCCACATTGCAAGCTGTGTAAGGAAGCAATTGGTAAAATCATGAGTGTTGACTGTACTATATTGTTATATTGGCAATGGTGTTTTGTAAGAAAGTACTGGCAGAATCATGTTGTTGGAGGTTACTACTTTATCTATTGTGTTGTGTGTGTTTTTCTGGTCAATGACCAAAAGTTTCCATTCCACTTGACAGCAAGCATTAGGCTGGATCTGCATTGTTCTATGAACTGACAAAACATCTTAAATCTTGTGCTTCTGCAGGTTACAAGTCCTGTTAGTATTTCAGTGGTGTACAGGTGGCCCTTGTTATCTGTGGTTTCGCATATTCACGGTTGGGAAATAGTCCCGACCTCGTTATCCACAGTACAGAAATCTTGCACATCCTTAGTTCTGGAATGCATTTCCATCCTTATATGGTTGTGCTCTTCCTGCACATGCTTTGTGGATTTTGAGTTTTTGGTCTGTGTTTTTTGAGTTTTTGTGCTCCAAAAGACGTTTTTGATAGAATTTGGTATCCTTGGGAGCCTTTATGAGCCTTTGCAGGCCTTTGAGAGCTGTTCTTGAGCCATTTCTGTGGAGCTTCTTGGAAGAACCTCTTGCAGCATTGTGCAGCCTTGATAAGATGCTTATTATCACTTTAATTGAACTTTTTTGATGAAGTTTTATTTTTAATTAAATTCAAATTAAAAATTCAATTTTAATCTTGATTAATTATAGTATTCTACTGTGTAACTGTAATTAATTTAAACGGCAATTTAAAAATTCAATTGACTAAGAACATGTCCATTAAAATGGCTTTTAAATACTGTATCCATTAAAAATTATTTTCAAATACTGTACTGTATCCATTGAAAACTGATTTCAAGTACTGTGTCCGTTAAATTGATTTCAAGTAGTATGGTGCTGTACAGTACTGTATCTATTTAAATATTGGTTTTAAATATCCGTTAAATTGGTTTCAATTGCAGGGGTTGTCTTGTAAAGTTACTATACTGTACAGTATCGTACAATTGTTTCCTTCCTCCACAGCCAAAGTGCACAGTGGAGAGCTCTGTTGAGAGAAGTGGCAAAAGGTCTCACTCAAGGGCAACACTTGGTGAAAGGTGAAGCTGCTGGACATGTTGGCTCGTGGAGATTGCGCAGCATCCGTTGCATGCCATTACGGCATCTCTGAGTCCACTGACGCAAGGATCCACTGGAGTCCATTGACTCCATCAAGAAAAGTGAAGCCAGTATCCATGTGAGTGTGATGCCCAGCACATATCAGTCTTAAAGTGGCATTCCATCCATGCGATCCCTACATGGAATGGATGGAAAAGACCCTCAGTCTGTGGATAGAGGACCAAGCCCAGAGGAACATGCCACTGAGTGCACCTGTCATCTGTGACAAAGCACTGTGGCTATAAAGGTGGGATGTGGTCAAGCTGTGGGGACCTCTGAAGGTGCTGAGCATGGCTTCCAAGTGAGCAAGGGTTGATTTGCTCACTTGTCCACAATGTCAGGCTGGAGCATCGGCAGACCATGAGGCAGCACAAAGATTTCCACTGGAGTTCAGCAGCAGATTGAGTACAGGACCAAACAGGTCTTCAGTGCTGATGAGACAAGTCTATTCTGGAAGTGGATGCTATCTTGCTCCACCAGCAAAGAAGAAAACTGCTCCAGGTTCCAAGGCAGCCAAGGACTACCTCATTCTGCTGGTGTGTGGCAATGCTTCAGAGGACTGCATGGTGAAGCTCGTGCTCCTTTACTGAGCACAGAACCCTCGTGCCTTGAAAGGGAAGAATAAAAACCAGCTTCCTGTCTTCTGGAGAGCCAACAGGAGAGCATGGGTGACTTTAGCACTTTTCTCTAACTGGGTAAACAACTGCTTTCTGCATGAAGTGCAGAGATCTGATCTCCAAGAATCTGGCCTTCAGAGTCCTCCTGGAGTTCAACTATGCCCCTGGCCATACTGAGACCCTGCAGTTCATGCACCCGAACCTGGAGATTGCCTTCTTGCCACCCAACACCACCTCCTTGAGTCAACTAATGGACCGAACTCTGATCACAACACTCAAGTCATACTGCACTCACCACACCTTCAGGAGGATGCTGGATCACATGGAAGCAGATTCATCTCTATAAGTCAGCGATTGCTGGAGGAGCTACAGCATCATCGACTGCACTGAGAACTTTGCGGCATCCCTTGCAAAGATCAAATCACACACATGGAACACAGTGTGGAAGAAGTTGGGGCCTGGGGCAATCACCTCTTCATCTGCAGCAGCCGTTCCCTCAATAGTTGATGAAGTGGAGTAGATCACCAACTTTGCCCACACCATTGGTGGAGAAGGCCTTGAACACACTGAACCACGCAGGGGTGTAGCAGATTGTAGTGGGCCCAGAGACAAGATTTTAAAATGCCCCCCCTCCCCACTGAAGCTCAGCTCATGAAGTAAATTGTGAATGATGCAAGTCATTTAATGGTACTAGAGTAAGACATGCTGTTCTGGTAGCTCCACGTCTTAACACTCACATCAATTTTGGAGGAAGCCCGGTCGGGTGCACAGCTGGGGTAGTCAGTCATGTAACTTGCCTCTGCCCCCCCCAGGCAGTGGGCCCCCAGACAAAGGTCTCCCCTTGCCCTATTATAGTTATGCCCCTGGAACCATGTGAGATGGAGGAACTTCTCCAATTCCAAAAGGAGGAGTTGACATAGGAAGAATTGGAAGACATTATCCAGGTAACCCCTGAGTGTGAAGAAGAGAAGGCGGAAGAGATGCTTCCCAAGTCCTTCACCACAAAGGGAATGTCTGAGATTCTGCAGCTGGGGACTGTGTTGGCCAACAAAAGCTTCCAATTAGATCCCCTGATGGAGCAAAGCATCAATTTCAAAAGGCAGCTGCAGGCTGCTTTGCAATTCTATTAGGACACCTACGGGGGCTCTGCAAAGCAAGGGGAAGTAAAGGACGATCACTAGCTACTCTGGAAAGGTAGCTATACCCACCACCACAGCTGTGGAGTCATCACCTGAAAGTGACCCCTGCACTTTCCATGGCTTCAAGGAGGAGGAGATTGATGACCATAACAAAGCTAGCAGCAGGTCTTCCTCTGCAGAGCCTACTTCTGCTACCTGATCTGTGCTCCAGGCGGAAAGCTGGAGTGCTGCTAACTCCAGCAGTGGAGTCAAGCAACTCCCCTGTATGTATTTACTTGAACTGGAGTCAATTCTGTGCTGCCTCTTTGGCCAACTTAGCAGCACAAATCCCTGGCCTGATTGGTTGATAAGTGTTGGACTTCAACTGTGGGATGGGAAACTTCATGATTACACATTACTGGAAGATCTGGGGGCCACTGCTGGAGCACCTTTACAGTGGGTTGCACCAGCCTTATTTCTGCTTTCCCCTCTTTTTTGGTGATTTTTTTGGGGGATAACTTTCTGGGACTCAGGAACCTAAACCCCCAATTCAGAGTTTCATTATTCATGGTTTCGTTATGCATGGTTGTAGGCCAGAAAGTAACCCCTGTGAATAACGAGGGCCACCTGTACTTTAGGTTTTTATATTTATCTTACTCAGAAATTAACTGAAGTCCTCACAAAAATGATGCGCTGGCTAGGATTTGAAGAAATGAAAGGCTTGTGCTGTAGGCAGTCACCTGTAATTTGAATCTCTTGCCCCCAGGTATTGATTCGGAAGGACATGCAGCTAATTTTGTAGAAACGGAACAAATTGTACATTACAATGGGAGCAAAGCTTCTTTTGTCCAGGTACTTTTTTCTATTACATTGAGTTAATGACTAGCTTTTGTTACAAAAATTAGTCTGCCTCTCGCCTCTTAATACTTGTCTTCTTTAAGCTAAAATGTAGATGCTAGCTGAGGTGATATGCTTCACTTTTCTCTTCCCTTTGTTTTTCCAGACACGAGGATCAATTCCGTTTTTCTGGTCACAGAGACCAAACCTCAAATATAAACCAAAGCCCCAAATCAGCAAAACAGTCAATCACGTATGTTCATATTTTTTCTTCTGTTCTTCTGCAGGAGGAGTATAATGAATGAAATATTCTGTATTCATAAGTGTCCTCCTTGCACACTTCTCTGTGCACACATAGAGGCTAGGAAAATTAAATCCCTCCCCCACACACACACACAAATAAAGAAGCATGGGGTAAGTGTAAGGGAAGGGAGGAAGAGGGGATAACTGTGGCATGCCCTACACACAGTCCTAGTATCCAACTACGTAAATCTCTTTCCCCAAACTGGGCCCTATTTAAAAGAAAGAACTCTAAAGGGGGGTTGTGGGGTTGGGCCTTGCCAAACTGATGTTGTCTTTCGGCATCTTTGCCTGTGGTCTGTCTGACCAGGAATTCCAGGCAATCAGGCCAAGCACACACTGGCACTCAACAGCCGGGGGGAGAGCAGGTGGGCACCCACACACACACACATAATCAGAAAAGGGTGGAGGGTGGGGAAATGCACCAGCAGCAGAAGAATAAACCCCACAGTTAGTCACTGGAGTGCTGGTAACTTTAAAAAACAAAAAGCAGTTGGTACTGCAAAAGTAAAAGAAAAATGAGACAGAAAAATGAGGCCACCTTTCCTGAGGGCCGGTTTGGTTCACAATTGAACGGGGCCAATTCGCAACAAACTGGTTCATTTCAAACCATTTGTGCACTTCCCTAGACACTTATTTGTCTTGTTTATGGGCTTACCAAAGGCATCTGGTGGGCTACTGTGGGAAATGGGATGCTGGATTAGCTGGACGTCTGATTCATAACTAAACAAATTCCTCAATCTCCCTCACCCTTTAAGGATCCCTTGTAATATGCTGATAAATGCTGTATTTACCTGAATCCAGGACTAGCTTTTTTCCAGGTTTTTTGATATTTGAAATCAGGAGGCTGTCTTAAATTCAGAGTCCTATTCCTTTTGAGTAAATGCAGGTATAACCTGTATTCAACCTCTACTTTTAAAGGAGGTTGTCTTAAATTCAAAGTTGTCTTTGATTTGGGTAAATACAGTTCCTTGATGCTACTACACTTATAATATTGAATGCATACATGTTCCACCTTCTTTTTCAGATGGATGGCTTCCAAAGACACTTTGACTCGCAGATTATTAGCTATGGAAAACAAATGATTGTTAACCTGGTATGAGCTTAATCTTGCATCCAAGTTCAAGGAGATGTGATTGATTGCTTTCACAGCTGTGTGTAACTTTTTTCTCCTCCTCCTTTCCAGGTTAATCAGAAGGGCTCAGAAAAGCCTCTTGAGCAAACGTTTGCAAAAATGGTAAACAGCTTGGGAAATGGAATGGTCAGGTACATGCCAAATGAAATTTATTTGCATCTGTTCTAGAAGAACTGATTGTTTAAAAGACCTGATGGGACTTCTGTATACAAAGACTGACTAGCCAGGTTCTATATGTACATGGTGTTAACTCACTCATGTTCCACAGGTTTTATTCAGGGCTTTAATTGAATCTTACGTTACAGGAAGATAAGAACTAGAACAAAGCTTGTCCCTATAACCCAGGGGTGTACAAGTCAAATACCCTGGCGGGCTGGAACCAACCATGACTTGGTAGGCAGGGGCCAAGGTAAATTTTCAGCACATTAATGATAACGTGGACATTTAAATATTAAAAAAATTAATGAAAGTAAGTATTCGTTGCCCACAGCATGAGAAGAGGAGGCTCCTAGCAACCTTTCTTCTTCCTTGTCCCCCATGCATTTTCAACGCCTTCAAAGGTCAGTTTTGAAAGGGGGCTGACCCCCACTAGGTCCATGGGGCAAGGTGACAATTTGCACCTCACTTCAAGCACCACAATACTTTGGGCCAGCCCTTGGGCCAGCAAACAAAGTCCCCATGGGTCGGATCTGGCCCCTGCACCTTACATTGTGCAGGCCTGCTATAACCTCTGGAAAACTTGAAGTTTCCCTTCCCATCGTTGCAAATAAGTGCTATGACTCTGTTGCTTTATTGAAATGAACATGTGCAAGTTCTAAGCATGCATGTGAAGCAAAACCTGAGTGAAAGGAGGAGATGTAAAGTAGAATGATGACTTTCCTTGGGGGGTGGAGAGAAGACCTGAGGACATTGAAGCTAGGTCCCCACTCTGGAATGGAGGGGAAGCCCTTTAAAGTGATTGTCAGGCCAAGGGTGACCTCTTGGTCGGTGTGGGTGGAAGACTTGAAGATGAGAGCCGCAGGACTGCCATGCGGCTCTTGATCTGGGAGCACTTTGGAAATGTATGTGTTTATCTGAGATAGGACACTCGGGGCTTATAGACCTGCTGTTGGAAAAGACTGAAGACAGGATTGTGCATATCCTGTAAGCCTTCGTTCTGAAGAAGCATTGCTCTGCACATGAAGCTGGCAAAGCAAAGCAAATACCATGAAATGTATTTTTACTACAGTAACATATCCATCAGCCTTTGCTGACTTGTCCCCTTTCCTCCTTTTAGCAAAGATATGTCTCTGTCCCTCTGATTCAAACATATATAATGTCTTAACACACACACTTTCTTTCTCTGCCTAGATATATAGCATTTGACTTTCATAAAGAATGCAGTCATATGAGGTGGGATCGGCTACAGATTTTATTGGATCAACTAGCTGAACAACAGGATGAATTTGGGTAATACAGGAAACTGCAGTGTGCAGGCAATTGGTTGTGGACATTAGAAGCTACTCAATAATTAGATTATGTGCCCCAGACAGCAGCAATAAACTGCAAGACAGTTTGTCCTGTAGCTTGCAAACTTTATTCTCATTTTCTGAGCCATAGGAAATCTAAAATTTCTGCTCTAACAAAATTTAATATCTCATATGAAAAGGAAGCCTAGCGTGAACACTTCATCTTAGTTCTTATTCAGGTATACCTACAGAGCAGTCACAGAAAATCCCCTCCATAACTACTAGTAGGACACTTGGCTTCTTTCCGTTTCATTGGCAGACAAAAGGATGAAGTGTTAACTGCAGTTTTCTAATAAAAATGCTTATTAAAAGGAGAACTTAAACCCAAGGTGTGTGTGTGTCTGTGTGTCTGTGTGTATAAAAAGAAAGAGAAAGAAAGAAATCCAAAACTAATTCTCATAGCAAGAATCCCTTAAGGTAAAGGGATGAATGCAATCTTCCAAGAAACAATCCTCCTTCCCAAATCTTGTTCCTTGGGTATTTCAAAAACTAAGAGCAAAAGTGAGTCCTTAATTAGTTGCATTGCCACAACTAATTTGTGCTGGATTGTGGACAACTTGGCTCATTCCAGAAATCATGTAGGTAAAGAATATAGGCTCTATGTATTAAGCCACCGAACTTTGCTTTGCACCTCACCTCTCAGACAGTCCCTGAATATTAATCTTTCATATGAATTTCCTAAAGTTCAAGAGCTCATGTTCTCCCAGCGAGATTTTTAAAAAAAAACTTTAAGCTGCAGACGTTTATGCCCATATTGGAAACTGGTTTGCATCTCCCCTTGATTTCAAACGCAGCTGGGGGGCTGCTTTCAAGAAACGGCAGTCAAGACTCTTCTGGGAAATATCAAACTTGGGTTACAGTTCTGTGAATTGTCCTGGCGCTTATCTTTAATACCAGATAGACAAAACATGAAAGTGTTAAAATGTTGAAGTTGGAGAAATAAAAGGTGTGATAGGATTTGAATGGTTAGAAGACTTGTAACCTTAGTGATGACCATATACCTACACATTAAATGGCAGTAATATTCTGAAGTTGGTGGGCATCCTCTAAAGTTAATGAAATTGCGGGGTGGGGGCATTGTCAGTATAATGGTCAAACCCACTTTCGTAGGCCATGCTGGTCTTGCCAGTAGAGAATAAATTAAAGCTAGGCCTTGTGCATGCTTACCCAAGCTGCCTTGTGTATTTCAGCTACTTTCTAGTTGATTCTGAAGGCAAGGTGGTGATGCAACAAGAAGGGACTTTCCGTAGTAACTGTATGGACTGCCTGGACCGGACGAATGTCATTCAGAGCCTTTTAGCACGCCGCTCTCTTCAAGCACAGCTTCAGGTTGTCATCCTACGAGCCTTTCTCTCTCTTTTCAAGCACGTTGCTGGTATTGTAGAAGTAACAGCCTGTACAGTTCTTGAAACGAAATATACTTGAAATACAAGATTCCCCACCCCATACCCCGACGTGTTAAAGTGCTCAGTTATGCATGTAATAAACATGTTAGCAGAATCCCAATGTATTTCTAAGCACTGGCTTGTTTTTCATTGCAGAGGTTGGGTGTGTTGCACGTTGGCCAGAGAATTGAAGAACAAGCAGAATTTGAGAAAATTTATAAAAATGGTAGGTTTCCATCTTGGCTCCCAACTCACAGTGACCCTGTGTGCAGTTTATTTACTGTCTCTCCCCGCTCCTCCTCCTTAAATGTTTCTTTCCTCTGTTCACAGCATGGGCTGACAATGCAAATGCTTGTGCCAAACAGTATGCCGGAACAGGTGCCTTAAAGACCGACTACACAAGGCAAGTTTGAGCCAGTCTTGTTGGAAGAAGATGCACAGAAGTCACTTTAGGGAAAGCCTCTCCTGCTGCTTAGATACCGATGTGCAAACTGGCTACAGTAGTTGCTGTGGAAAACCATGTGTAACACTTAACAGTCAATATACCAATGAAGGCCCTTGTAAGATCTCCTTAAAATTTTATATCCTGCTTAGCAAGCCTAACTAATGTGCCTCTCAAAGCATTAGTTAATATCACTATAAACATATCCTAGAACTAGCAAATCTGGTCAGACATGAAGTACAATAAAAGCCATTTCTGCTGCTGCTACCATGAGTCAGTTGTGTGAAATGTTAATGGTTAACACCGACACATCAGACCTTGTGTTAGACCAGTTTCTTATCTATTGATCACATAGAGAGATGGAGCAGGCTCCCATAATCCCAGTTGCGGGATGTGAGTGTGTGGATGGTTTTTGTGTGTCCCCCCCTCCCCCCTGCCTCCTCCTCTAACCTGCATTTCAAATGAAAAGAAACTCGTGTCTCCTCCCCCAAACCCTCCACTAGGTTTGGAAGACATAGGCTTGTTGCACATGCCGAGTTTGGGTAAGAAACACACCCGCTGTCTTGTTTCTAACTCATATGTCAGCTCTGGTAAGAGAAACACCCCTGAGAAATGACTCTGCACTTGTTGAGAGAGGCAGAGGGCTTGGAAGTGAGGTGGGCATTTTTCATACTTGAGGTGATATTTGAATAAGAAATGGTGAAAGTGTTTTTTTAATGAAACCTCTGTGTACTTGAGACAAAAGGTAGTCTCTTCCAAACTCTTTGCTTGCTGGAAGCCTTGGCAGAAAGGCAGAGTTTCCTCTTGCTTTTGATGTGGCGTCAAGAAGGGAGAACAGATTTCTGCACAGAAGTACACATTGTCAGTACTAGATATATTCCTGGCCCAAGAACTAGCATTGCTAATGGATACCGGGTGTCATTGTAACGATGCCAGTTTTACACTGAGCTGTAAAGTTACAGTCCACAACGCTTTGGACTGTCGGAAGGCCTGGTGTTTGCTCTAGAAAACGTGGGCTAAGTTGTTGGGCTATGAAAGAGAGATACAGCGGGGCAGATCCTTCAGCTGGGTGTCCTGCTGTGTGTTTGGGGATATGTCCTAGTTTTGAAGTGGGGGTGCTTGAAGTGTCCTAAGGGGGCTGTCCGTGTGTTTTGAAGTGAGAGGTGTTGAGGAGGGCAGATTGATACTGAGCTAGTCAGCCAGGCTGATATTTGTGGACCTTTGGATGGCAGTTGGATGCAAAGAGTCCATTGCCCAGCACCCTTGACAGTGGGCTTCAATTCCTAACTTATTGGAGATGTCTGTCTTTCCCCCCCTACCCCCGGCTTTCTATACATTCAGAACTGGGAAGAGAACTCAATGGGGCTTGCTAATGGATGGCTGGAACTCACTCATACGTTACTACAAAAACAACTTTTCTGATGGATTTAGACAGGTACTGAATTCCCAGGACTTGTGTTTTATCATTGCTCCTTTTATTTTGCACCAGTTTGTCTGCTGTGTTACGGGGTATGTTGGATAGGGAGGTCGGGGATTTCCATTGTGTGGTGGTGGAAGAAGAGCAGTGAGGACAAGGCTAGTTTGGTTCTGGAGAATTGGAGATGTCCCCAAAAAGCAGTCTGGAGGAGGAGGGAAATATTTGTGTGGTTTGACAAACCAGCAAATGAGAGGCTACTTTAGGCATAGGGAGAAACCTAGTGAAAGGAAGATAAACAGGTTGGGCAGACGGTAATACACAGAGGGGTAGAGATAAAGGGAAAGGACTTGTTGCATTTATATCCTGCCCTTGCTTCATGGAGCAGTTGGTCATGGTCAGTGGGAGGGCGTCATTTCTGTTTCTGACACCAGTCCCTGAAATACATAAGGCTGAGAGAGAGTGACTGGCTGAGGTTTTGAATTTGGGATTCCCACATCCAAGCCCAGCCCTCTAGCCACTGCACCATGCTGGCTGGGAGCCGGTGCTGAAGCTGAGGAGATGCTGTAATCCATAGCAGTGGGAGGGAAGTACCTTAACAGAGACATCTTGAAGGTGCGGATAAAGTGTCATGAAGTGGCAAGGAAAGCCACCAGAAGAATGGCTGAGCTGTGGTATTTCGAATCTCTCTAACAAAGGTTGGGTTTGAGAGACGCTGAAAGACTCTTCCTTTCTAGCAAGACGTGAGGCTTAATTGCAAACCATTTAACTCTGAATTGTTTTTCAGGATGCTATTGATCTATTCCTTGGAAATTATGCTGTGGATGAAGTAGATTCTCTCAGTCCTCTTCATGTACACAAAGACTGGAAATTCTTGGCTGTAAGGATTTTCACTAATATTTGAAATGCTGTTTTTATAACAGTTCTTTACTTCACTGAACTGAGCTAAGAGTAATAAAGTGTTCTGTACTGGGGTTGCATGAGCTTCCACATCTTGCTTACCAGAATTAAAGCCTTAATTTACTTTTGATAAAAAGTGGAGTACCTTTCAGCACTTAGATCTTTGGTTTCAAGAAAGGAATAGTGT
Organism: Hemicordylus capensis; assembly: GCF_027244095.1. Taxonomy (NCBI): domain Eukaryota; kingdom Metazoa; phylum Chordata; class Lepidosauria; order Squamata; family Cordylidae; genus Hemicordylus; species Hemicordylus capensis. Next base: position 99,414,591 of record NC_069662.1, on the reverse strand, counting down.
CCAGTATGGGTTAGATCTGTATCTTGCCCTTCTTCAAATGATATCAGAGTGATCTCTCCTTTGCAGGCACAGAGCTTCACTGGTGAGGCTTAAAGGGGCCTCCTGCGAGTAGGTGAGCCAGTGTCACAGTGGTTAATGTGACCGTGTGACTGTTTTCACTGGGCTACTGTGAAGATGAATGACTAAAACACTGATCACGGTGATCTTCGCAATTTTCAATAGGAGGGCTGCCACCGCCAAGGCCCTCACTTGGTGTTTGGAATCGGCTTGACAAGCACAGTAGCAGAGTGGGAGGGGAGGAGTGGCAGTCTTGAGGGCGGGAGTCCTGTCCCTTGAGCAGTGGAAGGCCAGCTAGAATCCAGCTTTCTTTAAAATATTTTTTGGTTAAAACCAACTGACTTGGAGAGCAGTCCATGTAAGGCTGGGGCTGTAGCTCGGAGCACCTGCTTGCTTGCGGAAGGTCCCAGGTTCACTCCAGGAAAGACTGGGAGAGACCTTCTGCCTGAAACCTTGGAGAGCTGCTGCCAGTCAGTGTAGGCAATACTGAACTAGATGGACCAATGGCCTGAGGCAGCTTCCGATGTCCCTAGGACTTCTGTCCGGGTTTTATTGTTCTTACTGTGTACATATTTCCGACCCTATTTCTGCAACTGGAGACTTCTAAAACAAAAAAAACATTGTTGCTTGTGTTTATAGCACATGTTTTGCATGATACTGTGTATCCTTTCTGATGCACAATGAGATCTTATAGTTACAGAAACGATACATATTCCAGAAAGATAGCTCTGTTAGTACCTTGCAGCAAAAACTAGCAGACGGTATTGTAGTATTTAAACAATTAACAAATATGGTATACACAGTTGAGACCAGGTTCCAGAAGAAATGTTCCCCCATCAGGCTGTCTGTGCATGGAGGCTTTTATTGAAGGCCCTCTCCTGGGTGCCCCGTCACCTAACACAAGGGAGGTGGTGGTTGGAGAGAGGGCCACTATGGTTGTAGCACCCTGCTTGTGAAACTCCTTCTCCAGGAAGGCTCCCCTGATCCCCACCTTGACGTCCTTTTAGCACCAGGCAAAGACCTCTTTATTCTTCCAGGCCTTTCAGTCTGTGATGGAATGTGTGTTAATTGCTGCTGGGGTTTTTTTTTCTTTTAGGTATCCCCATTTACTGTTGTAAGCTGCCCTGGAAGAGTGCGGGCGGGTGGTGGTGGGAGGCCTACTGGAGCTTATACTATAAATTTACTAGTTGCCACAGGATCCTTTATATGCTAAGCATTTCTGAAAACGGGGATGTTTCCCTCATTTCCTACTCAGGATTTTTCTGCTTAGATTGGGATATTAAAATATTCACATACCACTTGCCTGCATTGCAGCATATTCAATACATCACATAGAACTGAGCTTTAAAACATGTATTGCCTCTTAATTCTTTTTTGCTTTTGTTTTTCAGTTGCCTATTATTATGGTGGTTGCTTTCTCCATGTGCATTATCTGCTTGCTTATGGCTGGTAAGTGATCACTAGACTTACACATGTAAACTTCTAACAAGGTATTATCCATGACTAGTTACTTTGGTTTTTTGAAGATTAATTAGTCACTCCTCCTGGAGCGATGTATCTTCAAGGCCAAGTCTGAGCAGTGCATGGCCAAGTGATCACAAGTGCTGTGGCAAATGGAGTAAGGAATTTAACAGATGGCCTAACCACCATAGAGAACTCAGTGTACGAACAGTCTGCGGGTTCTCGGAAAATCCCATCAAACAAGCTTGAAATAGTCTCACTGAACCATAAAGTTGAAAGGTATTTGAAGGCAGTCTAAGCCAGCTTCATGCTCCAAAGGAGAATCCTCCAAGCACCAGTCCATCATTCACATACTAGTGTCTTGCAAAGAAGGTGTATTGCACCAGAGTGCATACAGGAAAGGCACAGCTTTGGTAGCTAAGCAGTTCACATACTTGAGCAAACTGGTATTACCTGCTGGTGAGCTGATGAACTGGTAATCAAAACAATTGAGTGGATAAACAACCATAGCAAGTAACATTTCAGTTATATACAGTGGTCCCTCTACTTACGAAATTAATCCGTTCCGAATGCACATTTGTAAGTCGAAAAGTTCGTAAGTCGAAAAGCGGTTTCCCATAGGAATGCATTGGGAACGGATTAATGCGTTCCGGAGCCTAGAAAAAAGACCCAGACCCCCAGTAAGGCTTGCAAACTGCACAGGAACATTTCTTTTCAAGAATAAACAGGCAGTAAACAGGCAGGCAAGTCAAGGAAACCGCATGTAAAATTCTTAAGTCGAGGAAACCCCATCTAAAAATTTGTAAGTCGAAAAAACCGCATCTAAAACCGGATCTAAAACTGCCGTTTGTAACTCGAAAAATACTTATGTCGAGTAGTTCGTAAGTCGAGGGACCACTGTATTAGTAGTGCCATGACCCAGACTGGAACTAAATACTGTTGTTGGTTTTTTAAAAAAATTATTTGGCTATAGAAAACGGACTACTTAATTAAAAAAAGGGGAGGGATGGAAGATTAACAGTGCAGAAACATTTATAAGTATGTCTTGTTCAGTTTTATATGCTCTTCATCTGGCTTACAGGCTACCAAACACTGTTAACTTGCACATCCAAACCTTCTGTCAGCTAGACTTGTAAGGTCAAGAGTTCGGAGCATTCCGCTTTTAAAGGGTGGCAACTTTCACTGTATGCATGACGCAGGAGCTGCAGTTTACTCTGTGGGGTGGTGGGGAAGGGAAACAATTCCTCTCTTTAGGAGGGATCTGGTGTGTTCCTTCTGCACACCCCACTTCCTGCTTTTAAGTCCCAACTTAAGTTTACGCTAATGGCAGACTGTCCTGTGCTGCCTCTTGTACAAAATTATACTTGGCTTGGGAGACAACACTCTGCTTATTAGTGCTTGCTAAAACATGAGCCACTTGGCGGAACAGTGTAAGCATAGTCATTAGTTATCTGCTTAGAGCAGATAATGGTTAAACACACACATGCTATTAATCCTCTATAATAAAAGGCTTGAGCGTGATCCCGTGTCTTTCTTGGCCGTTCTGGGCATGTGCTCCGCGCATGCCCAGAACGGCTGAGAAAGATACGGCCGCAGGGACACGGGCGGCCATGTTGGCAAGAGCGGCGGGCTAAGAAGAAACTATGGGGAGGGAGACGCAGGGATCGGGGAGGGCAGCGGCGGTGGCGGGTGCAGCCCGGCTGCCACCGAAGCCGGACGGGAGGAGGCAGCGGCAGGGGAAGCCAGCCAAGGTGGTGGCTCTGCCGCCGCCTCAGCCAGAGAACACGGTACGGCCGAGCGGCCGCGAGACTGGGCCTGCTGGCGGCGGGGGAACTGAGCCCGCTGGCGGCCGGCGGCAGGGAGACTGGCCCCGCTGGCGGCGGCGGCCACTGCAGGGCGACTGGGGTCAATGGCGGCGGAGGCGGGGAGAGGACTGGGCCTGGCCACTGGCGGCGGCGGCCACACTCGGCCCCGCCAGAGACGGAGGGAACGGGAGGTGGGGGGGGGGACACGCTAGCGCCTGTTATTTTAACGGGCTAAAAAACACTAGTGGAGAATAAAATGGTATGGTCAACTCCACAATACAACTGTTTCATATTCCTTGCCAAGAGAGATCTACCTGCATCTTAATCTTCCCTTGTGCCATTCTGTCTTTCCCCCACCACAAACGCTCATGTCCCCCCGCTCCACTTGCCCCTTATATTTATTTTTTTATTATTATTATTATTATTATTATTTTATTTTAACATTTATATCCCGCTCTTCCTCCAAGGAGCCCAGAGCAGTGTACTTCATGCTTAAGTTTCTCCTCACAACAACCCTGTGAAGTAGGTTAGGCTGAGAGAGAAGTGACTGGCCTGAAGTCACCCAGCTAGTCTCATGGCTGAATGGGGATTTGAACTCGGGTCTCCCCAGTCCTAGTCCAGCACTCTAACCACTACACCACGCTGGCTCTCTCTGTGTGTGTTCCTTTATAGATAAGGAACATTATTTTGGAATTAGCCACCTCAGCAGACTGGTTTTCCTTTATTTGGTTGCTCTTGTGATTCCTAAAAGAATTCTTCTGGGTAATTGAGAGCCATTTATTCTGTTCTACAGGTGACACATGGACAGAGACGTTGGCCTATGTGTTGTTCTGGGGAAGTGCAAGCTTTGGAACTCTTGCTATCATCCTTTACAATGGCAAGGATTTTGTAGATGCGCCCAAACTCGTCCAGAAGGAGAAGATGGACTGAATTTGTGTGTGTGGAAAGCGGCTTGGTAGGGATGGCTCCTCAAGCCACACTTGGAGCCTCTACTGACCTGCTTTCCACACCAACTCGTGGTCTTTTTAGCTTTCATCTTTGCAGGTGAAAAAATGAGTCCAATTTGTCCCTTGGTGGTGGAAGGGATTGACTGTTCTAGTTCTATAGTCTCAGTGATTGTTGGAGTATTGCATTTTCTGGTGAGCTTGCATACACAGCATTAGGGGGATTGAGAAAGGAAAGCCAAATAGTACTGTGGTCCTCTCTAGAGTGTGAACTGCATTCTTAAAGGGACCTCCCAAGCTTTACAGTTCAGCGGTGTACTATTGTCAAACCTTTCAGTCTTTCAAGAGATGCAGTTCTATGGAGAGATCAAGAGATCTAGCTGTTGCTAGAGTACTGTATACTGATACTAGTAAAAGCCTTGCTGTTAACAATAACAAAACTTGCTGCTTAATTAAACTTGTAGTTGGGCACCCATGTATTCAAAACAAAATGTCAATGTTAGCAAATGCAGGGTTATTTGTTCTTGCATATATATGCATTTTCCTAAGAGTGGAGGAAGAGGTCCTTTCCCCCAATCAAATTGTAAGTCTCTCCTGCCCATTCTGGGACTATTGATGCAATATTCTGTTAAATCATTGTTGAGAAGATGGGGTGTACAACTTGGGTTTGTTTGGAATGTGTCTTGCACTGCTTTAATGATCTTAGAGGACTTGGATGACAAATTTCAGTGTGACTCAAAAGTTCATTTGTCTTTTTAAAAAAGATATATATATATATGGAATCAAAGAATGTAAAACTGCTTATTTGAACCCTCTTATGCTAAAGGTCCAAAGTACTTGTTCCTTTCTGAAGCGTTGCAAACAGAGAACATATTTCCTATTAATTTGGCAAACCAGCTGCTGCTTATACTGACTTGGATTTTGTAGGGATAATCTGTGGAAGAGAGAATAACTCAACTGATAAACTTTCTTGGGTAAATTCCATGTTTTGCACTCGGGATCAACATCTGCTTGCTTTTTGTGCATGATGTAATTATATTTCTCTACAACTGTAACTTTCACTGAAAATGACTAAGATATAATAGCCTTGTGCTGGTTATCAATAAATGTGTGTCTCAAATTTAGTGCTTCCAAGCTTTATATTAAAACTAGATGATCTGAATCAAGGACCAATTTTAAACTGTTCTCATCCATTTTCTAATTACTTGTTTAGAACCAGACTTGAATCTGCTTCAGGTGCTGCACATTATTTAATATTTCCTGTACTTACAACTGTATATTAAACATTGCAATTATGAATTTAAATATTAGAATGTGTAGACTGCTAAGGTTGTCACTCAAAGCTAGAACTCCACTCTGCTGCAGCATGTTCATTGTATGACTATTGAACATACTGTACATACTCTGCAAGTGGCAATTGTTCATTTTAACCTTGAATCTTTGAGGGCCTTTGAGTTTAAATATTCTCTCACAATCACTTGTAATAAATATATGAAGCTCCTATTTGCTTTTTAGATGATGCAGTGAAAAGAATGATTGGCAAAGTTGGTTTGAAATAAAAACCCAAAATCATCTATTCAAGTGTGGAAAATGAAGGTGGCTTGTGTATTAAATGTTTGGTTTCATTGTCATATTGTGTGTTTGAAACAACTTCTGACTGGTCTTTCCAGTGCATTTCCCATTAAGCTGCAATAGAGAAGCTACCTTGGGCAGCTAGGCATTGTCAGTACAGAACTAAACTATTGTAAGGTGGGGGATTGGAAGATTGTCTGTATTCCAGGGCTTTGCAAAGAGGTTGCATTTTAAAGTCCACATACAATGTATTCCAACAATAATAAAACTCTTTTCTAAGTACTGACTTCTGTGTCTGCATCTTGAACAACAACAAAATCAAAGTCTTCTAAAAATACACTGGCCACATGTTCTGCAGCATTAGAAGGGTGGAGCAAGAGCCCTTGCAGAGAGGCTACTGTGGAGCTCTGCTGACGAGGGGAAGCTCTCCCCTCCCTCCAAAAGTACTCTTTGGCTTCCAAAAACATCTGAGGGCTACATGACCCTCAAGGACATATTTATGGAAGCCAAATGTACTTTTGGAAGGAGGGGAGAGCTGGGGGGCTGGGAAACTGCTCCCAATGCATGCTTGGCTGTGGAGTACTTGCTCCACTCTCCTAATGCTGTAGAAGATGTGGGCTTGTATATACAAAACTGCTTCAGCCAATGTTTATCTGGCAGTGGTAGGAGTTCAAGACCATTGGATTATGCTATGAACTTTCTATCCCCACCCCTTTACAAAGCAAGTCTGCATTTAAATTGTAACTTTTTAAAAATTCAGCCATGGTGAGTGATATACTTTACAACTGCCAAGTTGTTGTTACTATGTAAGCAGCATAATACACTAATGACTAGGCTGCTGCTTGGATATTTGGCAAACTGCACAAATGAGACTGTACTGTATACTTGGACAACCTGCAGAGCTGTAGTTGCAAGGGATTGGGATGAAACTGTTTAAATGTATTCAGGCTGCAAGATGACATCAAGCAGACAAGGCAATTCCAAAATATTTGGTTTACTCATGCTGCATTAATATTAAACATTTTAAATGATTATATGATCCTATGTTTCACTGTAATGCTTTACTTGCACAGCAGAACACTACCTGGATGTCACTGAGGGGAGGGACCCCAGCCTCGGCTGAGTTGCTGATTAGACCTCTATTTCTAAACTAACCATAAGACCTCTTCTTGGTTCTGCTAGGCTTTTTTGCTTTATACATAGGCTGCTGGGAATGTGTTCTATATGTTTACGATGCAGTTTGGCTTAGGGCTAGAATTTAACTGCATGCCCTGGAATGTATGAGCCATTTTGTGTACATACAGGAGCAGTTGGGGTTTTTTTAAAAATGCCCTTGCACTACATTTAATCCGTCTAAAGGGCTTCTGACAAGTCACACCTTAAGATCACACAAGTGTAGTGGAGACAACAGAAAAGTCTTGCTGTGTCTGGTGGCTTTGCATGTAGTCCTTGCCATTCTAACCTGTCTGACAAATACCAAAGAGAGCAAGTCCGATAAGACATCTAATTGAGTAGGCACTGGGTTAAATGCAGGAAAACTTGGCATCCTTCTCTTTGTAGCAATGGATACAGCACTAGCCATAATTTTTTCAAACTGTTAGTTCAAATGCTGTGCTTGGAATGCACAATTGAGTAGAAAAGTAACTGATGTGCAAAATGACTGCTTAAAATGCTAACATATATTACAATGCAGGAACTTGCATTTATGAACATAGTTTAAGTAGAAAGTGCCCTTTTCATTTTAAAGGGAAGTGTGTTTATTCCCATCCAAATCCCTTTCTCTGGAGTTCCTTAACAGATAGATGGTTCTGGCTTTTCCTTCTTGTACTATCAATGGCCATCATGCTATGCAATGTGGTTGCTGTGGACTTCAAAGCAAGCCCCAATGTTCCGAAGCAGCGTGTCTGCAGATTTCCCCACTTGTTACAATGGAGAAAGCTTCAGAAGTGCTGCTTCGGAACAGCATTGGGGCTGGCTCTGAAGTCTGCGGCAGCTCCAGGGTGCAGTGTTAACAGAGCTGTAACACTGCACCTCATGACAGCTGCCCTTCCTAATTTAAACTCTTATGTAGAGGTAGCTGAAGGTTTTATACCACATTCTTTTCACAGACCATTTCTACAGACCAGCTATGGCAGTAGCTATACTTTCACAGTAAGCCCTTTAGATGGGCCTGTCACAGATGCACACACTCTAGAACTGAAGCAGAACAAGTTTATTGGCACTCAAAGCTTGGCTTGCTCTGGGATGAGCAACTGGTAGAATCCTGGGGAAAATACTTCTTTAAAAAATTAACATGCATTGGTTTATCCCAAGAACTGACAACTACAAGTAAACAAATCTTCAATCGTCCATACTGCATTTATTAAACACTCAGTTGTAGAAGGTATGGTTTTAAGGCACAAGAGTTCAAAGAGGAAAACAGCTGTCACCATTCTTCATAGACACACAGTCTAGAAAAGCCTATTCCTGAAAACACTCTTTGGTGGCACCTAAAGCTGCACACATGGCAAAGTCCACAATATGCTCTCAAGTTGAGTGCTCAAAATAAGCAGGGTTATGAAACAGTAGCAGGCTGCATAAACCCTCTAGATTTGTGCATTTGAGACCTTCTGACTACCATTTATTTCATAGCAATGCTGGTGCCTGAGCTCCAGAAATGGCTAGAAAGACTTGTGTTTTAAGTAGTAGAATGAGAAGAGCAGATCACTCTCTTGCATATAAGAACAGGTTCAGTGTTTGTGCCTTTTTCAGAGCTTAGCAGCTACTAAAGGTCCAACAGGAAGGAGAAGGGGAAAGACAAAAGCGAACACTCCCTATGCTACAGAGTGAAGCCAGAGGGTCTTATTAGCTTCATTTCTTCCCCCATCCCCCACCTTCTCAGCCATCACACTCACAATAAACATGCAGGAAAACACATGAAAATGTCCCCGAGACAGAGGTGGCACAGCAAATTTCTAGTGCAAGCAGCAGAGGATTTTGCTCACTTCAGAGACTTCCTGGTGAGGACGACAGTGTGCTTCTGCATTTGAGGGTGTGTGTGGGAGACTTACAAGAAAAGAGATTAAGAGGCACTGCAGGTCTGTGTATCCTACATTCAGGTGGAATTAGAGGGGAATCATTTAGAAAGCAGTTCGCTGTGGTTTTACTTACAGATTCTTCCCAAATGAATAAGGCTACATAAGAAACCTCCAAGCCCCCCCCCCCTTTATGGCCACTCACTGCTGTCATTGCTGCCAAAGATGTGGCATAATGAGGTCACCACCCCGAGTGAGCATACCACAGCATTCACAAGTGCTGGGACAGTGCCATCATTCAAGCATGTTGCAGCTGGCAAGGGGAGGCAGACTGGTGGTGGCGGGGGGAGCGGCAAGCAGCAGGAGGTGCATGGTGGGGCACCCCCAGCCCCACTTGGCAGCCCAGGGCTGTGCCCTGCTCCAACTTGACTCCCTGAATTCTAATGTGATTCTCTTGCATGCAGCAAGGGAAGAGCAACTGGTTCCATCCAGCCCCAGCACAGAATCCTTCCAGCGGTTGTTGCCAGTGTCTACCTTTGTTTCTTTTTTACATTGTGAATCCTTTTGGAACAGGAAGCCATCTTTATCTTTTATTATTTTTCCTATGTAAACCCCTTTGAGAACTTTTGTTGAAAAGCAGTATTTAAATATTCATAGTAATGACCCTTAGGGCACAGAAGAAACCACACATCAGTCTGGATCAGGGCTGTACCACTTTAGCCCTCCAGCTGTGGTTGAACTACAACTGCCATCATCCCCAGCCCCAAAGCCAATCGTCAGGGATGATGGGAGTTGAAGGCTAACAGCATCTGGTGGGTCCAGGGTGTAGAACATGTGCTTTGTCAAAAATATCCCTTATGTAAGAGGTCCCATCCACAGAATTTAGGATAAATCCTCTTCCTCCAACTCTCACTGCAAATTGTCTGGTGTTGGGATGGGGAGTAGAGATGAGCGCTCAAAAGAAACTGCTGTGTAACCATTCCTCTGGTCAGCTTTGGGAACCTTGGCAGTGATGACTAGTAGTGATGCCGATATGCAGTTGCCGGAGTTGCATCTTTCTCTATATGCTTGAGGTGACAAGAATGGCAAAGCAAGTGTTCATCCAGTGGGTAACAACGATGTCCATCTTCGTCATTGAGTTCCATCCCACAGTCCTGCATAAGAGGGAAGAAGAGAGAGGGGATGAAAACCGCTATCTAGAATGTACATTTTCTCACAGCTGTCCTAAGATCTTCCATAAAAATGAGGATCAAAACATAACTGTTTTGCTCTGAGAATTTTTATTAAAAAGCAATACTGTATTTACTTTATCTAAGACTAGGTCCCTCTGCCCTAAGTTCTTTGATGTTAGAAATTGGGTTGGGGTTTTTTTGACAAATTCAGGGTGATCATTTCGGATAAATACAGGTAGAACCTGTATGTAACCTCTATTTTCATAATTTTCACACTATTATGTAAAAAGAGGTAGATTTCTCTGATTAGGACACTGAGATACGATCAGAGACAATACATTCTAAATGTATTTCCTTGATACCTTCATCCATAACAGGCATGGTCACACATGGTACTTTCTCATGGTGGAAAGGCTTTCTGAAAAAACACTTTGGAAAGGCCTCACTGAAATGATGCAGTGCAGCAGTAACCAAACAGGGGAGTACTAGCACCCCTAGAGGTACCTGAAGGGCACCCAGGGGTTACTCAGAGCCTTCCTGCCTTGCCACACTGCAACCATTTGTACTATTTGTTCTCCATCTGAGGATCGCCAGCTTGAAGCCAACACAGGGGAGAGCAAGCCAAATATTTTCCTGCTACTAACGCTTACACTGCAGGGAAATCACTCTGATCAAAATTCGCTTTTGCTTGGAAAACACAGTTCTCCCCTCTCGCAGTTCTAGCCCAGGAAATACCACTGAAATTGCTGTGTGTGCTGTGGCTCCATCAATGTCGCAGGCATGTTTTGGTTATTGCCCATCCATCTAATACCCTCTTGGTGAATACCCATGACGTCCATGGTGATCAGCGACACATTCTTCACCAGGAACATTAAGGGACATAGAGCTCGCCTTTAGTGCTTATCAGTAAGCTTGGAACCATCAACATCTGCTCAGAGGACTAGCTGGACTAATACACTAAACCAGCTTATTCCTAATACCAGCTTGGCGGGTCGGGGGGAGAGACTTGTTCTGCCTCTCTGGTATAAATGGACCCAAAGTAAGTCATCTGAAACTGTCTAAACATGTGAAATCATGTGCATTTAACTGCCTTGTTTTGAAAGAGTGGCTACAGAAGCTATGCCTGCATAAGTCACATTTCCAATCTTGTTTAGGTAGTCAAACTAGAACCAAGAGGGCCTCGGAGGAACCAGGAGAAATGAATACCAAACCCCTGCCACCCACATTGACTCCCACATGACACCAAAATTCATTGGGAAAGTATGCAAGAAATGCTCATCCTTTACACTGTGGTCTACTTTGACTGGCAGCAGCTTTCCAGATGTTCAGGCCAAGGGTCTTTCCCAACCCTACCTGGAGGAGGATGCCAAGGACTGAAACTGTAACTTGCTGCATGCAAAGTATGCCACAAAGTTAGGGCCCCACCCCTTATAATGTAAGCAGCCGAACCTACTCCCATTATATGCATGGAAGCACTTGCACCTGCACCTACCTAAAGGGCCCTTTTGATCTTAATTAATGGGCTTATTGTCTTGAAGGGGGGGGGAGCATATCTTGGAAAGTCTCTGCCTGTATTCCTGTGCTGGCCAAGTAGCAATGTTTCTAAACTGAAAGATGCAATCCCAGAAGTAGCTGGCTTGGTTTTGTAATAATATTTCATGAAGTATCTGTAAAGACTCTCTGGCCTACCTCACAACGGTAACACTCCACATGGTAATCCTTGTCCATTGACACAACACGGATCGTCTCATCAGACCCCTGCAAGCATTGGAAAAAGCCAAGGAAACTTTTTTAGAATGTGAAGACAGATAGAAGAGTAATACAGAATTGCACTGAGCTGTGTGGTGATGTGAAGGATGAATTCACACAGTTAGACAATTTTTTTAAATCCGGAAGGCAAGTTTTGTGCAAGGCTCCTATAGTCTCTCCAAGTGAGACAGACCAAATGGCCAGAGCCTTCCAAAATCAGGAATTATCCTTACCTAAGAATCACAGAACAGCAGAGTTGGAAGGGATCTTGGAGACCAACACCTGCTTAGTGCAGAAGACTAGTGCAGTGTCCCCAAGAGATGGCTGTCCAGCCTGTTTATGTTTATATATGCATTCTAAAATAATATGAGATCCCCTTTAGAATGTAAACCCTGAATGCCATATTTTAAAAACTGGCTATATATATATATATGCATGCTTATTGTGCATGATTCACTGTGGTTTCAAAGTATAAGTCTCTTTACAAGGACAGCAAGAGATAACACTAGAGAAGAAGAAGAATAGCATGGCGATTTGGGGTGCAATCTCAAAAAGTGTTAGATGTACTCGAGTCAACTGAATTCAGTGGAACTTAAGCATTAATGAATGCCACCAATTTTCATTGAAATGTACTCTTGAACCCCAAACTAGCTAGTGTTAGTCATGATCTGAAACCAATGGAGCAAGTTAAATCACAACTAAATTAAGCCCCATTGCTTTCATTAGGACAGGCATTGCTGGCCGACGTTCTGCACAGCGAGAATGAATAGCGAGAAGAAGAAGAGCGAGAAGAACAAGAATAGCATGGCGATTTGGGGTGCAACCTCAAAAAGTGTTAGATGTACTCGAGTCAACTGAATTCAGTGGAACTTAAGCATTAATGAATGCCACCAATTTTCATTGAAATGTACTCTTGAACCCCAAACTAGCTAGTGTTAGTCATGATCTGAAACCAATGGAGCAAGTTAAATCACAACTAAATTAAGCCCCATTGCTTTTATGAGGACAGGCATTGCTGGCCGACGTTCTGCACAGTGAGAATGCACAGCTGGCAAGCTGCTGGGCATGCAAAAGCCCCAGAGCTGTTGCAGAGGCGGGCAATTGTGAAACCCTTTAAAACCGTGCATGGACACTTCTGCAGCGCTGCTTCCATGGGAAACAATCGAACTAGCACTGCAGAAGTGCCTGTGCACTATTTTAAAAAGAGTCTTGCAGCAGCCTGCCTCTGCAACAGCTCTGGGGTTGCCTTGCGTGTGTGCAACAGCCTGCCAAAGCAGAGCTTTCGCTGCAGAGAATGTCAGCCTCTATTTCTAGTTGGACTGGAGGGTCAGTGTTTAGAGGTCCAGCAGGGCATCATGACTGCCATGCTCCACCATCTAGAAACCCTGGAGCTTCACACAAGAGTGCTGTAGCTCTTTCTTGAGAAATGGGGAGGAAAATATCATTCCTTACCTCACTTGGCAGAATGGGAAGCCCACAAGCTGCGCATTTTGGAGCCAAAACTCTTCCAAAAAAAGCAAACACAAATGTGAAGTTACAAAGACAATTTCAAACATGAATGTAAATTCAAATGCAAATCAGTTTGAAAACGGGTTTAATTTACATTTATTTATTTACTCAATTCATATACCACCCTTCCTAAAGGGTGGAAGGAAGCCACTTCCTAAAGTGGTTCAGGGAATTTTACATTAGAATCTCTCTCACACACACACACACACACACACACACACACACACACACACACACACAATCAGAAAACGTTTAAGCCAGATTAAAAGTAAAAATAAGAACAGATATTAGAAGCCAAGTTTAAAAGATGGGTCTTTAAGGCTCTCCTGAAGGCCTCCAAGAAAGATAATTCCCTCATATCCACAGGGAGCATGTTCCACAACCTAAGGGCGACAACAGAAAAGACTCTGTCCCAGGTTGCCACCAGATGAACTGGTGATGCTCAAGGGACCCCTCCGGATGATCCTAATGAGCAGTGGGGATCATGTAGAGAAAGACACTCTCTCAAGTAACCCAGACCTAAGCCATTCAGGGCTTTAAAGGTAATAACCAGAACTACAAGCCCAATGGTTTGGGTGAGCGAGGCAGGGAGGAGGAGAAATAACCAAGGTAGATCTATTGAGTCTTATAGAACAGACATACCCTGAGCAGGCCTGTTACAAAATGGCAGTATGAGGGTTGTGGCTAATTTTTAAACTTTTACCTGATAGAAACTCATGGCAATGAACTCTCTTCAGCATATCAGTTTTGCAATTCCTTGTTTTTAGTGCTTTAAGTTTCTGTAACTTTGTGCTGAATAGAATTATTTGCCATTGAACATTTGTTAGCAGTAATTTACAGACCGTAATTCATGCCAAAGATGTTTTATGTTTTCAAACGCACAAAAGTAACACACTCACTATTGATCAGATGTAATACGTATTTTATTAATACTGTAGCATTTTCATCTTATGGATGAGGGCTGACATACAGACCAAATTACTCATGAACAGCCCTACTGAAATTTATGAGGAAATTAGTCATGTCTAAATCCTCCAATTAATTTCAATGGAACTACTCGTGTGTAATTTAGTCTGCATGTCGGCCAACATCTTTGCGTCCGAGCCTACTTACTTGCAATTCTGACCTTATTAACAATAAAAATATAAGTCAGAAGTTTCTCATCAAGGCTGTTGCATATCATGCCAATTACAACAAAGTGGAGAAAATTTGTCTAGAAGAAACTACACAGTAAGTTAGTGTGTGCAGGCAGTGTTGAGCTCCAGCTGGGGAGACTAAAGTCTATATTTCCATTAAGCCATGATGCTCAATGAGTGAGCATGGGCCACTCTCTCCCCCTCCTCGCCCCCACCCACTCCCCTTCATATAACTCACAGGATTGTTGCAATGATAAAATTGGGGGCAAAGGGAGAACTGTGATTGCTGCCCTGAATTCCTTGAAGGGACAGCAGGATGCAATTGTAATTAATAGAAATAAAGCCCTATTTATTTTTTCAGGGGTTTCATCTGTCCTGGATGTGGAACTGATAACTGAAGTTTACCCTGTGCCATTTTTCAGCTCACAGTGCTCCCTGCTCCCTCACCTATGTGTAGCAGAGACAAGAACAGTGTGTACTGTTGCAGGTGGTTTTGCATATTTTAATTGCTTTACTCTCATGTTAACTGCAAATAATAATGTTTTAAGTTACCATTGCTTTATTGTTTTAGATTCTGATCATACTTGGAGTGTTGCTATCAACAGAGGATTACAGCTTAAATATGCTAAAAAAAATTAAAGCAAAACAATATATGTGTTGAACCAGTGCAGAAGAACAGTCTACACATCAGAATTCCATCACACCACACTTTTCACTTTCCCAAATCTAGCAAAACTGGGAACAGCGGAAAGGGCTCCTCTAGAGACAGAAGCAAGATGACAATGTAATTTCCCCCAATATCCTTACAGTACCCCATGGTTTCTCATTATTAGCAAGGACCACTGGCATCCTGATTCTAACTTAGAAACAAGTCCCACCAATTCCAATTGAACTTATTTCCAGTTAAATCCTTTTAGAATTCCAGCCTTGGAAATTTGTCTCCTTACTTGTGGTAATCTCGGACACAGTAGATTTTGTTCTCATTATCAACTGTGAACGGCACTCCATCCAGACATTCGTTACAGATCACGCAACGGAAGCAGCCAGGGTGGTATGATTTCCCCAGAGCTTGCAGAATCTACAGTATGAGATGGGAAATACTTATGATTAAACATTCAAATAATTTAAACACACACACACCAGTCAATTTGCGGGTGACTGTGTGGAATATATTGAGATTGGGACAGTTTGTGCTAAGTTTGTTAATTGTTCCCTTCATGGCGGTGGACTGCTTCCTAAGACCATGTACTGCCAACCTGGAGTACTGTGATCAATTTGGGTAATTTCAGTAGGAAATATCTGGCAAGAGATGGAAGTTACTGTTAAAGAGAAAATCATCACCATCACCACCACGATGGCATGTGATACAGCATTCAGTCTGGAAGGACCAAGGAATGCAGCAAAAATGAATTATTCAGGACACGGCAAGGCGGGGGAGCTGAAAGTTCTCCATCCCTCTCTTCTGTAATATCTAGTAACACGAAATGTGTGATGAGATGCCTCATTCCACTTCACTGGCTACTGCTTGTGGGGGCCAGGACAGAGTGTTTTGCATTACTTGATGTTGCAGGAGAGCAACGAGGAGGAAATGAAGCTTGCTGTTTTCAGGGGCAGCCACACATCCTCCACAACATCCAGCTCTGATCTGAGCCACCACCCTAGAGCACGAGGATGATGCAGAGAGGACTGGGTTGTATTAGGGCTGCAACACCTTAGCCAATTCATCTAACAGATCGATTAGACAAACACTTCTGATAGACTGAAGAGGCGTCCTCAATTAATCAGGTATTGTAAAGTGATTTTGAATACAAGTACCAATAAAAACTGCCATCTTAAAAGTGACATTCCCTCCTCAGTGGTTTTTTAAAGGGGAGAAATGCCTGTCCTAACGCCTAGTGGATGATCCCTACTGCAACACGTGTGCACATCTGAGGAAAAAACAGAGTTCTAAATGCAAGTGCATACAATTTAACAACTTAAGACTAAAACTCATGATGAATAGCATAAGGTTCCATCAGATAACAGATCTACTTTGTATTGGGATAGCCCTCTCTGTTTTCCTGTAGTTTGCTCAGAAGCTGTGGAGAAAGTATTAAGAGTCGCATGCTAGTCACAGCAGAGGACAAGAAACCCAATCAGCATTCCCTCAAATGTCCTGATTTTCAAAGCAACTACTGAGAATGCACATGTATTTTCTGATACAAAAAGAGATCACGAACAAGAAGAGGAAGTCTGTAAAAGCAACACAGTAGATTCCCCCACACAAAAACACACAATTTTCCTTTAGTGACACATGAATACAAGTTAGAGACAGGGGTGGCCCCTGGTATTGCGGTGAGACGACAAATGGTGCCTGGCCCCACAGCCTAGATGGGGGCCTTTAAAATGGACCCTTGCAAGCTTTGAAAACTGCACAGGGGCTGGGAAGGAGGGAAGACTGCTAGCAGCCTCTGCTTCTCTCCTCGTGGTTTGTGCAAGCTTTGCAAGGAGTGTGAGGAGAGGTGCTCTGTGCAGAGCTTGCCGCTCCCCACCACTTCATGCAATCGCGGGGGGCGGAGCAGGGTTGTGCTTTTGGCCCTTTGAGGCAAGCACGGAGGCCGCCATGTTTATAACCCATCACGTGATACAGGCCAGCCAATAAAGAAGCTGGAGTGGCATTTTAAGAAGCCGGCACAAGCACCCGTTCTCCATTTTCCAAGACTGAGCAGCCCGCCCTCCCACCCATTTCAGTGAGGGAAGTCCGGTCACCATGTTGGGGCCAAGTAGGGATTTTTTGAGTCACACCTGATTGGCCGTGGTTTGGCCTTTTTTCGCCTACTTCTCACTGAAGTTGATTTAGGGTTTGTCACCTCTCGATTGGTCACTTGCTGATGAGTGTAGTTTGTTTAGTTTAAATGTATTAGTCGGTGTTTGACTGGAGGACTGTTTCAGGTGAGTAGGCAAGCAGAGGAACAGCCCTTGCAGGTTTTGCAGCCCTTGGGCTGGAATCCGCCCCTACTCAGGGGCAGGCTGGCACCCACCACAGAGTTATGCTGCCTGGGTGGGTGAGACTATCTGACCTCCCCTCAGCAGTTTCACCCCATGGCTATTATGAGGTCCGGATTCATTCTGGGCGGAATTAACACCCAGTCTGTCGCCCGGGGTTGCACGGTCCTCCTTGGGAAGCTGGCCCTTAGCTGGGATAACCACACTGAATTTTCATGCCTCACTGCAGGATGTATGTTACCTAAATTAATAAAGTGGCCCTAGTTCATCCAACTATACGTGTTTTGTCTTTATTGGGGCCTGGAGGTGCAATGCAAGGGCCAGATCAGTCTTAAAGAGCTGCTCTGATGGCGATGGTGGGAGGCATCTTGCAGCCCTGCTGCTGTCTCAGTAAGGTAAGGTGACTGCCTCACCTTGCCTTGTGAAAGAACCCCACCCCCCGGTCAGAGATTTGTACTGATGCCCTGCACACTCACCCCTTCACAGCAGCTGGATAATGGCCTCTAACTAAGTGAGGTTCTATACACATTCTATATTTCACTTGGGGCGTTCTTCTAAATTGCTGGGGTTTCCCCCCCTTTCACACATAATGAGAAATTCCAGATTAGGGCCTGTTGACATTAATGGGACTTCAAGCTAGTGATGACTAACTTGTCTCATGGGTCTTAATGTTGTTTACCCTTCCAGGACAAGAAAAGAGGCACCTTTTTACTGAACAAAGAGGCACCTTTTTAAAGTGGTGGTTCTCTTTATCGAGCAGGGGGAGAGCAACTGGCCCTATCCAGACCCCGCACAGCATCCTTCCAGTGTCTATTCTTTTTAAATTGTGAGCCCTTTGGGGACAGGGATCCATCTCCACTTATTTTTATTTCTCTACATAAACTGCTTTGCGAACTTCTGTTGGAAAACGGTATATAAATAATGATGTTGTTTAGTCATGACTAACTAGTCTGGATTTGCCCACTAACTTCACTTACCATGTCCATTATCAAATGGCCGCAAATGAAACACCTGTCAGCTGATTGCTGGAAGCCTGAATACTGTAATCAGAGGAAAGAAAGGAAAACTGGTTCAAAACTTGTAAGACTGAGTAAAATTATAAACACTCTGGATTTACAACAAACTGGGCAAGACCAAGTGATAGGTGCACATAGTCACTATAATGCTATAAAGAGCACATGTTGGCCCCCAACAGCACCTTTTACTGCTTCCTTTCAAAGCTTTTCAAATTTTTTATAGTGGCTGGCAAAACAAGCAGTGAAGCTCCTAGTACAAATCTCACCTCAGCCACAAAAATACAGTGGCCTTAAGCAAACCTCAGCATTCTCTCCGCGTCAGCCCCCACTTGCAAGATAGGGATAAGACTGACCTCCTTTACATAGTAGTTATAGGGATTATCAGGATGATGATGTATGTGAACATTCAATAAGAGATATACAAATGCCAATTGGCATTACTAAAACACATAAATAAATGCCATATTGGATGCACAGATCATGCATTTATTGCATCACTAATGCAAACACAGTTGGAATGAGCGCACAATATCCATAACACATACTTGCAGTTGCATCTGCAAGGACAAATAAGATATTAAAAAGTCACAATACTGCAAGTGTGTGTGTGTGTGTGTGTGTGAGTTTCTTCAGTACAGATTGCTTCATTAAAGATACTCAACCACAGATGCACAATCATCCCTTACCTTCCTCCCTATCAATTTATCAATATGTAGTAGGGCTGCCTCTGAAGAATAAATAACCTGAAGAATACATATACACTGCCACAAGGACCTCTAGTTGCCATACTTCTCTTGGATACTTTTTTTTTTTGCATGCTACACACACTGCTTAGAATGTTATCCATGAGCAACAGCATGTAAGAAACTGTAATGTACTCACCAGAAAGTCTTCTTCGCAGAACACCTTCCCATTAACAAAATAAAAGGCCTTCCCTCTTAGCTTTCGACCTGGATTGGAAACAAAAATTTAAAAAAGCAGAGATGATCAAAGAACAATAAAGTAAAATATTTGAGTGCCACTTAGAGACACCAGAAACAAAACATGAAGTTTTGATGTAGCTAAATGCTATCAAAGAAACCAGTAATTAGCCCCATGCTTTACGGCAAGCATGCCAGCACTTTCCTGAAAAAGAAAGAATGGAGCTCTAAAAGTGCCATGTCACCTACTACAACTTGCAGCCAAACCACTCTGCAGCTCCTGCAGACTGTGGGGCAGGAGCAGCTTTTTGGTTTGGCTGTGAACTGAACTGCATCCAGGGAGAGACTACAGAGAGGAGGGGTACTGGCTGTGCAGGCTTCCTTCTGGCATGAAGGACAGCCCCAACAGACAATCACAGCCAGACAGAGGGATGAGCTTCTTCCCTCAACTCCGGTTACAGCTAATGCAACCTGCAGTTCAGCACTCAGATGCAACACTGGTGGCTGCAAACCTCTGGTAGGAGCAGCAGAACTCAATACAACTCTACATTTCAAATTGGAGTTTGGGAAGGGAAACCTTGGGTCACTTTTCTGATGGGACCAGGGTTTTGCAAATTCGTATGTACAAGATAGTCAACCTCAGGCTCCTTCACTGCCGGTTTCCCATTATGTGTGAATGCAGCCTTATGCCGTAAAGCAGAAAGCTGGGCAAAGCTGGGGAGGTGCTCCACAAATGGTTGCCTTTTCACCCTCTTCTTAGATGTTTTTGCTCCAAGATTATCTGAGGATCCAGAGCTCCTCCACAGAATGGGTGCATGCATGGTCCCCTACTGCAGAATTGTAGCCTAGAGAAGCAACTGCCCTCTTGTTGTGCTCTTCCATTTACCAAGTTCCAGAAGCGGGGACCTGAGTTGTAACTCCGGTTACAGTTATATCCGGTTATATCATGCACACTAGATACACAGTAATATTTGCTCTGATGTTTACAGATAGTGGTACAGAACTTTTACAGGCTTACAAAGCCTTTAACCCAATCTGTCCACCTTCCTCTGCCTCTCTATTATTTCCTCAAAATCTCTCCCCATCTCTTTGGGAGGAAAGAATGTGTTGATGGTGCTACAGCTGCAACCTATTTTAGATGGGTCATGATCCACCAATAGAAGCCCGTTCTCTAAACTTAAGAATGTAAACTGTAGCAGACCAGACAAGATTCAATTAGTTTCTCTTTTAGCAAACTCATTGCATTAACACCAGAGGGCGCCTCCAGCCAGGACAGAAAAATGCTTCTGATGATCCAGCAGATGTGAAATAAAATGCTAGCTTCCAAAATAGCTTTTCCTTTGGAATTGCCATCGTTTGATTAATCACTGTTTATAGGGAATCCGTTTGTTGTCAAATCACTGCAAATCAATTCCCCTCCCCTCCCCCGAGTTGTCATCCCATGCTTTTTCAGTCCTGATTGGTGGTGACATTTTTGCTATAAAATACAATTACAGCAACAGCCTGTCAAGTGTGTACAGGCAACACATGATAGAGCTTTTCCTCCCACCTTATGTCTCTGTTTGTAGGTTCAGTCTGCTTTATTTATTTTGTGGTCAGCACTCCTGAGGAATTAATGCTGAATAGTCTCTTAATTATCCATTATTTAGTCAGCTTATTTTCCCTTGCCAAGGCAGGGCAGTGTTAAATTACTGTCCACTAAATAAAGGACAAATCAGCACCAATTTCCCTGCTGCGAATGTCAGGAAAGCAATAAAATGGGCTGAACCTGCAACAAGAAATCTTCCAATATTAAGACGACCCTTTGCTGAATGAGACTTGTTTGTGCAGAAATGTTTTAGGAGGATCTTGGCCATGGGAAAGAGTACAGCTAGATCATATAGTGCTTCATGAAATGCTGCCTGGAACTTTCATTTGATTCCACTTCCAGCTAGCTGAGGAAAGGCACTGCCTCAGAAAAATTAAAGGGCTCTAGTGTAGAAGCAACCCAAGACTCTGGCCCCTTTTTCAACATTATTGGTTACCAACTCAAGACCAAAACCTTGGGGCACTTGCTTAGATGCATATATCGGTATCCTATTTTTAAAAATTTGAGTAAAAAAAGGTGGACCCATGCCCATTTCACAGTTGGAAGGACAAAGTAAAAACATAAGCCAGCCGGACAAATAAGTATGTCAAGTGGATGTACACCCATTGGTAAATGATACTGACATTTATCTTCAGACGTCTACTACAACAAATATTTATATACTGTTTTTAACCAAAGTTATACTTGGTTATACACTATTCCCAGGTCATGATCCGAGGGCATCTCATTCAGCCACCTTGCTAAAGCTAAACAGACTCAGATCTGGTCAATGCCTGGATGGGTAACCGCTTTGGAATACTAGGTATACTGCTTTGAATTCTATGATGGAAGAAAACAAGCATAATACAAGTGTAATAAAATACAAATTCCTCACTGACCCCCACTCTGCATAGAGAGAACTTAGACGTACAAATGCACCAACAATGCTTACAGTTCTAAAATGGGAGGCACAAGAACCTACAATAGATATTCTTTGACCTAGAAGTCCTGACCCCAAATACATACAATTCACAATTATGAAAGTTTGAAAACGTACACTGCACATTGGCACTATTATATGACATATTGCTGAATCCTGGAATTGGCCTCTCAAATTGTACCCCAAATTAATCCCTGGACATGCATACTTATTGTATTATATGAAAGTAAGCATGCTGATTCTGCACATTAACACACATATGTATATATATAGTATAGTATATATACTAGTATATAGGATTATACTAATCCTTGGCCTTGGATTCCATACCTGGAGATCTTGCTTGTCACGCTGTTTAAGGGGGAAAACAACATACTAAAAAACCCTCCAGCTATCGACAATAAGGATTTGCAATACTCCAGTCTTTGCTTGGAAAAGCAGTCATATTTCTGTCTTTTTTTAAAAAAGCAAACTTGCAAGATGCCCTGAAAACTTTCCCTTTTAGAAATAATGTATACTATTACAAGTCACAAAATTAACATGTTTCAGTTTTATGTTTTAAAAATAGTTACCAAAACATGCAGGTGAATTTCATGAGGACAGGCAGAGAAAGAAACAGAGAAATAAAGGGGGAAAGAAAAATATGCAGCCACCTGACATGCCGTAACTTCAGGAAATGTTTTTGGGTAAAAGCCTCAGCTACCATGAAGGACAGCTAACACTATCATTATCTGACAGACCCAAGTTATTTAATAGGAATTCTATAATGTGTCTATTTTTAAAACCTGGCTACTATACTGGAGTTTAGGGCTGTGCACCATTGAAAATAACAGATCTAATCCAATGCAATCTGAAGAATATCAGAATAGGATTCTACGGCCCTTGGGAGTGTTGGATATCGGGTTGAAGTCGAATTTCCAATCGGAAATCTGAAAAAATTGTCTTTTTTTTTTTAACATGGATGACAATGGCAAAATGGGAAACAAATAAAAAATAATGAATGGCTGGGGATAGGGTTTTGAAATTGGGCACACATGTAGGTCAGGATGACAGGACTGTGTAGTTAATTTTAAGTGAATTGGTCAATCCAACGATGTTTAGCAATTCTAAAAATGGCTAAAGCCAGCTTGTTTCGTGGCAGAACTTTAAAAACATTTCTGGAACTGAAGCCCCCGCCTTGGACCATCATTCCACTCAAATGTGAAGGAATCTGCCCTTGGGATAACACCATACCCTTTTCTGTCCCCCTTTATATTTTTGGAATGTCTGGGCATAGGGCTTTGAAATTGGGGGCACATGTAGTACAGGATGACAGGACTCTGTGTATTTAGTTTGAAGTGATTTGTTCAATCCTCCAATTTTTAATTATTAGTTTTCCTAGGAAGGATCAGCCAGTCAGCAGAAAGCCATAACATGCACTGTGTGTCTGGATCCTAACCCTTTAGTGACATTAATGAAATTGAGACAATTTTCTATCAAAAAACAACATAAAGCAGAAGAAAACTCAAAATTCAATGTTCTCTGAAAATTGGCACAAGTTTGCATGATGACAGAGATGACCTCTGCACATGTGCAGAGGTCATGCAAGTGGCCTCTGTGCATGCACGGAAGCTAGTACCGGGCTGCCCATCAGCCTGCGATGGCAGAGTACTGGCAGGGCCTAGAGGGACCGCCGCCAGAGCCAGTAAGGTGCCCTCCCGCCCCCACAAACCCCTTTAGAGTTAGAGATACCCTTTGCTTGTAAAGGGCAATCCTTACTCGGGGCTTGTAAAGAGGAATCCAACTCGAACTGGCCCCCTTTATTTGGGGCTGGCCCAGTTCAATCTAGAACCAGTTGAACCAGGCCAGTTTGAATCAAACCAGGTTAGATTTGAACCGGTTCTACACACACCTAGCACTCAATGCCTGACTTCACAAAGAGGTGAAAACTGCAAAAGGAAGGCATTCTAATAGTCTGGGGCTGGGGCTCAATACAAATGGAAGGCTGCAGTAATGTGGACTGTAGATTAGAGCCACTTGCTTGTTCCTGGCAGAATGCATAGTTTTCCCTTTGTTATTCAGTTAACAGGAGAAACTTGCTGATGGGAGAGAACTATTTGGCAAGCAACTCTTTCTGCACAATAGAACATTACACTAGAGACAAGATCCTTAAAGTTTTCAAGCTACCCAGATCTGTTCATTAGTTTTTAAGAATGGCAAACATAAGTGGCTCCTGCTTTCAACATTTTTAAAATTTTTAAATTCTTATATTTTCTTGAATTTAAAAAAAACAAAATTCGTTTTAAAATTCAGGAAATTGTTTCTGTAATTAATCAATGCATCACATTGACTCTCTTGGTAAAAGGAAGGGTCCCATGCTCAATCCCTGGGATCTCTAGGTAGGACTGGGAAATACCCTGGGAAGCCACTGTCAGTCAGGGTGGACAAGACAGTATGGAGCTAGACTGACCAATGGTCTGATGCAGTACAAGGCCGCTTATGTTCTGCATCCTACATTATGTTCTACAAGGCTTGGCACAAGCCTTTGTAGGGCTGGACTTCCATAAATAGTTAGCAAATGTGTCTACATCTGAAATAATATGATGTAAGAATGTTCTTACTTTTTCCCAAGAAAATATAAGAATTTTAAAATAGAAATATTGAAAGCAGGATCCACTTATGTTTGTATACAACTCTGCGAAAGTGAGACACTAACATCCCTACAGAGTAATGATATTCTAATATGAGACACGCTCTTAAAATGAGGGGCATAAGGCAACTCTAGGAGGCAGAGTGTGCTTTATTCCCAGTGCATCAGAGCACTGGATGCTTTTTTCCAGACACCTGCTAAGGACAAATCTAATTTGAGATCCTCTCATACATTCATCAGACTGCTTAATTCCCTGGCTGAACTTGATTCCTGACAATACTTCACAGCACTGCAAAGTTCATCTTCTTCATTACTAGCCAAACTTCAGACTCACAAGTGTAAACACTTTAGCAGTTCTACTGTCCTTTCAGTGGCCATAATTACAAGGCTAACTTATTCCTTTCAGCTTGTAATTAGATCTTTGATGTTTGTATGGCTGATTCATTTAAGAACAGGGGACTTCTAGAATGTCACTCATTTCCCCTAGAATTTAAGATTACTAGTAGTATATTTTTATGTTCCAGTGGACAGTAGTACTCATATAATCAAAATGCATTTAGACTTTTGACCTTTGCTATTATAAAGTATGAGTTCCTCTGCTTGTAACCAACAAGCAAGACAGCAGCTCCACACAATTCAACAGTACTCCTTTTCATTGACTTGTAAAGACATAGTTTATTTGTATATAATTTTGCCTAAACATGTTTCTGTACCCACATTAGCCACATGACAAGTTGGTCAGACTCCCTTGGTTGGAATCAATCCCTAACATTTTTGAATGTTTCCCTATTTTTGAGTTAGTTGGTTCTCCTATACTTATTGTACTAAGAAGCACAGAAGAACTGAAAAGTAAGAAGGAGCTGGGGCAACAAAGCAGATGACAGAAAATATTTCTTGTCAGCATTGAATTAGATCCCTGGAGATATTAACGTAACCATTCAACTATCCAATATCTATCTTATTTTCCCATTGCTTGCGGAAATAATCTGGGAAAATAAAACATTTAAAGCTCTTAAATCGGAGAGAATCATGCTTTAAAAATGAATTCTGCTGGCAATCTAGAATTTGCCAGTTTAATGTCAAATAGATGAGTCTGAAATTACATGGAGTTGGAAGTCTCCAATCTAGATGCAGTCACGCCAAGGCAGCTGACAATTTAGACACAAAAAAATACATATTGGGCAGGATCCAGACTAAGTTAGTCATAACTAAGTCCAATTGAAATTAATGGGGCTTTAATAATGTCTCATTTATTTCCATAGCACTTGGTCCTAGTTTGGATCCTGCCCATTGTTACCAAAAATACATATTTCCATAAAAACAACAAAAGAAAAACCACTAAAGATTACTAGGACAGCAGATAAAATCAGAGAATAAATTCACACTGGGAAAAAGACAGTGTATCAAAATTTTCTCATTTATGTTGAGAGATCTTTATAGGGCAACCATCAGCTAACAACCTTCTGCTATTTCATTGGCAGAAGGTATTTAGCTTCCCCCACACAACAAAAATACACTAGAATCACTCTACAGTAAAAGGCAAGATACAGTTTAGGCACTTACAATGTGTACGCTAGGGAAGTGCACAAACCAGCTCGGTGCCTCCTCTGAGAAGTGCCGAGTGAGCTCGGGCCCCACTGAGCCAGTTCGATGGGGCAGGGGGCAGGGAGCAGTTCCATTAAGAAGCTCCTTACCTGCTCCTCCACGACCCACCACTTTTCAGGGTGTAGTCCCTGAACTCCCCAACCGGCCACGTGGGGCTCCGGTGCTGTTCCCTGCAACGTCTGTGTAGTGTCGGCGTGTGTGCACACCGACCATGTGCGTGCTAACGCCGTGCAGAGGCTGCAGGGAAGACCGCTGCAGCCCCACGCAGCCAGTCCAAGAGGGGCACTGCTCCCAGAAAAGCAGCGTGGCAGGTAAGGAGCTCCTTAAGGGAACCGCTCCCCACCCCGCCAGTCTGCGCACAAACCAGCTGTGTACATCTCTAGTGTGCGCACTTGGTCTCTCTCTTTTTAGGAAGAGGAATACACACACACACTGCACTTATTTAAATAGTCTGTAAGCAAATGTTTAATTATTTTCATGTGTGTTACATTCTGTCCCACCATTCCTCCAAAGAGCTCAGAGCAGCAGGGGAAGTTAGACAATAACTTGCCAAGGATCACTCAGCAACAGTGCTGGATTTAGGCACAAGCTAAGTAAGCTACAGATTAGGGCTGACATTATGAGGGGCCTCCGAATTAAAAAAAATTACTGAAATGCAATTTTTACATAATGCATTTTCATTTAAAGGCCTTTCTAATGCAAACAGGCTTATTGCAAGATAACTATTTTTGTTAGATTATCAGGTTTGTGTTACATTTTTGCCAAGTAATAATAAAGCTTTATTCTATTTTCTTTGTCCTTTTTGGTGGGGGGGGGTGTGTGTGTGTGTGTGTGTGTGTGTGTGTGTGTGTGTGTGTGTGTGTGTGTGTGTGTGAGAGAGAGAGAGAGAGAGAGAGAGAGAGAGAGAGAGAGAGAGAGAGAGAGAGAGAGAATGTTGTAAATACTATGTGGCCCTTTGAGCTTGACCTAGCTTAGGCCTCAGCATGTCATAATCTGGCCCTGCTCAGAGAGCGCCATAGACGTGTAGATTTTAACCTGGAATTTCAGATACCCAGAGCTCTAGGACATCTGGTTCGGACTTGAGTCATGCTACTTCCATTGGCAACTACTTGTGCACTGTTTTAAAATATCTGCACAACTGCCCACCTCTGCAACAGCTCTGGGTTTGTCTTTCATGTGCGCAGAAGCCCCAGTGGGCCAGAAACACCAAGGCTGGAGTGTGCATCATGTTGGCCAGTGATTCTTCCCTAGGACTGCCTTCCATGTGCTGTGAATTTGGTTTGTGTCCAACTGTCAGTGCATGCGTTACAAAGGGGTTACAATTCTATGTCAGTCTTGGATGCATACAAGATAAGCACAGAGACCAATTGCAGCAGCAGTAATAGGCAATACCATAAGATACCACCACAAATTTATTCTCCCCACATAATATTGTGGGAAACTTCTCCATCTGAACACACATGGATGTTATCTGGTACACCAAAGGAGTACTCACATACTCCAATATTTTCCTGAAATCTGTATGAACCTGTGTTTTATGTATATACAATAAAATATGTTAACCAATGTCCATCTCCTCAAAATTTAGGGAAAGGGATCTGCTTGGAAAATGGGAGGAAAATTATGGGCAATAGTCTTCGAAAGAAGACTTGACAGGCATGTTTGGGACCACTGTAAATTCTTTATTTCAGAACATTCTATACATTCAGCTCTCCAAATATGATGCAACATCATTTGTCATTGTAATCTGCCAAAAAAAATACACCACAGAATTAGCAGCATATCCCTTTTCCCAAGCATCATTTTTACCTCTGCCATTAAAAAGGAAATGCCAAAAGGGCACAAGTCTTCTATTTTCATTTGCTGATCACTCATCTTTTTCCAAGAAGAGGAAAATGTTTGACTCTGATTTTGGATTTATGACTTGCCTAACATCTGGAACATTATTTCCCACTGCACCTTAAACCTTTTCCTAAACCTTTTACCTCTCCTAATTCCTCTCAGTCATTTCAAGTACTTCCTCTGCACTTTTCTCCTTCCTTCATCTTTGCTACTATGATCTCATGGTTCACACAGCTCAAAATATGAGAACCATATGATACAAGAACGCCAAGCCTAAGCAGCTTTATGGGTGGGAACACTGCTGAAAAGAATTTCTGTTCCAAGAAGCCCATAACAAATGTGTGAAACTAGATCATGAGTATTAGAAGGTCAAAGCGTTTTTGGCAGGTGAAAACACATATTGTATAATTTAAAATGCTTACTTCTGTGGCATAATACAATGGAACACACGTGTTACAGCAACATAACTTGGATGTTTTATGAATTACGGCCAAAATCTAGAGGATGCTGAACAAAGAAACATTCCATATGTGGAGACACACGCATCTTTGCACAAGCTATATGCCCAATAAGCTGAATTACAAAAACAGCTTGTATAGCCAGATGCAGAACGGGATGTAGCTTGATTTTCCTTGTGCAAAAGCAGCACTGGCGAGACTCAATCCCAGAGTCATGGGACAGGCCTGAAGCTGATTTACATGAACTGAAATCCTCAAGCATATCCACACAGTCCCAGCAGCCCAAAGGTTATGCAAGTTATCAACGTTTCTGTCCAAAAAGGAATAAAAACTGGTTGACATCCTAAGCTGGTAGCAGCATTATTAATTTTACATTTATATCCCACTTTTCCTCCAAGGAGCCCAGAGCGGTGTACTACATACTTGAGTTTCTCCTCACAACAACCCTGTGAAGTAGGATTGGCTGAGAGAGAAGTGACTGGCCCCGAGTCACCCAGCTAGCATCATGGCTGAATGGGGATTTGAACTCGGTTCTCCCTGGTCCTAGTCCAACACTCTAACCACTACACCACGCTGGCTCTCTGTGCCTGGAAGTCACACAGAAGGCTTCCAGAGCTCTGCAGAACAGAGAGAGAGACTTTCACTCATCTCTGCTTCCCCTGGAAGTGCCCCGTGTATCTTTTTGGAGGGATCAGGGCATGTCTAAGGGAAGCAGAATTCAGTGAAAATCAACCCCCTGCCCCATCTTGCGCATACCATGCTGTGGAGCTAAGAAAGTTATCTGTAGCATGGGAGCATCTTCTCCTGGCACACTGCTGCAGCCTTAGTCAGTATGTCAGGTACTGATTTCACATATACAGAGTGGAGCCACAGTTTATTTGGCAGATACAGTGATGTTTCCTATAACATAAAGTGTGAACAACAGATGCACTTTCTTAGAAGCCTGCATATATAATAATTGAAGTTCTGGTTGGGCTATAGCTCTCCCTTGCGTGTTCATGGGTCTCCAAGGATGGAGGTCTGTCATTTGCAATTTAAGCAACTGCTACGGACAGCAGTGGCATAAACACAAGTGGCATAAACACAGAGCAAAATGATTGCTATGCAAAGCATGGAGCTAGTCTTATACAGAGGTTCTCATCTGCTATGGAATAAAATGGATTAGTTATGTGAAGTATTTATCCTCAACAACAAAATTAAATCTCCACATAAATACCAAGCCTAAGCATATTTTCCTGGAACCAAGTTCCACTGAAATAAATGAGATTTACTTCCAAGTGTTTAACCTATTTATAGTATAGAATTTAGACTTTATTTGTAGCTCTGAACAGCTAAGCCCACTTATTCAAATATTTTTAAACAGAAGTCCGATCCAGATGAGCATATGGCTGCAGTTAGGTTCAAGAGAGAAACTCAGGTAGCTTAGCTCATAATTCAGGTAGCATAACCCATGCAAATGTGCCAATACTGGGCCTTTTTAGAATAAACTGAGACATGGGTGCTAAGGCGGGGGGGGGGCGGGGGCGGAATCCCTTTTTAGAAATTGTATAATATGTCCCTGATCCCAAGCTCTTTTTAAAATTGTGTCCCTGCAATATAGGAAGCCACCTTATATTGAGCCAGACCACTGGTTCTCCTAGCTCAGTATTACCTATGCTGACTGGTAGTAGAGGCTCTCCAAAGTTTCAGGCAGGAGTCTCCCCCAGCTCTACCTGGAGATGCCAGTGAATGAACCTGGGACCTTGGGCATGTAGTCATGTAGATGCTCTTCCACTGAACTATGGTGCCATCCCAAAAGCGGAATATCATACAGTGCTCACATGTAGTCACCCATCCAAAATGCAAACCAAGGCAGACCCTGCTTGGCAAAGGGGACAATTCATGCTCGCTAGCACCAGACCTGCTCTCCTAACATGTTCAGAACGTATGAACTGGCAGTTGTCAAACTGTGTTCCAAGGAACCTTGGGCTTCCACACAGCTTATCAGAGGTTCTTCCGTTAGAGAAGCTTCCCTGAAAGACAGTACTTACCCAACAGTACTGATCTTCCCCTCCAAATGCTCAGCCACTAGGGATATCAAGTGTGCTCTATGGCACACGCTCAGTTTGCAGTGGATGTTGGGCACTCACATAGAACCTCACATGAACTGAGCATGCTAAGACACAGAACAGAACCCTTTGCCAATTTCAGAAGCAATTCAGAAGACAGGTTCTTGCCAGTAGAAAGGTTGAAAGACAGCATATTATTAGAAGGCTTTGAAACAGGTGTAGGATGACAAGAGGTTGAATTTCAGCTATTATTGAATAGATGCTTATATAACCCTCTAAATTTACTCACATTTTACAGACTTATATAAATGACATTCTCTGCATTGTAACTCTAAATAAAAGAAAGAACTGTACTGAGTATATTCGAATGAATATCACTCTAAATCAGGCCCACTCAACTTAGGCCCTCAGCTGTTTTTGGACTACAAAAGCCCATGCCGTCACGGGTTTGCGATGATCTCGCTCAACTGCGCAGGCGCGCCTCGCAGTTAGCAAGAGACACTGGGCCAAACAGACAGGCCCAGCATCACTCCAGCCACCGCCAGCAGGGGTGGGTGGGGAGAGAGGACTGCTCGGCTGACTCCCTGGCTTCAACTCCTTGGCAGCACGGTGGCTGAAATTAAAAAACAAAACAAAACAGCAGTTCGGCACAGCGGGGCAAGCGCTGGGTGGCTGCAGGAGCCGCCCCCCAGCCATTTGGAGCCCCCACCCGGACCTTGGAGGCCACAGATGTGGTTAGAGCGCCTCTGCTGAAGGGCCTCTGACTCCCTGCACAGCTTGACTGGGGAGTATCCAGTCTCCAAGCCCGAAGAAGCTAGTTAGTTCTTGGGTTCATCATGTGAGCCAAAATCTCTTCCCAAATAAAATAAAAAGAGAATGCCAGAAAAGTCTGTCGGGCTGCTACTTTTCAATATTACACACCATTCACCATTTCCAGAGCTAGTTCCAGGTTTGGTGGAGATCAGCAAAAGACTGCACAACCTCCTCCACTTCCACCAAACCCTGGCCCCATAATACAGGAAATGTGTCCTTTTCTGGGTGGCAGCTTAGAGATCCAGCCCCATGCAGAGGAAGAGATACTCCCAAGGAGATTTTACCTACAAGACAGAAAAGAAAGTGGTCTGGCTGCTAAAGATGTGCCTAACCAGCCAAGGTTCTGACCCTTCCCTTTCTTCATGTAGCTACAAGAGCACACGTGCAAAGAATAAAAATAAAAATAATCTACGCAAGTTTAAAGTGGCGATTTGGGAGGTTCTGATGAGCAGTGCCCCGCCCCCCGCTTGTATGCAGGCCCCTGCAGAGGCCTGACTTTGTTGATCTTTGGCACCACATCTGAGCATTTCTTCTGGAGTAAGCGTTTAAAAATAACAAGCCACATTTTCGGTACAGCTCAGTTTCACCTCTAAGCCTAGAGAATCAGAAAGTCTCCGAGCCAGGAGGCCTTTACGCAAGACACTTACTACATGCCCCGCAGGTAAAGCATCCATCATGGTAGAGATTCCCCATGGCCTGACAAGCCTGGTTTGCACCATATACACCTTTGTTGCACTTCACACAGATTCCTAAAGAGAACAAAAAAAAAAAAAAAGATTTAATCAGAAATAAATCCATAAATAAAGAAGTACACTCATGAGACACAGGTGCACTATGGTTAAATTCGGAACTTGTAATGTATAACCACCATGTCTGATCCAAACAGTGTTGCTTTTATTAATAGATGTTCACAAGAGCACATACTTCAGGCAGCGTCCATCTTGCAGCTCATAGCTCACAAACTGAAGAAACACACTGAGCATGCTCAGCCCACCAGACAAAGAGAACTCCACGGAGCATGCTTAACAACCCAGGTAAGTTAGACTGCAGTATTAACAAGCTGGAATACTCCTAAACTACAAAACACACTACACTCTTCCCCCATTGTTTAAAACAAGTACCCCCACAAGGGAGAAAGTGGGGGGAAACAGCACAGGAATAAAGAACAAACTCATAAACATGCATGCATCAAGACATGAGTAAACCAGGCTGCAAGTTCAGTCCCTGCCTTGGTTTGGTCATCTGATCAGAGTGGTGCCGAGGTGCTGCAACAGAGGCTGGAATATTTTGGGATGTTATAAGGGGCTTGTGAGTAGGAAAAGCATCTGGACAACCTGGCTCAGGAAAAACCTCTAGACATATACTTTGGTTTTGAAGTGGCCGCAAGCGGATGTACAATGGAATCAGGAATATCAAGGCATGGTTTGTCAGTAGTATGCAGTGGTTGCTGTTGGGGCTCCACAGAAACTGGAACAGGAACCTCCACACTCCGGCCATTAGTAGGTGTCAACAACCTGGAGCATATATGGACTTGGTTGGAATGCCACCGGGTGCACCCACCATCTACTAATTCTACCCACCACAAAGATGGTCCTGCTTGTGCAGCAATGTGACCAGTGAGCCAATGGGGGCCCTTGGCAAACTTTTATGCCTAGACAGTATCACCCACTGTCAAATCCCACACAGCCTCCATTCGGAGTGTTCCGCACTTTAGCAGCTTCATCAGGAGGCAATGAATCTAGGTGGGAACGTAACTGATGAGCCATTGGCAACTCTGCTGGTGACCTGCCTGTTGTGCTCTGCCGTGTGATCCGATACTGAAGAAAAAGATTAGTCTCCAAGCTTGTGTGTGTCATCCTTTTAAGCCCTTCCTGGTCAGTTTGAACAGCTCTTTCCACTAACCCATTAGAAGCAGGATGGTAAGGGGCTATTCATATATATCAGATATTGTTTTTGTTCACAAAGTCCTGGAAAAGCTCACTAGAGTCATGGGGTGGACCTCAATCCATTTTGAATGGGTATTAACTATAAGGAGGAACATCTTGCCCAGGAAAGGTCCAGCATAATCTATGTGACGCCTTGACTAAGGATGCTGCGGCCATTCCCAGGGAAGTAAGGAATCTTTGGAGGAGCATGACAGGTAGACTGGTAAGCTCCACACTGTCTGACTACTGACTCAATTTCTCGGGCCAAGCCAAATATAACTGCGGGCTAACTCCTTCATACACACAATGCCTGGGTGCCCCTTCATGCAACAGCATCAGAACTGCAGGTCGGCACTTTGGGGGAATAAATAATTGTGAACCGAGAGCAAACACTCCTCCTGAACACTCAAGGAATTTCATCTTTGCCAGTATGGTTGCAGGACAGTGTCCTCTATGTCTGTTCATCCTGCAGACACCATTCTCCAAACTCTGGACTATAGAGGATCTGTACTAGTCTCTTGCTGGATTACAGAAGCATTCATAGAAACAGTGGACATCATCTCAATAAGGAGGACAGTTTCCATAGGTTAAGGTATAACTTTGGGCATATCTGGCAGAGGAAATCTACTGAGGGCATCAGTGTGATGCATGGCGGACAACGAAAATTGCCAAAGCAATTTACATTATGAAATAAAAATAAAAATGGATGCCTGTTCCCAAAGGCCTCGCAATCTAAAAGGCGTACTTCATCCACTGGAGGGATGCTGTACTGGGGCTGGTTTATATTCAAAATGATAATCATAAACTGACAATGTCAAAACCCATCTTTGGATCCTGGATGAAGCCAGTGAAGGCACCAGCTTATCTTCTCCAAAGAGACCCAGCAGTGGTTTGTGGTACAAGCAAAGGACAAAATGTCTGCCAAACAGATATGAACTGAATCCCACCTCCCAACTGCTGCTAGCTCTTCATGCTTCAACTGCAAGTAGTTCTCTTCTGCTGGAGCCAATGATCTAGACACATAACTAATGGGAAGCTCTGAACATCCAGCATCTTATGGGCCAACACCACCCCCACACCATATGGTGAAGCATCACAAAACAACAAAAGTTGTTCTTTTTTCTCTCTTTTTTGCATCATAATGAATAAGACGGGTGGAAGATGTTAGCAGCTTCTTGGCTCCTGAGAAGGCAGCTGCCTGTGCTGGAATTTCACATCATTATGCAAAGAGACATGCAACAGAGCTAGGACCAATGACAATTTGGTAGGAATTTACTATAATAATTCAGTAGCACTTAGCACTTAGCAATAGCACTTACATTTATATACCGCTTTATAGCCGGAGCTCTCTAAGCAGTTTACAATGATTTAGCATATTGCCCCCAACATTCTGGGTACTCATTTTACCGACCTCGGAAGGATGGAAGGCTGAGTTAACCTTGAGCCCCTGGTCAGGATTGAACTTGTAACCTTCTGGTTACAGGGCGGCAGTTTTACCACTGCGCCACCAGGGAACAAGTAAGCCCAGGAACAACTTCAGTTCAGACACAGAACATGGGGGTGATGCCTCGGTTATGGCCCTTATCTTTTCCTCAACTGGGAATAATCCCAGAGTGACCCCGCTGGATCAATTCTATGGCACAGGCAGACAACCCCCAGGGACTGGAAAACGCATTTGTCCCTCCTGAGGCACATCCAAGCCAATGGTCAGCACCTTGTCTAAGTTTTGCAAATGTTTTGCCTCCGTCTCCCCTGTTACCAAAATATAATCCAGGTGTATACAACCGTGAGACATGCCCTGGAATAAAGTATCCATAGCCCTCTGGAAAATGCCTGGGGCCACTGAAACACCAAACAGCAAGCAACTGTAGTGAAACAGTCCTTTAGGGGTATTGATTGTCACAAAGTTTGGAACTGTCATCCGAAGGGATCTGGAGATATACATCACTCAGGTCAATTTTTATGAATGTTTTCTTGCCAGCTAGGCTAGCATAGACATCTTTAATCCTGTGAATTGGGTAAGTATCAAGCTTGGCCACTCAATTTATGGTGATTTTATAGTCGCCACAGATCTGCAGACGACCATCCAATTTCAGAACTGGAGCAATGGGTGCGACCCAGTCTGAAAACTGGTTCAATAATGCCTTGTGCTTGTAGACAATCCAATTCTTGGTCCATCTTGTCACTCAGGGCATGTGGTAGTGGATGAGGCTTGAATAATAGAGGCTTGGCCTCTGGGTCCATGGGGATCTTGGCTGCCACTCCCAGCAGAGTTCCTAGTTCCACCCTAGGAACATAGGAACCTGCCATATACTGAATCAGACCATTGGTCTATCTAGCTCAGTATCGTCTTCACAAACTGGCAGCGGCTTCTCCAAGGTTGCAGGCAGGAATCTCTCTCAGCCCTATTTTGGAGATGCCAGGGAGGGAACTTGGAAACTTCTGCTCTTCCCAGAGCAGCTTCATCCCCTGAGGGAATATCTTGCAGTGCTCACACATCAAGTCTCCCATTCATATGCAACCAGGGCAGACCCTGCTTAGCTATGGGGACAAGTCATGCTTGCTACCACAAGGCCAGCTCTCCTCCAGAATAACTCCTGGTTATTAAAGCACATGGTTATACAAAAATACCAATTTCAAAGGAAATGTTTTATTAGATTTTGGATTTCACTCTCTTGCTCTAGCATATGTACGTATAGTGTTTTATGTGTGTTTATTTAAAAGCTCCAAGCCCACCAAACCAACAAGGCATAGTTTGAAAGCCCATGGAGTCCCAACAACAAACACTAGCAATCTTTGCTATAAAATCAGAGCCCGTGAGCCAATGGCAGCCAGAGGTACAGCAACAAATCTGCCCGGACAGGAGCACTGCAACATCAAAGCATTTCAATAATCAAGAACAAGGCAGGGAGAGTGAACTAAAAAAGGTAGTAACTGTAGATGTGCAAAATAAGTTCAAAGATGCTCATGCACTACTATAATGAGTGGCTAATTAATAATAAAAGATGAGAGATATTTGTATATACACATGTGCAAAATAAAATGCAAAAGGCAACAGTTAAAATGCTTTCTAGAGAGATTTGCTTCATCAGCCGTTTAAAGAGATGAAATAGTCATGGGAATTGCTTTCAAGTCTTGCTTTTGCAACATCTATGGAACTTAACACACCAAACTGTGCTGTTACACCATGAAAAAAACCACTAATATCTATACTAATTTGCTGCTGCTGCAGGTTTCTTCAAAGATCTTCTGCAGCTGAAATGTGAACAATGAGATTCTAAACTGCTGCAGGAAGGAACCATCATCTGACATATCACTTTAACATTCACAGTTTTAGCCAAAAATTTCCCACCCATTTACATTTATGTTTGCAAGTGAGGGGGAGAATTACAAATACTGTATGTTTTCTTTTTTGCTTTAGTCTGTACAGGTGCTACAGCCCTCTTCCTTCTAACAAAAACAGGCATTTTGTCCTGAATGAGAGTTGAACTTTGTTTTCAAGATTTGTAATACAATATATTTAAAAAACCAAAAATGTTTTGGTTTTTTTTGCTTTTGGGGGGAGGGAAAGCACACAGGGCACCACCACTCCTACCCCCAAAGAGGCAGCCTCCTCTGCTATGGTGTGGTCATTATTTCTAGAGTCAGCAGTAGTTGGCCTTGCAGCACATAAACCGTAGGAACCGAGAGGTGTTTTTGGCAAAACCTCTTCTACCTTTGAAATATCCTTGCCCTAGACATCTTCTTTTGGATGGTACACAAGGGCCAATCTTAATGGGACACTGGGAGATGGGTAGATCACATTTCTTGCTATTTAATAGCAGCCATGGGAGACCCTGAAGCCCATCAGTCTACTACTGTGAGGCAAACAGCAGCTGAGGAAGGGGGAGTGACCTTTATTGGGAAATTGCACAGCAAGAAGGGGTTAAATCACACCTCCTTCTCTGCTATCCTCCAATGTCACATTTAGTTGTTCCCTCAGGTATCTAGACAATTACAAAGGTGATTATTTTAGAAAAATGCATAACACACTATACGTTAGAATGTTCAACACACTTCTTTTAGTTTTAATTTTTAAAGACAGAACTGCTTGAGGTGGAGGATAGAGTGGAAAATATGAATAGTCTCTGTTGCTTGTATACTGTTTTATTGTGTGTGATTATCAGTTACTATTTGTGTATATTTGTTATTCTGATTTTTATCTCTTGGTTGGCCAGCGGCTGTAATAAAAAAACTGATTGATTGGAATAGTCTCTGTGCATTGGTGGCCACTCACGCTATGTACATGGACACCAAGGCTGCAATACTAAACACACTTAGAGAGGTGCAGCCCTACCAAGCACGTCCTCCTCCACTGTTTGTTTTACAGAAACATTCGCGCCTCCCTCATCCTTCCATTGCTATCCAAGTATCTGGGATGCTCCAGCCATTTTTATGTCTCCTTCCTGCTTTCTGCCGCTAAACCTGCCATTACATATACAGTGTGTTGCCAGGTTCTGCGTGGCAGCGTCTAGCGTGCACCAACAGATGGTAGCCAGTGGGTCCTATCAGCCTTACCTCCGGTGACTCAGAGTGGGCTCTACACTTCACTCATTCAACATTGCACGCCCTAGACTTTTTCCTTACTGCCCCTTATATTTTTATATCTTGATCATTATCTAGTTGTATTACTTGGTTTTTATGCATTTTATGCATTTCTATCTTCTTATGGCCTCTAACCTTTTTATATCCCTCTTTTATGCTCTCTATCTTTTTAATGTCTTATTATGCTTATGCCATTTTAGGGTTTTTATGCCCTTATGTTTCTCATGCACTCTCACTTTTATGTATTTGACATATTTTTATACCATCCAAAACTTACATCTCTGGGCAGTTTACAACAAAGTAAAAAGTAAAACATTAGTTAAAACAAAAGAACAAAAAGTTATTACAACAATTTAAAATTTTAAAAATAATATTTTAACACAAGATTAAAACTATTAAAACAATATTTAATTAAAGGTGTGTCCTTTAAAGACTTTTTAAAAGCTGTCAGAGATGGGGAGACTCTTATTTCAGCAGGGAGCCTGTTCCAAAGCTTTGCGGCAGCAGTGGAGAATGTCCGTCCACAAGACGAGCTGGTGGCAGCTGCAGACAGACCTCTCCTGATGATCTCAATGGGCGGTGGGGTTCATAACGAAGATGACGTTCTCTTAAATACCCAGGGCCCAAGCCGTTTAGGCTTTTAGGTTATAACCAGCACCTTGTATTTTGCCCGGAAACATATCAGTAACCAGTGTAGCTCTTTCTATATGGGAGTAATATGGTCTCTCCAAGATGACCAAGAGACCAACCTGGCTGCCACATTCTAGACCAACTGTAGTTTCCAGACTACATACAAGGGTAGCCCCACATAGAGCACATTGCAGTAATCCAGTGTGGAGGTTACCAGCATATTACCATTGTTCTGAGGTAGTTTATTTCAAGAAACGGACACAGCTGGCGTATCAGCCGTAGCTGATAGAAGGCACTTCTGGCCACTGCCTCAACCTGGGACACCAGGGAGAGACTTAGATCCAAAAGCACCCCAGACTGCATACCTTTTCCTTCCAGGGAAGTGTGACCCCATCCATAACAGACGGATCAAACCCATATCCTGCGTTTCGATCCTGCACAATGAATACCTCCATCTTATCTGGATTCAGTCTCAATTTGTTATCCCTCATCCAACCCATCACCAACTCTAGGCAGGCATTTAGGGAGGTTATTATCCCTATGTATCTTTATCATATATAATCACTCCTTATACTTTATGCTGGTCTATGACCATAAAAAGATTGATTGATTGAGAGGTGCAGTTTACCAATCCAAACAACTTGGTAAGAGCCACTAGAAACTAAGCCTTGACCCACCTTCAGAGACTGACAACTTTATTTGCGTAATGCTGCCTTGGAGTCCATTTTTTGGTCATGTTAGAGTGTGACAGAGTTGTAACCCAGACATTTTATTTCTTTAAATATGACAATGGCAATAGAGATGTACAGGCCATACTTAATTATGGTTATTTTATTCAGTGAGTTCTGAATCCTACTATCATCAGTAGGGATGGGAAATTGCTGGGAATTTGTAGAATCAGGAATTTCTAAAAGTCACTTTATATACTACTTTTTGTTAAAGCATGCAAATGTAAAGTGTGAATGTGATGAACTGTGAGATGTACAGTGTGAATGATGAACAAACATTTGGAAACATGTACAGTATATTCTCCAGAGATCAAGGACTCACCATGGCTCCCTGTCATATGCCCAGTTCTAAACCCTCCTGTTGCTATGTTATAGGTAGAAGAGGTCTATAAGTAGTAGGATCCTCTACACAGATTTCATCATATAAATTTTGATTAAAGTCACACAAAATAATGTCTGCTCAATATTTTTATTTAAGTACCCTGCCAAACCATATGCAGGAAGCAGGTATTACTCACATGTGACTACTCAAATGACAAATGTGAGTATGCAGACACCCAGGGATACCTCTGCATATCCAGCTATCTCTCATAAGTGACTTGCGAGAACATGCCAACACTTAAAATTTTAATCTGGTGGGCAGAACTAAAGTTAATTTAAGTCATAATTTTTCCCCTCTTTCCAGCATTGGACATTTCTCAATAAAGCAGTGGCTGGGAAGTATACCAAATCCAGAGTCCTTCTCTTTCTCAATTTCTTAAAATGAAGTTTCAATATGACTCAGTATCCCATGCCAGATTGTCTTCTCTCAGTTCTTCCACAATTATTTCCATCTGGAAGAACAGATGTTCTCTGCTGATGGCAACAAAAGTGAATTAAGATGGATCAGATTCTCAGAACAACTTGCTGAATGACACAACAGTCACATATGATGTGCTGTTTCAGTTGAATGACCAGCACTTTATCCTACTGCTCTTACCATTTTGTAGTATAATCACCACAAGATGCATTCACTTTATTTTCCCTCTTTCCAGAACAGTCATGTTCAATTCCACTCTTGTCCTGAGCATCCACACACCACTTTTACCTTGCAACTATACCTATTTCTCTATTTGTTGGCTTTACATTAGGAACGACAGCCCTAGATTCACTAGGACCAAGTGATGGAATACAGAGTGGTGTGACAAATCTCAGAGCAGTCTGTTGCCAAACAGCCTCCCCATCTTCTCTAGAAACTATGGCTTCTAGTACATGCAAGGCTGAGCGAGGAATGGACAGGCACTTGTGCCAGGAAGGAAGCTGGTGTCTGGATCAAACAGCTGTGTCATGGAAATCCTGAACTGGTGCAAAAGCTACCTAGGAAAAGGTGATGCACCCATCTTGAACTCTGTGCATTCTTAAGGAAGCACAGCAATATATTATATTATATTATATTATATTATATTATATTATATTATATTATATTATATTATATTATATTATATTATATATTATAGACTACCACGGAGAAGCAGGGAGGGTACACCTCAGAAAATATTCATGGTCAAGTCCAAAATCAGTTATGTAGATTCAGCACAACAGAGCCCTTTCCTTCTATACTCAATCAGAATACTAACTCCCACACCCG
This sequence comes from Hemicordylus capensis, assembly GCF_027244095.1. Taxonomy (NCBI): domain Eukaryota; kingdom Metazoa; phylum Chordata; class Lepidosauria; order Squamata; family Cordylidae; genus Hemicordylus; species Hemicordylus capensis. Next base: position 99,373,855 of record NC_069662.1, on the reverse strand, counting down.
TACCTTCTCCAAGACCATGTGCTGGAACTTTCTCTTTATATTTCTAAGTTTTCCCACCTTTGGAACTTTGCAAAGGGGAAAACCCTACAAAACAGTGATAGTGGGAGCTTAGCAGCACAAGCTTCCTTCTACTGCCCCGACAGCAGTAAAATAGTCCGCATGCTCAAACTGTTTCCCCCAGTTTGGAACACTGAACTGCAGAGTCCAAGACCACTAAGCTAAACTGAAATTACTATTCTTGAGTGTTGCTCTCATGTGGGCCTGTTGTGGAGACTCCTGCAAAGACATGGAGACACCTGCACAGAATGCCACATACATTCTTGGAACTAAAACCTCTTGAGTTCCTCTCTGTGTGGACTTGCCACAGGCTCATCCCGGACTGAGAGTCCTCTGATCTTTGAAGTGAAATTCTTGACCCACTGAGGCTGGGCTATTCTCTACATGGGCTTGTCAAGGGCTAACTCCTGTACTGGACTGCCTAGGAACCCCAGTGCAAGTTGGGGGCATGCAGTGCGCCACAGACCTTGCAATCTGGTGCAAAACCAGCACTCTACTGTCTCTCCTTGCCTCCCACTTTGGCAAAACCTTTGCAGTGGGGACACACACAAAATACCAAATTGAGAACAGTTATAAAAACTGCTCTCAATTCTCTCCCCCCCCACCCGCCGCCCCAGCTTTCTGCCTACATTCCCACACCTGTCAACCACTAGGCTATTAGAGCCTTCACTCCTTTGCTCCCTCTCTCCCTCCTGGGAGCCAACTTCATTATCTGCACAACTGCAACTCTACCAAAGTTGCCAACCAACCATCATGTTTTACTTTGTGCTTCTGTGTTTTTACAGACAAACATTACCTCTTGTTTTCAAAAGCCTTGCCAAGTCGTCTTCTCCTCTGTGGCAAGCTAACATTGTCTTGCCTCTGTCTAGACAGCAATCAATTTAATATTCACACTTGCAAATTCACTTTTGAGTTGATTCTGCCAATTTAGTCCCAAAACATACACACACAGATGTTTAGCATACACATGTGTGAGCAAGCCTGGTAACAAGTATTTGCTAACCCTTTAACCCTGGCTCTGCTGGGATGATCAGAACCTCTACTGTATACTCTAGTGGTAATCATGCCATAACCTCTTATTAAATGTCACTGCAAAGTCCCAAACCTTAGAGCACTTGTAGCAATACTTTCAATATTTAGTTACAATAAGCTAGTGCATAAACAAGCATGAATTTGACAATGAAGCAGAGTTCAGATGCTCAACACTTGCCCCTTGTTACAAGAGAGTTTTATACTTAAAACAGAGTTAATCTTGCTCTAAGAGACCAAAGACAACACTCTATTTATCAAGTGGTACACCAGATTTTTTTTTTCCTCATTCCTCCAAGCAAGAGAGAGAATTTTATTGCTTCTGAAAAGGTATCAGCATTCTGGACATAATCTCAAAGCTTAATATTTTGATTCCAAGATAACATTGTCTTATCTTTTCTGTTCTATCTCATGCAATGATGCTTTCACACCCTGTTTCTCCTACCTCCCTTGTATTTATATTTCACAGTGCCATTCTGTATAAACAAACAGATTGATTGATAATGTAAGTCAGCATTTGAATAACCCATATCTAGTTTATTAGATAGTTTGTGCATATAAGTGCTTGTAGGATTAAGATGCTCAGCTCCTTGGTACACAGGGACATTTCTTGTGCATCATGCTAATCTTGATAATGCAGGACATGGCTTCTTCCTCAAATCATGGGCTGGCTGATCAAGATTGTGATGAGGGAGCTGACTTTCTCTAGACTATTGTGCTAGTGATTTACAACTCTACTTTATTTGTTCTCCTTCTGCCTCAGGGTCTCTACTGCCTTCTCTGCTTACACTCTATATTAATGACTATTTTCTCAAACGTAACTCTACCAAAACTGAGTTTGTGTGTGTGTGTTTTTTCATTATTCCTTCTCCTCAACATTATTCTCTCTTGTTCTTTGTAATATTTGGCTTGTAGTCTTTTCCTGAAATACAGAACCCTGGAGTACACACTGATTCTTCTCTATCTTCCCTATGTCCTGGTAAGCCAAGTCCTACAGTTTTTAGGACAGTATCAATGTATCCGTATCACTGTACCAATAGTTTGCCCTTTAAAAAAAATGGACACTGCCAAAAATTTAGTTAATATTATTTCATGCATAATATTATTTCAAGCTTCTTTTTGGTCTTCCTGCTGCTGCTGCTATTAAGCAGTAGAGAAATGACTTGACTAGCAAGCCAGATTTTGCTGGTTCGGGAAACACCTATATCAGGCAGCAGCGATATAGCAAGATGCTGAAAGGCATCATCTCATACTGTGAGGGAAATGGCAATGGTAAACCCCTCCTGTATTCTACCAAAGACAACTACAGGGCTCTGTGGTCATCAGGACTCAACAGCACACTTTACCTTTACACACGTTGTTGCCTCTCTGACATTTTCACCTCCTTGTTCAAAGTTCAGATCTCATTATACTGCTCTCTTCATTGGCTTCCTCTCTCACCAACTCACTTTAGCCTGTTTCAAGCATCTCCACGGTCCCGCTCCTCTGCATTTAACTTCTATTCTTTCTCTATATGCTTCTCCTCTGAACTCTTGGATTACAGTTCTCAAACATTTGGCTGCACTTAAGATCATTCTCTCTATTTCTTGTTTGCAGAATTTTCCCTCAAACAACATCCAATTCTGCTCCTCCCTTGCTTATATTTAAGGGCCTCCTCAGACACCAGCTTTCACTCTGGCTCTTCCTCAATTGACCATTCTTCCCTTTTATTTTCCTTCGCTTCTCACTATGTCTTGTCTTGGATTTACACTGTAAACCTGTCAGCAGAGCCAGCTTAAGTTTTAGGTTTTTTATGCTGCCTAATAATCATAAGTTTCTGACCTCACTACAAACCCCGGCACATTTGCAAAGAAAGTGAAGCCTCACACCCTTTTGCAACTCTACTGGTCATATTTGGCTCTGGAATGTATATCACAAAGCCCTCTTTTATTTTAAAAGAATGTACTTTGATAATAGAAAGATATTCCACATAAAGCAGACTAGATTTTGAATAGTACTAACAGTGCAAAACAAATCCCCAAACCCCCCATATATACACAAAACGTCCTGCCATTATATCTTGTAAACCAAAACATCACTGTTATCATAAGATTATAAAGTCAGCAACCAAACAGATACTTTTACCATTAAAATTATAGTGGTTTTCTTAAATACATATGTATTCAGACAGAGGACTGGGACAAAACCGACAAGTTCAAAAAAGAACAAAACCCACACAATTATCCAGAGAAAACGTCCGAGACAGAAAGACACTGGAAATAAACATATAGGATTTGTGAGTGTGCTTGAAAAAGAAAGTTACAAATTATGGTTCTAGCAAAACATGAACAACTATTGGTTCATTTCGGACTTCAAGGAACAAGTAATAGTAACAACTGTTCAGCTTGAGTATGAGAAACATGTTTACACAGAACAAGAATTTTTACATTTGTTAATATCTACCGACTGAAGAGATATACAATTTGAAGCATGATTTGAAAGTGTTTACAGTTCAACCTGAACTACAGCTAAAAAACAGATATTTTCTTAACATGACCACCAATTCTGACTGCAGCTCAAGAACATTTATTGCCAACGTATTCAGCTCAAATTCTTGTCAGAAAATTCTTCCACAAACAGTGGCCAAGCCACAACAAGGTTAAAATCCACAGCCTAAAAAGAAAGTTTAAAAAGGTTAGTAAGTCATCCTGCTGGTCCAAACCGTCCTGGGTAAAAATACTATGTGATGGACCACTGAAGGGTCAGGAGAGGCAGGGGTATGTAGAAGAAATAATATAACATGCCATTTAGATTCTGAACTTAAACACGTTTACTTAATTCAAGGTTTAAAAAAAAATTTTTAGAAGGAAAATATAAAAACATGGCAGACCAGGTTTCCCTCTTGCTTTGTCATGATGCCACCTTGGTCGAACTTGCTTTGTTCAAATATTGTCCTATGTATTCACTGGAGTGTATTTTGCTATATGGAGAAGGGCTACAGTCTTGAGCACCCTTACTCATAAATAAGATCCGGTGAAACCTGCACAACATATTTTCCATGAACTGGTGCGCTTTTCCACTGACAGTGATTGAGCACTTTTCACACTGAGCATTTGCTCACCAAAGGCTTTGCCCCCTCCAGAATTTGGAGTACAATGCCCTCTATTTGAGAAGACTTGCCCAGACTAAGTCATGCTCCAGGACTTTATGCTGGGAAGAACACTTTCTTCAATGATAAAGCACAATCATTCACATCTTTCTGTTACAGGTAGAATATTCCTCTCCTGTATCCTACCAAAGAAAATCACATGGCTCTGTGGTCGCCAGGAGTCAACTTTACCTTACTTTTATTCATCTCCCCAACACAGAAAAAGAATAGAATCTTCTACACTACAGTGACACCAAGTAGGTTTTGGGGTTTGTTTGTTTTTTACTTTGATCTACTGTTTTACAGTTAGATGTTGTATTTTGTGCTTATTTTAGGGGTTTGGGGGTAGAGAATCTGCTTTGCCTGCAGAAGGTCCTCATTCTCTGCCATCTCCAGGTAGGGCTAGATTAGACTCCTGCCTGAAACCTTGAAGAGCCGCTGCCAGTCAGTGCGGACAGTACTGAGCTAGATGGACCAAAGGGACGCAGGATAAGGCAGCTTCCTATATTTCTATCTAGAAAAACACATCAATCACTGCACTCATTAAGTCTTGGCTCTGTACGTGTGTGTAAGTAAGGCAATATATCTCAGAGACGAACAGCCTATACCCTACAAAACAAATGTTAAGATTCCCAAGGCACAGCTGTATGGCCTGGGGACTCCTCAAATCCCCAAGAACACCTTAACATAAAAACATGGAAAAGATTTGTTCTAAGTCTGAAAGCCAGTTTTAAAATATATATTTAAGGGCTGATGTGAGGCTCCGCACATTTGCAGTAAACAACTCCAGAAATAAGAGTAACAGGCAACATGTCTACCAGCTGGCATTTGCTATGTTCACCCAAGTGGTAACACAAATCATGTTAATTATAGGCAATGACAAGATGGAAACCTATCCTCCAGCTCAAGATATATTTTTCAATGCGGCCGCAATGTTAGACAAGCTCCATTCTGATCTACTCTGTCCGCCTGTCACTCTGGCCAGTTCTCCAGCTGTGGCCCATCCTAACAGAGGCATCTGCAGCATAGAGGACGCCTTAACTGCTGCAGTGCTGCTTCATACATCAAGCATGTGAGAAGGAACATACCTTCCTTGCTGCCTCATAATCGGTGCATCTCTGTGAAAGTGACCGAGTACCAAAAGAATGTTGGCATGGTGCGTTAATTCAGCAGATGACCTAAATATGCTTCACCGGGCTGCTTGTATCCACACAGCACAATAGTCAGAGTCTCAATCGCATGCCCAAGTCATTTAAAATTTCAGGATCTCACCAAAACTAGGTGAGACTCCTTAACTGTGATCACCAGCAAGACTCGATGTATATCTGACATAATGCAATCAATCTTTATTATGATATTTGACCAGCATAAAGTAGATTACATTAATACAGCATTAAGGCAGCATTAGAACAGGCTATGCCCAGAACTGTGAGAGCAGAGGGCCTAAAAGCTTTACACTGTTATACAGCTAGTGTTGAATTGTAGGGAGCTATCTTAAAACGACAGTTAAAAGGGATAAGATTAATATAAAATGGGTGAGACTATGTAAAAACTAAGTGGTTAAAATCTTAAAATCCATCTGTAAAAACATAAAACTATAAAATGCTATGGGGTTTTAAAGTAAACTTTGTGACCAAGCGCTGTATCAGGCCTGCTTAGTTATTGCTGTCAGGACTCTACGTGTTTTACATGCTGCCGCACAAAACCTGGCAAAGTTATGTGTAATAACAGGGTGGAGTCAGAAAGCAGGAGAGAGACGTAGAATTGGTCTGAGCAATTCTTGGGGACTAGATTTGTACTGGAAGGATGAGGGTGATACGAATGTCTCTGTAGAATGGGCAGTGGAGAAGGACATGCCCTGTAGTTTCAACTTGTCCAGAATCACAGGGGCACAGGCATTCTGAGAAGGGGGTCTTCTTGTATGTGCCTTCTAGCACAGATGAGCTAAGGGCACCATAGCAGCCTAGGGTGAAGACCCTTCTGTGTTTCGGGTCTTCCAGCTGCATGAGGTATACAGCAGAGATCTAATGTATCTTAGGCTTTCATTGAGTAGGAAGTTCGGGACCCTGCCTAAATCGGTTTGGTGCTCTATGCCCGTTATGCGTTGTTTGATGAGCTACATAATGCTACACTACATAACACACACAAATCAGCTTCACTAGTATTGTATGTTTATCAACCCAAATTCCTCTGTTCCTTAAAACCCACAGCTTCTACTACCATTTAACTTTGTCTTGCCCTAGCCTCTGTTAATGGAACTGCGCCGGAAAGTTTGGTCAGCACCCCAATGTTCGGGCTTTGTGGGGGAATTAGCTCTTAAAGGGGGTCAGTTCCACCAGTTTTAATTTGTGCAAACGTTTGGACTAAAAAAAAAATTATTGTTATGTTTGTATGCCGCCTTTCATTAAAACATCCCAAGAAATGACTGGATTGAGATGATGTTATAGTTTCAAAAGAAAAAGATGATATTTATTGTAGAAGGGGGTATATAAAAGAGAGAAATACGTAGTTAAAGCAATATTACTATCAAAAATACACTTAACTACAACCAGGCGTTTTAACTTAAAGTCCTAATCGTGTAAGTTCCCAGGTGGGCAAGAAAGAGAGGCTTGCGAGAGAGGGGGGGTAGCTTAGATTTAAGAAAGGGATAGTTTGAGCCTAGTTGCCAGGCAAACAGCCACCTTAACCTGCTCTAGACTACGGGACCTCAGAACTCCGGGAAGGGCTGCAGAGACTCATCGGTAAGATTGGAAACAGGAAGGTTGTAGGGATTAGTACTACTACTACTACAAATATTTATATGCCGCTCTTCAACAAAATTCTCAAAGTAGTTTACATAGAAAAATAAATAATATATATATGAATAAGGTGGTCCCCTGTCCCCAAAGGGCTCACAATCTAAAATGAAACATAACACCAGCAACAGCCACTGGAGGAATGCTGTGCTGGGGCTGGTTAGGGCCAGTTGCTCTCCCCCTGCTAAGTATAAGAGAACCACCACTTTAAAAGTTGTCTTTTTGCTCAGTTAGCAGGAGATAGTGGAGGTAGAGGAGCCCACAAGAAGGGTACATCCATGGGGCCAGCTTCCTGTTGCAGCTAGGCAAGCTGGATGGGTTAGTAAGAGGACCACTCTGGAAAGTGGCCATGAAAAACTGGACACCCCTGGTTGAAATGGCGGGTGTGCAGTAGATCACCCAACTTATTAGTAATTTCAAGCTCTTTGTAGGTTGTGAGAGAAAGCAAGGAGTGCTCAATGGAATCCCAAGTATAGCAGATGATGGAGTATACAAGGAAGGACACTGGGTCATGGAAGTGGGGATACTTATATCCCAAAACATGCCTTGGGAGCAAATTCCTCTTGCCCTTTCCTCCTGATTAGAAGTGCCAGCATGGACCTGCACAGAATGCATTGTGTCTGATCGCTCTGTCTGAGTGTAACAATGTGGGAATCGCCTTCTGTGTACAAGGCTGATTGTGATGAAAATCCAAGTATGTAGGTGCGCAAAAGAGTATCTGTGCCTGGACGGGCTCTTCAGTAATCGGATCAATAATTTCAATAAAATACACCTCTAGGTCTACGTCACTGACTAATCTTCTTTGTGATGGGCAGACCATTGCATCACTACCTTATCTACTTTTCTTCCTGCTTGGCATAATTGGCTCATTAGCAAGTCGTTATCTCTTGAGATAGGATATAGGGAATTAAAGCAGTTCACTCTGAGTTAAGAGTGGCCTTAGATGCCAGTTAACTCACTGTAGCTAACTTTGGTGTCTGCTTAACTGGGGCTCCCGCATAAGGAGGGAGTGTGTATCTTGATCCCCATTCCAATTTGCGTTGTTTGCAGCCACATCTAGGGGTGACTAGCCCATTGCCAACTAAGTGACCTTTCCCCCATGTGTACCATAAACCGAGAGCTCACATTGCTGTGAAGCTCCTGAGCATATCCAACATGCAATCTCCAAGCCCGGAGATGCAACTGCAAAAATGGAGGCTCCTGGGAGCTGGGCATAGGAACATAGGAAACTGCCATATACTAAGACAGAGCATTGGTCTATCTAGCTCAGTATTGTCTTCACAGACTGGCAGCGGCTTCTCCAAGGTTGCAGACAGGAATCTCTCTCAGCCCTATCTTGGAGAAGCCAGGGAGAGAACTTGAAACCTTCTGCTCTTCCCAGAGCAGTTCCATCCCGTAAGGGGAATATCTTACAGTGCTCACACTTCTAGTCTCCCATTCCTATGCAACCAGGGCAGACCCTGCTTAGCTATAGGGACAAGTCATGCTTGCTACCACAAGACCAGCTCTCTTCTCAGAATAAGCACAGCTAGCAACACCTCCCTCACTACTCTCTTTGCTATTCTACTGAATGAAGTACAATGTAACTATTGTTTAAAAAAAGTTTTTAAATTATAGCTAAAACTAATTTTTAGCTATAATTTAAAAACCATATTTTTAAACATTATTTAACAATAGTTACATTGCAGTTCATTCATTAGAATAGCAAAAAAAAAAAAAACCCTATAATTAAAAGTTATGTGACAGTTTAGCCATGCAGAAATCTTTATTCTCTAATAAGAGGTGTGAAGAATTCTCTCTCTCTTTAATTTAAAAAAGCCACCAAATTATAAATCCATGCAAAAAATCCCAAAGAAAAATTAACAAAAATAGTAAACGTGTAAATTCATTAATTTTTGTAGAACTGTAATAATTACTAGATGTACTATAGTACAGTCCAGAAGCTAGGGGACAAATTTGTATTAAACACAACTTTTTTCAGGCCAGAAATTCTCATGTTCTAGGCCTTTATACTTGATGGGATCATTTTTCTCCATTAATGCAGTTGGTTAAGAGCTCACAATGGGCTCTTTTTAACTACTTATTGCATGGATTTCTCATCAGCCACAGACCACATCTTGTTCTCATAAGAAGTGTACACTTCCCTGTCTGTTTACACCAAAAATAAACCAGCCACTGCTGATAGGGAGCCTCAGCAACACAAATACTCACATTGTGTTGACCAGAGTTGAACCGACAATCCTAGAATCAGTGTAAAAGACCTACTACTTATTCCTGCTCTTGAGTGAAAGTTGGAATTTAAAACTTGTTCAGAACAGCATCCAACTACTGGTCAGGAGACAGTGCTGTACACAATTTTTTGTGCTCCATAACTGTTGAGAAACTGTAGTCAACCATTCACACCTATAATCAGCACTAGGTGTTTCCCCCCTTAACTGCAATTTAAGCTTTAGTAACAAGAAGTTCTGGTGAGAACTAATCTGCCTATTTTCCTTTCACTCTAATTTTAATGGATAATTACCATCTTCAAATTCATGCACTTTTTGTTACCAAACACCAAATGCAATATGCAGTATACAGTAAAACAGTAGTCAGAGCCTCTTCACAAGTATTGGGTGCACTGTACATAGATGGAGGATGGCAATGAGATAATGATGTTATAAAACAGCCTGTTGAAACGTCCTTATGTGGCACTGCAACTGTACTAAACTTGATCTAAATTGGTCCCAGCATTGCAAAGTTGTTAGGGGGCAGGGTGAAGTTGTTAGGGGGCCACACGCACACAGTTGTAAGGGGCCACACGCACACAGCCACCATCTTGAAATGAGTTCAGGAATTCACTTATAGGATATCAAGATTTAATGTCCTCTATAATTTGAGCATACAGTACATTCAAGTTTGGTGCAAATCAGTTCAATGATTCAAACGTTAGCCCATGTCCACCTCAAAAGTTCATGCATCTTCTATCTTGAACTACGCTAAATGACATCATTCCAATACACACCATTTGGATGTCCGTATGTAGCACTTCAACTGAACCAAATTTGGTCCAGGCATTGTGAAGTTGTGTGTCCCAGGGGACATACACACAGCAATGTGATCTCATAAGACTACTGTCAATGAGGAACGTGGGCTAAAAAGGCATCCAAAGTTCAAACATCTTCACATGCAACTCTGAAAACTGCAAATGTGCTTACTCGGAGTACTGCTACTTTGAGAGAGCAAGGACATTCTCTATTCCCTTACATGTAAATACATTCAACAGGACAGAAGCCTTATGACAAGTCTAAATCTCTAGGTAGGTAGGTAGGCTCTCTCTCTCACACAGACACATTCCCCTTAACCAGAAAATAAGGAAACTCAGATCTACATCAGAGGTGCACAACTCAAATGCCCCAGTGGGCCAGAATCAATCATGACTTGGTGTTTGGGTGCCAAGGCCAATTTTCAGCACATTCCATTAAAATTATTAATGAAAGCAGTTAGTTACTTGTGAATCGTCAAGGGACCCACACTTTTAATTAAAGGTAGCGGCCAGAAAATTAGCCCTCCCCCTGCCAGGTGAGTGGGGCACCTGGAGTGCATGCCAGCCTCCCAAAAATGTCAAGTCTTCTCTTCTCCCTAAATCTCTGTTGCTTTCAGGTTGCAATCCTAGGCATGCAAGTCTCACTGGGAACACAGGAAAATTTCCAAGCAAATATGCACAGAATGATGCTGTAAGGCAACTTCAGAGACATGTAATTTGCAATCCTAAAAAGCTAAACTTTTCAGAGCCTGGATAAAATGGCAGCAATGTTCCAAAAGGGGAAAACAAAATAAAAAACAAGTAATAACATTCACTTTGGCTTCTGGTTCTAGGGCAACTTGTCCCTGCACAAAGATCCTTTTAACATCATGTGGAAAGTAAATGTTCAACTTGTATCTTAATTTCTGAACAAGGGAACACAGCTGGACTGAAAACATGCCCTGTGAAGCATGCCTTGGTTCTTATCAGACTTGGTTTCTTCATAAATCACCAGAAATGTTGCCACCGGAAAAAGCCCCGTCTCATGGGGCCCACAAGTCAGAGGCTTTGGAGCTGGCAATAACGAAACCTGGTCCTCCGAAATAATTCAAAATGTCAGTCACACCCACAAAGCTCAGAAAACGTGACCAGCTTCCTGGGTTTCTGAAACACATGTGTCAAAGTATAGCCCCTCATAAATCATCAGCTTTCTAGAAGTTAAATAGAAATTTATTCAGAGTAAATCACAAGGTTGAAATATGACTGCTTGGGTGTGCCTGATCTCCAGGCAGCCAGTTTATTAGAGCCCAACTAACATAATAGTTTCCCTTATGAAACAGTTCTGAGTATCCAGCAGCATTGCAGTCTTGCCTAGTCACTGGTGGAAAGCAGCAGTTCCCTCCTGGTAACTGGGACCAACTGACACAAAAGCACAAGCACACACCCCAAAAAATGAGCCATAAGGCTGCATGTTTGCCTGCCCCATATATGCCTGCTGGCCAAAAGGGACAGCCATACAACCCACATGACTCCATACTGGCCTGTTAGGTCAACCATGTGCCAATAGTTCTCCCCTCTCCTGCGCTTCCAGGGTCAGGGAAACATGCACAGGGTGCCGGTGCCACTGCTGTATGCCTCACACTTGGAACCTTCCAAACCACAGCAGCCAGGCAGCAGTAGCAGAAACCTAGTCTCTGCACTGAGCTTCCTTGCAAGGAGGTGTGATCAGAAGGAGCAATTGCTACCACTGGTTTAGATCCAGAAGTCTCCCAGTCAGGGCAAGCAGCAGAAGAGGAAAAGATTTTCATCTTTTCCTCTTCTGCTGCTTGCCCTGACTGGGAGACTTCTGGATCTAAAACCAGGGGTAGCAACAAGAGTAAGGCAGGCAACTAAAGTAAGGAGGCTTCATCCTTATTTGTATGGCTGATTTATTATGATTTATACAATAAGGGGATCAGAGGTAAAAAGACTGAATGCAATTGTTTAGCCTACAGGTTAGATTTTAAACAGGCAGCATCCAGAGACTATGTTAGTAATGACAAAGTCCCACTGAAAATAATGGGACCAGTTAGCCATGACCAACTTGCTTTGTTGATTTCAATGGTACTTAGTCATGACTAACTAAGGCTGGCTGCTGCCCAATAATTCCATCTAGTACTGATAAAGTGATTTTCCTGAAGCCTTAAACACTTCCCATACATTACTTCTCCAATTCTTTCAGTAATCCTGAAAGGTTGGCAAATACGTTCTGTACCCGCCCCCCTCCCCAATACACACACATTGGAGATGAGGAGCTGACAGTGAATAATGGCTAAACACCACCCAGTAAGTTCACAGCTGTGCGAGATGCAAGTTCATGACTTGCAGCTCAATTAACCTTTACAGTGCTACTCTAACTCACCTTTGAAACTTAATCACTGCCATTCTTTGGTAAATATCATATTTTCTGTATTTTGATTTGATAAATAATTCTGTATTTTGCATTCAACGACCCATAAACCACAAGTGTTTGCTCAGTCCCTTAAAGTGGAAAACTTCGCATGTTCCACCCACTTGTTGGGTCATGCTCTGCCCACCCCATGCTGTGATGCCACACTGTGCAATGCAAATAGGGCTGTTGGAAAATAAACAAAACTAGTATAAATAGGGAACGTTGTGTTGTTGCTATTTTAAACTTCCTTCCTTATTATATACCATAATGGCATCACAGCCATATGAGACATAGGACTAAAGCCAGGATGACAAAGCTTCTGGTTAAGACTTCTCCAGGCCATGTATTTAGGGGACAGGCCAAAATGTTTCCCTTTCTTTGACCAAATAAGTCTACAGCTTTAAAAAGCAAATTTGCCTCCACCCATGAACAGTCACACTCCTACAACTATTTCTCCACTACCTCACCCCAAAGTTTAACCATGAGCTCTTGGGCAGTAAAAAGTAGAGCAAGATTTCTGCCTAGCCTTGTTGCAACAGCATTTTACATTTGCAGTGGCAGGGCTGAAAACAACCTAGGTCCCCCAGGCTCTGATAACATTGATGCTGGTTCCTAGGAATATGAAATGCTTCCCTTTTAATGGTGTTAGGAAACCAATGACCAAAACAAAGAGTAATATAAAACTGAATATCCCACACAACACTGGTTCCACACCACTAGGGAATGTTTATAGGTGCAACAGCACTTAATGCTCTGATGTAGCACAGAAAGGGACACGTTAGAGCTAGCACAAAGGCTACGGCAGAGAAATTAACCCATTTGTTGCATCTTCTGACAAGACAATCAAAGCCATATTCTCTCTTTGCGACCTGGCAAGATTTAATTTTTTTTTTAAAATCAATCAAAGAAACTATGGGAGAGTATGGCTTGCTTGCTATATTCAGATATGGAAAGATGTGCATTATAAAATGCTCAGATGTGTTTGGGTTAACGTTTTGGATTGGTAACATCTATAATAATGCTTGAGATCTGATCTCTAGGAAGCTAAAGTATGTGAATTATTATGCATTCTGTGATATTAATAGCCTACTTTCCTTAAGAAAAGTAATGCCGTCATTGGGTGGATGACATCATCACAAACTACACCGTTGAGGTGTCCTTACAACTGAACAAGTGTAGGAACACAAGGACAACACATGAACATTTGAGATGCAAGCAGGCTAACTTGTGAACCACCTAACCAATTTGAACCAAGGTGTAGGGACACACAGGGATGGCTCTACAGTGTAGTTTGTGATGATGTCATCCTCCCCAATTCAAGATGGCAAAGGTATGAACACTTAAGGCTCAATTGGGCTCAATTGTGAGGGTGGTAATTATCAATTAAGATTATAGTGAAAGGCAAGTAGGCAGATTAGTTCCTACCAGAACAACTTGTATTATGTTATGTAAAGCTCTGCCTTTAATAAATAAAAATTAATATTTTTTAAAAAGGCTAAACATACTGGAGGCAATGTACCTAACAGACATCCTAGAAACATTAAGACTTAAGTGAGTTATCTGTGTTGGTACATATCTCCAAATCTAACATCTGTTGGTAATGTGCTACAATGGAATTGCAACTAATTGGTCCCACCTGCCTAACAGAGAATTTGCAATAGCTATTTTGGCAAATGATCCTCTGTGCACCACTACAGCTATGCATATTTTAATGTCAGACTTTAAGAAACACAAGGTGCTTCCCTGAACTGATGCACTTAAGCCAACTGTGTCAATTCAGTTCCACTTCCTATAATCCTTTTTGCAGCATTTTCAGTAGTCAGTCTTTTATATAACAGAGAAGCTCAAATCACTACAAACATAAGCAGTCTGATTCACACAACCGTGGTTCTTTCTAATCAGAGATTATGACTTCACTTAACAGTTCTATCCTTTTGCCCGACCATAAGACTCAAAAGTGTATAGGTTGAAGTTGAGTTGTAATATGCTAAACCACAGAAGAAATTCTTTGTATCTCAGGTATTCCTAAAAAAAGTATATATTGATCTTTATAAAATGACTTAATTCCAGCTTTGGCTTTTCACATGACAGTGGGGCCATAACTTTGGAGGCGGGAAAGTTATCCTGCCCTTTATAATTTAGTCCCAAAGCAAGCAACATGAGAATTATGAGGAGACACTGGCAAGATATAATTATTTTAGAATGTTCTGCCTTTGCAGCTAGCATCTCTGTAAAAGCTAAAATAATTTTAGCATAACTCTCAAACCACTTATGTTACTTACACTCAACTCTTTAATAAGTTTCCATTTCCTGGTGATCACAGACAATAATGCAGCTGTTGTGCATACGCTCACAGCAGTACAGAAGGATGTCTAAAACCAAGTTGTTATGTGATAATTACATCATTATTTCCTTTTAACTATTAAAGTCCAGAAGATTAAGTGACCACTTCCACCAGAAAGTCTACAGGATGAAATGCTTTGAAGATTGCTCCATTTGCAATATAAGCCAGAGTGCTTAACAACAACGTGCTTTTATCTTGTTCAAAGTCAACTCCACCACTTATGCCTAGATAACTGTCAGGAGATTTAAAAAAGATGGCACAGAAAGGTATTTTCCACATCAGCGTTTCCACAGTATTTCATGTGACTAGAACTCAAGAACACCAAGTTCCTATGTAACATTTTCTCCACAGGACTGCTTTTAGAACTAACAAATCAGAAAAATACACAGAGGAAAATGTTCTGTTAAAACTGAAATCTATGTGGATTATATTTTGTATAGAGCTGGTCTGTGATCAGGGTATTGCAGTCCATCCAGCTCCTGATCATTGGGGGCAGGGGGGAAAGTAATATATATCTCAGTTCTGAAGGAAAGCTTCCCATGTTCATTCTCTGAAGGAATCATCCTGAAAGCAGTCCTGTGCAGCAAAACATGTTTAAAGAGGCCAAGCATCAACTGCATTCTGTCCCTTCTATTTCAGCAGTCTACTTTGGGGGTTCTTGAACTGGACACACACTTCTCAGATTTACTGGAGAGAGGAAAGAGGTCTGTTACTGGATTCCATTGCAATCCTCTTTCCTACAAGGACATTAATTAAAATAATCTTGTACACCAGGAGCCTAGACTTTCTGTTTCCAAAATTACAACTGTGTTTTATTACATCCCTTTAACAGCAAAGTGACCTCCTGCAATACTATTTAAAAGGCAAAAGTTAAAGCTTACTCTGTGAGTAGACACACAATCTATTTTGGTACATTCCTTGCACAGATTTGTACATTATATGTAATTTTCTCCGGCAGAAAAGCAAGATTCAAATAAATATTTGACTACAGCTGTCCAAAATTTGCAATCAGTCCAAGGTCAATGGGTTATCAGTTCACATGATCTTCTCTCTTCTGTGCCAGGCACTTTTTTTTTATCCTGCTCAGATGATACCACACTCATGATGAAAATACTGTCTGAACTGACTGCCATGATCACAAGATGCAGTTTTGCATTATGCTGCAAATAGTCCTAACATGGATGAGCAGTTAGGCTGCAATTTTGCATGTGTCATAATCCAAGCAGGAAAAGGGAAAAAAGCACCGGGGGGGGGGGGATAAGCACTCAGAAGTCACTGAATAAACTGGCCTAACTTGAGAGTTCTGTTTAGAACCAGATATGGCCTACCCCAGTATATCACTACTAAGCTTAGGTATGCATCTAAAACCAGATAATAATAAACCAGCCCCTTTCTCCTACTTAATCCAGTAGTTCCTCCTTTGCTAAGGCAACAGTTACAGACTTGCAGCTCACAAACGTAATTTTAAGTAGCAGCATGTTAAGGCAAGCATCATATGGACAGCTCGTTGAAAGTGTCAATCATGTGGGCAGCTCCGGTCCATTATGCAGGCAGCTCATTGAAAGCAATGACTCAATGTGCAGCAGCTGTGAAAAAGGCCAATTCCATGCTAGGGATCATTAGGAACATAGGAAACTGCCATACATTGAGTCAGACCATTGGTCTATCTAGCTCACTGTTGTCTTCACAGACTGGCAGCGGCTTCTCCAAGGTTGCAGGCAGGAATCTCTCTCAGCCCTATCTTGGAGAAGCCAGGGAGGGAACTTGAAACCTTCTGCTCTTCCCAGAGCGGCTTCATCCCCTGAGGGGAATATCTTGCAGTGCTCACACATCAAGTCTCCCATTCAGATGCAACCAGGGTAGACCCTGCTTAGCTATGGGGACAAGTCATGCTTGCTACCACAAGACCAGCTCTCCTCTCCTCCAGGAAGGGGATTGAAAATAAAACTGCTAATATTATAATGCCCTTATACAAAACTATGGTGCTGCCACACCTGGAGTACTGCGTACAATTCTGATCACCACATCTAAAAAAAGGACATTGTAGAACTGGAGAAGGTGCAGAAGAGGGCAACCAAGATGATCAGGGGCCTAGAGCACCTTCCTTATGAGGCAAGGCTACAACATCTGGGGCTTTTTAGTTTAGAAAAAAGGTGACTATGGGGAGACATGATAGAGGTCTATAAAATCATGCATGGTGAGGAGAAAGTGGATAGAGAGAAATTCTTCTCTCTCACACATAACACTAGAACCAGGGGGTCATCCCATGAAATTAATTGCCAGGAAATTTAGGACCAACAAACAGAATTACTTTTTCACACAATACATAATCAACTTGTGGAATTCTCTGCCACAAGATGTGGTGACAGCCAACAACCTGGATGGCTTTAAGAGGGGTTTGGATAACTTTGTGGAGGAGAGGTCTATCAACGGCTACTAGTCGGAGGGCTATAGGCCACCTCCAGCCTCAAAGGCAGGATGCCTCTGAATACCAGTTGCAGGGGAGTAACAGCAGGAGGGAGGACATACCCTCAACTCCTGTAGCCTGTAGGCTTCCAACAGCATCTGGGGGGCCACTGTGTGAAAAAGGATGCTAGACTAGATGGGCCTTGGGCCTGATCCAGCAGGGCTGTTCTTATGTTCTTATATGGTTTAACATTCAAGAACATGTCCATCATTAGAAGAAAGCTGATGCAACATCATGGTCATGAACATGAGATTTAAGCAGGGAAATCCTCAGTTCAAATCATAAACTCCCTGAATGGCCTTGGACAAGTCACCTCTCTCTTATCTTCAGGCCTGTCTGCATTATGAGCCTAACAATACTTTTTCAGAGGTAGTCCAAGAACAGACAAATATTAGGGAAGGACCATCATCCTCATGCTCTGCTTATCAGCTTTCAGCTCTGTCTAGTTGCCTTCTGTTGGAAACAATGCTAGAGAGGATTAACTTAGGGCTTTTCCAATGGTTTAGCTTTCCAAGCTCCCGCCTTACTCTCTTGAAGGCTACAGATGCCTGCATCATGTTCTGAAGAAACCCATCATGACTTCTTGAGAGTTTCACCAGTCAGACAGGAGCGCCTTCCTTGCGCTATTTTTGCAGTGCCACCTGCCCAGCCAGTGCTTACTTTCCCATCTCTTTTCATGATCACTTTCATGAAAAGTGATCATTTTTCATGCGCAAAAATAGCACAAGGAAAGTGTTGCACTTCTGGCAGGAGTGCTGAAACTTGCAATAAGAACGAGATTCTTCAGAACCAGATGCAGGCATGTGGAGCCTGCGGGAGAGCCCATCATTAAGCAAGGCAGTTGCTTGAAAAGCTACAACCACTGTCTGGAAAAGCCCTTAGCCCAATCCAGCAAGAAGATTATTATTAGACCCGCACACTCGAGAGAACAATTTTTTGAAGCTTCCTGCCAATTATAAGAAATAATATGTTCTTAAATAATCTGTGGCAGTCTCCTCACTCCTTCACCATTTACTTTATGTCCTGATGTCATTACACTATAAAGGAAATGGAGTGGGGGGTGATTTTACACAATAATGCCATTTTCTGCGGCAGCCCTGTTTTTCTTACAACACATAAGGAACACAGGAAGCTGCCTTATACCAAGTCAGACCATTGGTTCATCTAGTTCAGCATTGTTTAATCTGACTGGCAGCAGCTTCTGCAGAATTTCAGGCAGGAGTCTCTCCTAGCCGTACCTGGAGATGCCAGGGCATGAACCTGGGACCTTTTGGGTGTGAAGCACATGGTTCTACCACTGAGCTACAGCCACGTCCCTAAGGGAAATATCTTGCAGCAAACACTGCTCACAAGTAGTGAGCCATCCAAATGCAAACCAGGGCAGACCCTGCTTAGCAAAGAGAACAATTCATGCTTAGTACCACAAGACCAGATCTCCACCCCAACTACACGCAGTTCCTCCAGTAGTATGAACAAACTCTTGGTGCCTGCAGTAGTGACCAGTGAGCACCACTCACAGGGGTGGGGAGGCGGTGTGCGACAGCAGGGGAATACCGCTGTACACAGTATGCTCTACAGGGTGATGGTAGCTGTCCCAGTATCCCATGGGGAGGCTGCCCCACCCCCGCTGCTCATTTGGCCTCTGCGCATAGAGTATTCTCATAACTGATGGCAATCATAAGGTCAGAAATAACTGTAAATGGAAGTTTTCCTTCCTTCCCTTGCAGTTTGTTGCAAGTATTTTAAATTCACTCAAGAATCAAGTGCGGTAGAAAGTTTATGTGGTTTATGATAGAGTACACCCTGATTCTATTGATGTTGTTACACTAGGGACACTGCAAAGTCTACAACTGGAAAAAGGGGGGGGGAGGCATACACAATTTGTGACAAATTAATAGCAACATCCACTTCTTTTCAGTAGAATCAGCAACACACCTACTACTTCTAATTACACTGGTAATGTCTTCTCATTAAGCTATGAAATGGTTCTTTAGCTTATTGAAATGTCACTGCCAAACCTTGCAAGGAATTAGATGGAAACCTACAAGTTACTAGGCTCAGGTCTGCAGAATTAGCACACCAAAAGCTCATTAAAAAACCTCAGTGAGAACATGCCCTAGCAATCAGGCATCTTCTCCAAAACATGTTGAGCACCTGAATGCCACAATGTCTAGTAGGATTTGCAGGTGTTCAGCACTTTTTAAAAAAAATCAAGAAGGCCAAAGGTATTAGGCCATCCATCAAATGATCACTTAATGCTTTAACAGGCTTCAACAATTAGTGTTCTAGGACTGGATCTAATCCTGCAGTTGTCTCCCATAAGAGAGGTACTACTCCCACATTCATAGCAGGTCTATGGGAGAGCAGGGCAAGAGGCATGCATAGTGAACGTGCATAGTTCCTTATAACCCAGCTGGCTGCCGAAACACAAAGAATATGGCCCAGATTCCTCTGAGATGGTACAGAAAACTATAAACACACTCTCACTCTGCTTATCCACTTCCATTCTTCCAAGCATTGCCACCTCCTGTGCAAAGTAAGCAGGATGAGTGGCAGAGGCTAACTTTGTGGTCCAAGTTGCAGGAGGAAAAGACCTGGTCCCATCAATCCATTCAAAGTTGTCTGTGGAAAAAACTAGTGGCCAACCAGAGGTTTAAAGCAATTTCTCAGTTATTTATTTAGAGTCAAGTTACAGCATCTTAAATTCTAGCACTTTGATTTAAATGAGGTTGTGAACCTTGCTGCATAGACACATTACAAAATCAGGATACAGTATTATCATTGAGTGTTGAGCCCATGTTCTCTTCCATAAATTTGGAACAACATCCACAAATGTCTTTCATAAGACATTTTCTCAGACCAAGATCTGCAACTACATTAGGACACAACCAAATGGCTTCACGGTTTTTAAACCAAAAAAATGATTTAATCCCCTCAAACAATAGGAAAATCATAGTATACCCCCAAAATTGGCTGTAATCTAGCACATAGCAGGAATTAACTGAGCGCTGGATTGCAGCCTTTGAGATGTTAAAATTGGTATATCAACTTGCTTCTAAAAACATGCCTTTCATTCATTTTTCCCTAGCTTGTCATTTTCTCCTTAAGTTATTACAATAAAATTGTAGCTTTCAGAACAAATAATTTTTTTAAAGTACTAGTTGTCCCTGTGATTAGTAACAATGGATAAAAGAACATGGGTGCAGGTGCAAATATAGTAGCACTTTTCACTGAACCTATTACTAAAAAGTAACACACTGTACATTTGTAAAAAATAAATTTTAAAAAACCCACTATACCTACCAAAGTAGTCAGCCCTTGGACAAGCATCCATCTCTTGCTCCAGACGCTGGGTAAGAGCTTCTAATTTTAATTCAGCAGTGGAGGGTCCTTGTTCTTGCTGTAGAAGGAGTGTCTGACAGGGTAATTTTATTTTTGAAGAAGTTGATGTTTCTTGATGACCAGAGTCATACTGCGGAGTGGCGATGCTCTCTTTAAAAGGAAATTTTGGGATATCGGAAATCATTGGACCATGAGAAGTTACATCGATGGAATTCTTCTCAGGGTTTATGCCAGATCCAGCACAATTAAGCCTGTGAGTTTGATCATGAACTACAAAATGGCCTGTAGGCTTTGGATGAGTGTTGACTTGCTGATGGCCTACACTTGGAGGTAGTGGAGTAGGAAGTGAACCAGAAACTGAAGACTGAGTGTTATCACTATGTCTTGACTGGTTGTCACCACTGCTTGTATTTGGGGTGGCAGAAGCCACCATCTCAATTCCACAGTTTGGATGCAAGTGATCAGACCGATTCAAAAGAGCTTGAGAAGGGGATGCTGATGAAGCAGAGACTGAGGAAGATCTCTGTTGTGAAAATCCCGCAGGAAACTCATCACCAAAACCAACAGAGCAGGCTGTAAAGAGAGATGGTGATCTCTGAGCAGCTGGGTTTTGGTCATAGCTGTGACTAAGTCCAGGGCCTTCACCTCCACTTTCCTGACTTCCATACCCACTTTCAGAAGACCTGCAAGAGTTTCGCGATTGCTGACATGGGTGGAGATCTGCTTGAGGTTTTGTAGGACTTCTCTGCAGTGAATCACTGTGATTGACCTTTGACCATAAATGGGAGCCCTTGCTGGATTTCAGGCTGGAAAATTTATCAGCATCTCTTCCCCAACCTTGAATACCTGTCTGATTATCACTGTTATTGGGTTCTTCATGGGAAAGGGAAGAAAAAGATGTCTTAGCATTACATGGATTCATCTGACCAGTCCTTATATATCCATATCCTCCAGAAACTTCAGACACCCCCTGACCCTCATTGTATCCATAATCACCACTGGCTCTCTTGCCATCTTGATATAACTTTGTTCGCTCTTCATCAACATGAGCTTGTGGCTGGTTTGGGAAGGCAAGCTGATGGCCTGCACACACTGTAGATGAGGCAGCCAAAGGGGGTTTGGCAGTATTTTCTCCAGAATGCAGTTTATTTGTTCCCGCAATGCCTCTGGCTACAGGATGACCTGGAGGCGGAGTACCAAAACCAACCCCACCATTTGGAGCCCCTAAGACAACTTTCATCAACTCCTCTTGTTCCCGCTGTTTCTGAAGATGAATTTTGGACATTTTTTTAGCAAAAACCCTTCTGGTCTCTTCAAATTCTGGGTTGTTCCCAACAGCTTTGTCCACCCGAAAGAGGCCATCTTTGGAGGCTTCATACATATTGAGGTCTTCTATAAATTTACTTGCTTCCAAACCCAGATCATCATATTTATCCATTTTTAAAAGAATTAATGTGTGCCTCACACACACACAAAATCCAAGAGAGAGAAAATGAAAGCAATGTGATTTGAGTGCTGAAGTCAATCTGCAGGTTTTCACTCAAAAAACTTCCAAAAATCCTGTATATACAATATTTTTGTGAAAATAGGAAAAATACTATCCCAAAAATTCACTTTTAAAAAACAGATTGTATCTTCCTCAGTTTATAAGATAACAATAAAGTTGATAACATCCACTTTTTTGTATGGACATCTCACATGACCACAAACACCTCTTCAGAACTCTCTGGCGTGACTTGGGTAAAAACACCTAATTAAAAAATAAATAAAATATATATTTTTAGCATGAGTCTCACTAAGACAACATTTATCCCTGCATTATTGTCATCACCAAACGAAAGTATTTCCTAGTTTAGCATTAACTTTCACGCCAGACAAGCTACGTATACCAGCTAGCCTTGACTGGGTGGGTCAGGTCAAGAGTTTAAACGGGAAAGAGGCCACCTTGACGGGAATAAACAGGAAAAACCCACCAAACCAGAGGAAAGCCGCAGGCTACTCACTGGAAGGAAGCGCGTGAACTTCAGACTTGCCCCCAGCCAGGAGAGAGCCTTGCAACTCGTATGTCCGTCCTATCACATGCAGACACATCCTTTAGCCTTAAACTTGGGAAAGAGGATTATTTCCTCTCCCCCCACCCAGCCAGCCCCCGCTTCGGTTTCCTTACTAGCTGCCGTCCTCCGGAGGCAAAGCGGAGAGGAGAAGCTGGCGCCTGCCCAAGCCGTGCGCGTACTGCTTTTGCAGTTCCCGCGCGTAGCTAGAAAAAGCTCGCCCGCCTGCGTGTCCGTCTGTCTGGTCCGGGACGCTCGAGGCTCCACTGCGCGCGCGAGAGAGAAAGCACCGCAGGAGTCCTGCGGCAGCCCGCTCCGCTCCTATGAACCTTTACGCGTAAGGAGGAGTACGACGTCGCACTAAATTAAACGAGACTTACGCCCGGGCGGCTAATTATGCCCAGCATTACTCACTCCGGCGCGGGCGCTGCCTGCTACTTAGTACCGTTTGCCTTCTGGACGAGAAGTTCTCGTGGCACTTTGGCTGGCGGCGGCGGCGTCTGTGCTAGGAGATCACGCTCCTTTCAAGGCGGCCCATGGCGCTGCGGCCGTCGCTGCGGAGCGCCCTCCCTCTTCGGAGGCTGCCGTTTCTCTGTCCTCCTGCTACCCTCTTCCCGGTCTCGCTGTGGGCCGTTCAGGCAGGCACAACTGGGGCCTCCTCTTCTTCCCTTTCTCGGCTCTCTACTTGCCTGGCTGGAGGAGGAGGAGGCGGCGGAGGCAGGAGGGGAGGAGCTCCGAGCAGGTCCCGTTGAGTTTGCAACGTGGTTGAAAGAAAGAGACAGAGATGTGTCAGCGCCCGTTGGCAAAGGCTGAGCCAGCCGAGCTGCTCAGGATGAATTGACTCTTTCAGTGGAGGGGGCGGGGAGGAGGGGGCGGGCCACGCGGGACAGCCCTGCTTTTCTCTCGGCTGGACCAACAGTAAGGCCCTTCAGAGGGAAAGTACTCCGCCTCAGAGCCAGTGTGCGGTTTAGCGCAGAAACCTGCTTTCCGTGCCAGCACTCAGACTCCCAAACATGTGAGCTATGACGGCGAGGTCCTCGGAAGATCTAAAGGCCGTGTGTAAATGGTCGCCTCAGGCACACTTTTATCTTCAGGCACAACCACCCTGTGAGACAAGTTGGGCTGAGGCTGACCGGCCCAAGTCACTTCTTGCCTCGAGAAAGGAACTGAGCACCTTAGAGACTTCAAAAGGCACTTTCCCTTTGGCTAATCATAAATAGCCTGCCACATATCCAGAATCAGCAGGAAAGCGCTTCCAGATCTGGGGACCTGACTTTGAAGCAGGGCTGAGGCCCGCCGTGGCTCCTCTCACATGAGCAGCTTATTTCTATGGTCTGGTAAGACTGCTGGCACTTAAAGCACTGCCAGGATCCTATGCTCCCTCAGCAGGAACACTTTAGTCGACAGGAGCCAGACAACATCAAGTTACGCACACTTTGGCTGAACAGAGGAGAGACCAATAGGCACTGGCACAACATATGGAACTCTAGTAGTGGTGCTGCTGAAATATGTAATTGCCACCGTATCATTACACAATAGACACACCCCTGCAGCCACAGTGCACTATCCAGAAGCATATCCGCACCTGCTGCTAAGAGCACTCAGGAAGACTCTGTGGAAATTTCATATGCCACACTACTAGTTGTTTATACATGAGTTACCTGTATAAACATGAATTCTCCTTTCCTCCCGTAAACCAAACAGAAGCATAGTAAGGTCATGTAGATACAGTTGATTAAAGAGAACCACCTTCTCATCATCTGCTGCATAGGTTGGATTTTGTAGTTAATCTAAGCCCTTACTAAGCCCTTACTTATTTTATAACACCTTTAAATAGGTCTTTTACGCAAAACAAGCCTGTGTTGTAGATCATTAATATTCTCATCTTACATGGGGAAGCTGAGAGGCAGTAGGCTATCCACATGTTATATTCAACACACATAGAATCCATACACAGTGTACACACATACACATATACAGATCTGTGTACACACATTATATTGAACACAGGCACAGCAGTACCCTTCCTGTTCATATACTGAATTTCAAGGGGCCCATACCCAGGTTCATGTTTAAAATGAATGCATGTGCAGTCATTCACAGAACAAAATGTACATATGTACAGACACCTGAACACACACACAACATAACATCTAAATAAGGCTAGTGGCTTGTCCAAAAATGAGCATGGATCTTAACAACCATACCACATTTAATCTCATTGTTCTTTTGGCTAGCTCCCATATTCCTTTATAATCTTATTGGGTCATTTCTACCACATCACACACATGGTATTTTGGCAGGTGCAGCACATTAGGAAATTTTTAGAATGCCTGCATAAAAGGAAAGACCTATTCCTGTGTGTGTTTCTCTGTACACATATCAACTGTCCTCCTCACAGGAAACAATTCTGACTCAAAAGGTTGAAATAATGTATTTAAAATTAAGGTTCATAATAACAAGTTCAACACCATGTTCACAGACACAACTGAAAACAAAACCTAAATGTGTTCTATTGTTGTTGCTTCTTAATGCTAGACAAGCCTTAAATAAAAACCACTGTAATCCAGCATTCTGTTCTGGATGAAGAGACTGACCTGATTTGTATCACTGAGATCTCCTTGGATGAGGCAGCTGGCCCTGCCTTAGTATGACTTTCTTCATTTGGGTACTATTGCAACAACAGCAGAGTGGGCAGGGGAGGTGAAATTGACACGATCCTGAAAGCTTCCATCTTCCTCACCAAATGTCCTGTCCAACAGATTATCTCTACTGAATGAATGAATTTACCTGACAGAGTTCCTGAAAGTGTGCTCAAAAGCCCAACCTCCACAGTCATGGTTACAGCATGGTTACACCATTTGCCTGAAGAGTCAAACACTATAATTGTGGGCAGCTTCTTCTCATGATGCAGAACCTGGCATTCCAATCATGGGAAGAATCTGAACATGAGAACAGAGTTTGTCTCTGCAGACAAATACTGTACACCATGGACAGTAGGGGGTGCTGCTTCAGTGTGCACTCTCAGGGCACTGTACATGAGTACAGCATCCCCAGTCTGATCAAGGCTTTCATGTATCCCCCACCCCGCTTACCCAAGTGACTCTGTTCTTAAACTTACAGAAGTGATCTCACATGTACTGTTGCAGTCTCCCAAGGTTCTTGGTCCTTGGGGAAGGAAAGCTCTCATTTGTGGGTTCATAGTTGGAGGAGCTGCTGCTGTTGCTACAGAGTCCCTGAGAAATCTACTCCCCTCCCCACACACCAAGATAAACTAGGTCCTCCTACCCATAGAGCAGGAGACCCAAAGAACTTACTTGCCAAGGGATCTAAAGCTCTGGAGACAGCCTGCTCAAGGCAAGTGCAATCAAATACAGTGGTCCCTCTACTTACGAAATTAATCCGTTCCGAATGCACATTTGTAAGTCGAAAAGTTCGTAAGTCGAAAAGTGGTTTCCCATAGGAATGCATTGGGAACAGATTAATGTGTTCCGGAGCCTAGAAAAAAGACCCAGACCCCCAGTAAGGCTTGCAAACTGCACAGGAACATTTCTTTTCAAGAATAAACAGGCAGTAAACAGGCAGGCAAGTCAAGGAAACCGCATGTAAAATTCGTAAGTCGAGGAAACCCCATCTAAAAATTTGTAAGTCGAGGAAACCCCATCTAAAAATTTGTAAGTCGAAAAAACCGCATCTAAAACCGGATCTAAAACTGCCGTTTGTAACTCGAAAAATACTTATGTTGAGTAGTTTGTAAGTCGAGGGACCACTGTACAACCTACGGCCCATTTGAAGGTCTTCTCTATTTCATGGTGGAATAGCAGCAAAGAAGTCATACTTCTCTATCTACATTGCATCTGGATGCCACCCAGCAGAGCTATTCCAAGTTGTTAGAATGCTGTTCTAACCTCTTTACAGAAGACTCATGAAACCGTCTATAGACTGCTGCGATTAGTTTGCAATGCATTTTGCAGATAAAGTTCCCCAGATCCATTCCAGCATGGATGCCACTTTTATTTTGGAGTGTGTACCTGAAGCCACCTTAGCATCTGTTAGTCACTGTTGCTTGGATGAATTTCTGAGGGTCTCATCTGAACAAGGAGACAAGGTTCTTGGGGAAGTCCATACTTCAAAAAGTGTGCTTGATCTCTGCCCACCTTGATTATTGGTATGGTAACAGACAGGGCTGGCCTTAAGCAGTGGATGAGCCAGGTGGTTGCCAATGGGCACCTACCTGAAGCAGGCACCGAACAGATAACTTAGCCATGATAATACTGATATATGGAAGGTACTCTTTGTCCAGGTCTTTTTTATCCTAGGGCCAGCCCTGGTAACAGATAGCTAGATGGGTGAGCACAGTGCTTTGTTAAGTAGGATGTCAACGTGAATTACATTCACATATTCAGTTTCACATAATCAAGTGTAGAATAATTACTTGGTAAGATATCAAGTGATATACTGTAGATGGATATCTTAATCAGTCCTATGACATCCAAGTCATGAAACTGCCTTCTGAGAAATAATCAAAGTACTTATTTCAGTATGAAAGAAAATTACAAGCATGTATTGTGTGCAAACATGCTTGTTTATTTTTCACACCTGCTACTTTCTGCCCCATGACATTTCCTTTCACGAAATAATTGCTGCCCTTAACTCAAACATGATTGATTCTATTAAGAAACTTGTCTATGATTAATCGGGCTGAGGCTTTGAACTAGGGAAATTCCCACACACTGAAATACTAACGGCAAATAAGGAGGGGAGAAACAATCCAACTCAAACACCTGGTTTCATCATGCTATGTTCTGTCAACGACTTTGAAATCTCTTTACATAACAAGCTACAAGACTGCGCTTGAAAGCTAGGAGGACATTTAGCCCCCTCTTGAAATCTGTCTTAGTGAAAAATGAAATTGCTTGTCTGTGCAGCTCTGTGAAAACCTAACTAGAAAAAGGATGCAGGTTTCCCAGAATTCTTTCTTCTGCCCTTAAAGCTGTTTGCTTCTACTCTCCTAATAAGGAGAAGCAGGATGATGATGGTGATTGCACATGGCTCTGAAAATCACAGCCCCCACCCTCCATATAATATATCTATCTACATAAGAGGAAAGTGCAACAGCATGGTACCCGCAGACAGAAAAAACCCTTGTGTAGACCACGACTAGCTAGAATAAGGTTGGATAGATAGGGGTACCTATCCTGAGGGCCATGACATTAAATACAAGTTAGGCTTGTTTTTACTCTAAAGAAGCAGCTGTGCAAGGCCATCTGTATTGAAATAATGGCACAGAAGTAGGGAATGTTTAACCTTTTACTTTCATACTATTTGCCTTCTGGAAATTCCACCCCGAAGTGGCTATTTAACCCTAAAGTGACTATTCAAACATGAAAGCACCTTTTGTTACAAAGGCACTTTCAAGGTTAAATAGATGCTGTGGGGTACAATTTTTGGCAAGACTATGGTGTGAAAGTAAAGGGTTAAACATCCTCTGCCTCTATGCCATGGTATAGCTCTGGATCAGGGTCTTGTGTATACAGTATAAACAAGTCCTTAACTGGACAATGCATTCAACATCTCATTTAGTTTGGCCTTGAGCCCCACTACAAACCCCACCCACCTAAACCAATTCAACAGGATGTGAAGAGGTACTGACATGACATCCAAGGATACTTGCCTGGCTATTCTGTTTTACTTTCTGTCACCAGGAGTTAGGAATATAACATATTAAATCACAGAAACTGCATATAATTCTCTGTAAACTTGTATTTGAACAGGCTAAGCTGCCTCATTTCTAAGGCGCAAGATTGCATGTAGCTAACACTAGTTGATTTTTAGTTTCATCCCATCTTCCAAGGTCCTTTTGAGTTCTTAAATTCTATGGTTCCATCCCTGTTGCATTTAATCCATGAAATAGTGGTGGCTATGCAAAATGCTAAGACAGGAAGAACCAATCACTTACACTGTATTTGTTTATTTCGGCCCAAGGCCAGCATAAATACAAGAAAAAGAAACAGCAGCAACAACAACAACAAAATACACTGTCTTAAGGGTGCCCTGTCCCAGCACGACTGACAATCAGGCTGCATTCTTAGCAAGCACATACTGCAGACACAACCATTTCCAGGTTTAAGGGGGGTCCTGTTAAAATACCCTCCAGTCCCCCCGCCCCCATGTTAGTGATCCCTGGTGGGCTTACTGGGCAGCAGAGGTACTGAAAGCAGTAATGGTAGTGGCATTATTTTCAGTATTGGTGTGGCCAGAGTCACGATTTTAATTTGCCCACAAGCCTCATCCCCAACGTAGCATTGCACTAGAACACTACTCTGGGGGCAAGGGCACTGAGAGGAGTGCCAAGAAGGATTTAAAGAGGGCCCATTGGCAGTGTAGGTGTTGGAGCCCAGAACTTATCCAAAGATGCTGTGTAATGATGCTGGCCTCTCTTTGTATAAGAGACATTAGTAAGGTACATGGCTGTGGGTACCTTAGGGACAGTCTGCTCCCAGGTAAATCTGACCACCTGACTAGATCGGCTGGGAGGGCTCTGCTCCACTTGCTGATGCCTGCTGAGGCCTGTTTGCCAAGCATGTGGGACAGGCCAGGGCCTTCTCTTGTTGCCCCCAGGCTGTGGAACTCACTCTCAGCTGAGATCTGCATGGCTCTCTGCCTCCCAGCCTTTAGGAAGAAAGTGAAGACTGCCCTTTTTATCCAGGCTTTTGGCCAATGTGTCAGAAACCACCCAGACCTGCGGTCCAAGTCAGACACTGAACTCAGCAGGGGGTTCTTCAGATGAGCAACCTGAAGGCAAGGCCCTTGTGGAAGAGGATGACACAATCCCAGCCTCAGGGCCGATGACCATACAGATCCTATCAGACTCAGTGGAGTTGGTGGACCCCAAGGAGGAGGGCCTGGTCCAAACCATGTCCCCTATCACAGCCCCACAACAGCTTGGACTCCCACAGCAGTGTCCACTGTCTGACCCTGCCACAGAGAAACCAGGACCCTCAGACCCCCTACAAACAGGGACTCCTTGAATCCCAGAACCAGCTGCCTGACTTTCCCAGAGAGACCCTTCCATGATCCCTGAGACGATGACACAGCAAGGTTCGAGAAACCCTGCAAGCCCAGCACAAAATAGGGATGTGCATAAACCTATTTGGAGGTCCTTTTATGGGCCTTCAAGCAGGCCTATAAAAAGCAGGCCCTTTCGAACAACTGGCAGTTCAGCTGGTTCAAAAGCAGGGGGGATACCTTTAAGGGTGGGGGAGGGTGCTCTTACCCCTTCCGCCACGTTTCCCTCACTGCTGCTGCAAGTTAAAAGGGTCTGGTGGGGCGGCAGCGTGCCTCCCTGACACCCCGTTCCCTCGTCAGACCGGAAGTAACTGGAAGTACCCAGTGTGCATGCACATGTTGGGCATGAGCACGCACACGTCACCCTCGCTCATGCACACATGCCGACATGCGCAGGGTACAGGGTACTTCCGGGTACTTCCAGTCCAATGAAGGAACGAGGCAGCAGGGAGGTACACTGCCACCCCGCCGGACCCTTTTAAGTTGCAGCACTGGCAGGGGAAACATGGCAGGAGGGGTAAGAGCACCCTCCCCCACAGCACCCTCCCCCACTCTTAAAAGTATCCCCCCACTGGTTCCTTGCACATCCCTAGCGCAAGAGCGCAAGGCTGGCTACCAGGCATATGCCCTCAATGGGCTACTCATGAGTTGCTTCAACTTGTGAGAGAAGGATGTGGCCCTCCAGGAAGTCCTTAGAACAGGGCTGCTCAACTTTGGCCCTCCTACAGATGTTTATTTTATCTATCTATCTATCTATCTATCTATCTATCTATCTATCTATCTATCTATCTAATTTGTACACCGCCCCAAACTTTCGTCTCTGGGTGGTTAACAATAGCATAAAACAAGTTAAAAACATATACAAAAAACTTAAGACAATTCAACAATTTAAAAATAAAGCAGAGATTAAAACCTAAAAATTTGTAGGAAGCTGAGAAAGCTTGGGTGAAAAGATGGATTTTCAAGTGTTTTTTGAAAATTGCCAGAGATGGGGAAGATAGTATCTCAGCAGGAAGCGCATTCCACAATCTCGGGGCAGTGACCGAGAAGGCCCATCTCTGTGTAGCCACCAAACGAGTTGGCGGTAACTGGAGACGTACCTCCTCAGATTACCTCAATGGGTGGTGAGGCTCGTAGTGAAGAAGATGCTCTCTTAGTTGTTGGCCTACAACTCCCATAACCCCTGGCTACTGGCCACTGTGGTTGGGGGTTATGTGAGTTGTAGTTCAAAAACAGCTGGGGGGCCTAAGCGGAACAGGCCTGCCTTAGAAGCTGCTCATTTCTCCAGGAAACTTTGCTGTAGCAACAGCTCAACACAGGGAGCTCCCAGCTGGCTCCTTCAAAAACCAAGTGGAAGAGAACTCTCTTCAGCAGCACTGCGCTCCTTAATCTCCTGATGCATGATCTTGGAGTGTATTGACGACCAGCTGGCCTGCTCCTACGGCAGCTACTGAACTGTTAGCCTGTGCTCAGCCCCGCCTGGAGTGCTCCATCTCTGCTCCTGAGTCAGTCCCCTGTCTCTGCTTGGCCCCTTTCCCACATGTGCCTCCCCTGGCAGCATGACACAATGAGCTGTCCTTTGCTCTTTTACAACTTTTAGCTGCATTTGTCCTGTTCCTGTTAAAAAACATATTTATTGTGTTGACTGCTCTGAGGTCTTTGGATGAAGGGTGGTATATAAATAAACAAAATAAGCTAAACTCTATTAAACTACAGTGCTGTCAAATAAAACTATTAAATTGTTGTCTAAGAGTGCTTTTTCAGAGTCCAAAGGAATTGTATCTAAGCGCATATTTCAATTGCTGTCACTGAAATAAATGAGACTGGAGGTGATTTGTTATTTGATTTATATGGCTTTTGACTTGTACATTGCATATTCTAATAAGCAAAATAATAGCAAAGAGCAAAAGCAGAAGAGGGACAAAATCTGTATACATATATATGGAACCTGAAACTAGGAATGAAGAACTTATTCCAACCACAGTACAAGAACATTTGGTTGTATAACTGCATGGTATTGCTTACAGAGAGAACAGGATCCACACTAGTGTTGCTATAGTCAGTGTAACACTTTCACTAGCATAAGGATGTTGCTTAAGGAAGAAAAGTAACCTCTGTTTCAGACTAATCCTTGAACTAGCAGAAGATGTTGCACTGTTGACTAGATCCACCCGCTTGGAGAGGAGAGGAAGTGTTGGCAGTTGGGGAGAAGAAGGGGAACAGGATGATTTGGCCTGGGTACCATCAGCTGGTGACCTGACTACATTCCAATCTTATTTCTGATGCAGCCATCAAGCATCCAACCCCATGACCAATACATGTGACCATGGTGAAGCAATTGTGCCTACAAGGCATTGGTTTTCAGGACTGTACTAGCACATGGCAAGTAGGCTACCTGAAACACTAACACTAACCAGGATTTTGCTGAGTAGTGCACGTGACAATGCCATTCTGGGCATATGCCAAGAGTAATTCAAACAACCGCTTCTGCCATCTGCCTGCAGCAACCTGGGCTGAAATCAAAGCAT
This sequence comes from Hemicordylus capensis, assembly GCF_027244095.1. Lineage (NCBI taxonomy): Eukaryota > Metazoa > Chordata > Lepidosauria > Squamata > Cordylidae > Hemicordylus > Hemicordylus capensis. Next base: position 99,341,612 of record NC_069662.1, on the reverse strand, counting down.
ATGACTTGGAGAATTTGCAGGGTCATGAGCTGTGTGCGTCAGCCTGTAGGTCAAATGAGACAAAACATTAAACTCATAATGATCTCTTCTGTGCATGCTTTTTCTTTAGAAATAATTGCCACTTGGGGTTGTCATCTGAATCAGGACTATTGTGTGTGCAGTGAAAAGTTTGACCTCTACCCCTGCACCATTTCCCCATTGATAATTGCCCCTGAAGCCATTATTCTCTCCCATCTTCAAAGCTATTGCAGGACAATGCAAGGCTCCTGGTACACTTGGGCACAAAGGCTATTTTCTTATACATTCTGAAGCAAATTTTGACTTTAAAACAACCCAGCAGAGATTGGATTTTGCAAACCTAAAAGTGACTTTGGATTAGCTGTAGCTTTATCAAGAATCAGAGATGAACATAGCACAAGAAGCATCATTTTAAATAGACTGTCAAAACATAGTGATTGGCTCTCCACATTATGGCCCAGAGACTATCACTGCTCCCATGCTGAGGAGGCAATGCTGAGGAAGCAGGACCAGCAGCAGCCCCAGCTCTGTATTTTGACACCTGACACCTGACCACAACATGAGCGAGCCCTAGAGTTGGAGACCCACTAGACGGTTCTCTGGGCCAGGACCCTCAGAACCTCACCACGATGGAGCAAGTCTCTTCCACACCAATGTGTCTCATGAGATCTGTACACCAGCACTAACTAAACTAACCAGCATGTTTAGTTTAGCATACAAATACACTACAGACCACGTTCCTGAAGTGTGAAGTTACATACATGCAGGTCAAAAGACCTATAAGAAGACAAGTGTCAATCTCAATTAGTCGCGAGCTGCAAGGCATCGCCAATGTATGCAAGTCCTCCTTCAGTTCCACGTGTATGTGAATCTGGACAGAGTCCAGGGTAGAGTCCAAGCCAGGGGAGAAGGGAAACCTGGTCTCATCTTGTTGGGCTGGGGGGTGGCGGTGGCACATCATCTGGAGTGTCCTCTGTGGATTTCCGGGCAGTCTGGCATCCTCCTGCAGAGGGGAAACCTCACTGGGCTTGTCTGCAGCTCTGGTGGAGCTCCTCCCTACCAGGAGGGGGTGGAGCGTGTGGTGGCTTGCCCCATGTGGGCATAGCAGGGCAAGCCATAGGTGACTTCTCTCCTCTGGGTTTTAGGAGGGTGAGCCATATCTCCATGATGTGATGCAGTGGCTTGACCCCTGTGGGCATAGCAGGGCAAGCCGTAAGTGGCTCCTCGAGGTTTAGGAGGGCAAGCCGTGTCTCTGTGTGCTCAGTGGCCCCTCCCCTCTGGGGTTAGGGGAGCAGGCTGGTTTGGCTCCGACTCTCGGGCATTAGGGGGGTGAGCCAGCTCCTGGTACTGGCGGTGTCCCGAGATGTGTTCTGTGTAGATGTCTCGGGACCACCAGATGGCATCAGACATCATCAGTTGCACATGAGTTTAGCATAGCATTTACCCACTCTGCAAGCTCTCAGTACCGGCTCGTTGTTGGTCCCAGCCCACCCACCCCCGGGCCCCAACCAATAAGGCATGGACGGAGACAGAGACCTCATAGCCCCACTCCTGAGTGCCTGTGCCAGTGGGCATACTTCTGCTGCTGCTTCTCTCTGACCTCCACCATGGCTGCTTTCCAGTTTTCAAATGGGATGGTGACATCAACCATGATTATTTTCTTCCATTCCTCATCATGGACCACAATGTCAGGCCACAGCTGGCTTCTCGTCCCGGACACAGCTCGGTTGATGGAGAGCTGGGATGGCCGCGGCCAGGCAGTTCATCACTGCATTGTGCCAGTGCTTCCAAGCCATTGAGTGGGGTTGGCAGCAGCACAGCACATCCAAGCATGATGGAGGTACTCATTGTTGGGGGTCATAATCTGCAAGACGGGATAGAATTTTCTGTTGTGGACAAGTCATAATCTGCAAGACGGGATAGAATTTTCTGTTGTGTACACTCCCCCAGAAAGAACAGGTTAATAGCTCTTGGACCCAGGTCTCACCCTGGTGCCTCAGGTTGAGGTTGTGGCCAGGAGCACATTTTACCAGCCGGTTGGGATTGATTCGACAATTCTGATGTTGTTTGTCAAATCTGAGACAGGTATGTGCTAATCCATTATTTCAGCCTGGTGTTGTTTGAAACTGCACACAAAAGGATTTTAAAATTTCAGACATTTTTCAGCAAAGTGGCACAGTCTGTGTGCTAATATAATTAATAGGCTCTGGGCCAAATTGGGAGGGGTGGTATAAAAATTAAACAAACAAACAAACAAACAAACAAATGTTTTGAATTAAACTTGTCATGAATTTTAGACCTCTAAACATGCTAACAAATATTGATAATAATGCACAGATCCTAATATCTGATGAAGGAAGAATAACTGATGTATTGAATTCATTATGGAGATAATCCACAAGGAAATTGGTCCATGCAATCTCTACGAAAATGAATGGGAGGTACACAAGAGCATGCTAAAGCCTTGCTTATGAGCAGCAACGATTCATTTCAGTTGTGCTTACACAGGGCAACCTCCCAGAGGACAGTTCTTCTTGTGGGTTATTGATACCAAATACATCTATACTTTTTTTTAAAAGACGTGTTATCAGATTAACTGGATAAAAACCATGTATGAGCATTCTCACTTATGATGCTAAAGGATCCTACAAATTGTAAACATTTACCACAAAAATGCTTGCTTATCACCAACACACATTAGTTTATCTGTGGTATTAACACTTGTTCGATGATAGTATTTACCATTTGTGGAAGCAGAAATTAAATACACTGATTTTTTTAAAAAAAATCTATTATTAATAGTAGTGTGATTTTCACAGCCAGTAGCATTTGCTGAGGGCCTTAATTGGTAGGAAACCTTTGAGGAGATACTTTTTAAAAGCTACCGGACACATTCATGAAGTATAGATCTGCCAATCATTGGCCATAATAGAGAAGAAAAGAACCTTAGAGGCGGTAAGCCTCTGGATTCCTTGATGCTGAGAACCAGCAACAGGAGAAAGCTATCTTCATCATTTCTTGCTTGTGAGATTTCAAGAGGCTTCTGGTTAACCACTGTTGGCCCTTTGCTTATCTGGTCCTAGTCATGTGGTTATATTTGAGAAGGGGCCAGTTTGGGAAGTGTGTGTTGGTGCATACATACATCTTAGGGCTAAACTTGCCAATACCATGACTTGACATTTAAAATCAGCCATGGGGTGTGGTGATTGGATTGGGACCATTACATTAACCTGTCCCCTCTGTACCATTTTAAACTACCCCCCCTTTAGCTGCTACTTGCCCTATTAGGGAAAATGTATAGCCACATATATATTTTCTCTAATGGCGTAAGTAGTAACCGGAAGGCTGACTAACATTTGAAAAATGGCAAAGGAGAAAAGGATTAAGCTCCCCCGTTCCCAGTACCACTATCGCAGTCCAATTCAGCACCACAGCCTCCACCCCACCACTGTGGCTACTTTTAAAATAAATTTATAAAGAGAAAGAACATCCAATCACAGATTTCCAATGTCTCATCTATATGGCAAAGAATATATAACACTACTGTTTGGTGAATTTTTGTAGTTAATTTTGAGTGAAAAGTTAATTTTTTGAAAAGGGGGCCATCTACCCACTGGTGCAGCTTGGGAAAAAGAAGCTGTTGAAGGCTGGAAAAATTGTTTGCCTTGATCGTATTTAATCTGTCTTTGTTGCGATCTCTGACACAAGCAAATTGTAAATTATCATTGGTACTAAACCTCTAGTTGCTGAAAGCAAAACTCAAAAAGTAGAAGATGTTGAGGCGATTCTCACAATCAGTGGAAAGCAGGCTAAGGGAGCTCAGCCCGCTTTCCATGGACCGTGGGAACCACCAGGCTCGCAGGCAAGCCTGGTGTCCCCAAAGCGGGTCACCCGTTTAAATACCCCTCCCCTTAGCCCAGGTTAGCACAGCGAGCACTCCGCTAACTCGGGTTTTCTGATTATGTATTGCCGCGGCATGGCTCCGCACCGTGGCAACACACGAGGAGACCCCCTGTCAGGAGGCTGCAAGCAGCCTCCTGGGCTCGGGGGTCTCTCCAGCATGCCCTGCGCACTCTTGTGGGGCATCGTGGAACTTCAAGGGGCTGCAGCCCCGATCCCTGCAGCCCCCGCCAGCTCCATGACGGAGCTGGCAGTCGTGTGGGCGGCCGATACAGCTGCCCAGGGCTGCAGCCTTGATCGTCTGCAGGGAGAGCTCTCCCCGCAAACCCCTTTACAGTGGGTTCTCATTTCAGTGGCTATCGAGTGGGATCCAGAGACCAGCTCATGCAAAGGGAAGGGGGCATGCTCAGTGGAATTGCTGACTTTTAAATCTTTGAAAAGTTGACACAAAACATTACAAAATGCCTTCGAAAGTCCCCATCTGCCATGCAGCATAGGGAACTGTTGATTTAAAACAAAACAAACACTCTAAGGCTACCTTGGGCTCATGGTAGGAGCTTCACAGTTCTTTAGATCCTGGTCATCAATATTTCATGTTCAGACAGAGACTATTTACCTTGTAAGCATCAAAATAGCGACTTTGGGCACAATCCAACCGGAAGCGAACAACACAGCACCAAAAGCTGAAAGGGTCAGGAAGCAACTTCAGCAGAGGACAGTTTACAACTGTGTTTTTCACTGTAAGGCTCAGGGGGCAGTGGTGGCTCCCCACCCACCCTAAATGAGGCCCTCTCTGTTAATTGTTTGTTGGGCCTGTGTGAAGCTTTGGCTGAAGCTGACTACTCTGCACAGTCCCCCCCTGGCACCATGCAGAGACACCCACTCACACCATCTGATGGAATTAATTTGATATTTAATTGATTATCAGTATTAGTTTGTACTAGTGGGCCCGGGCGCAGAGCATCTGCGCCTCTAGCTGTACACAGCCGTTCCCCGCCGTCTCAGGGACTGGGGGCAGAGCCAGCCGTGCCGCCGCCGGCTCCCTCCGCCTCACCCCCCCACATGCCGCCGCCTCCTCCTCCCTCCACGCCCCCCTAGAGTGCCGGGCCGGTGGGAAGCTGGGCTGAGAGTGCCGCCGCCACCTGGCCCGCCGCCTTGCCTCCGCAGCCGCCCAGCCCCCCAATTCTCCTGGGTGCGCCAGGACCAATCAGGCGCCCCCGCAGCCCAGCCAATCAGCTGGGCTGCCGGGACGCATTTTTCCTGGGCACACCCAGGAGAAATATATATAGAGATTATTGTATGCTGGTCAGAGACCGAAATAAAGATTTATTTACTTATATTTTCGCCACGCAGTGCTGTGCTTTACCCAACATTAGAAATGGAAATGAAGACCTCTTAAGCCCCTGAACCCTCTTGGAAGATGTGCACAGAGTGCTGCTGTAGTGGAGCCCTTCCCAGCGCTTTCCTCACAGAGCTCTTAAGAGAGGGCTCCATCTTTCTTATGAGCCCTTCCAGCACTGAGAGTACAACAATATTCTGCAAAGATCAGCACAGTGTGAAATGGTTCTTGCATGGAAGGTTTATTTTGCCAAAGTGTCCCCCACTTGAAAAATAATGAAGATCGCTGATTTATAGTAAGGAGCTGCAGGGCGGGCGGGCTTAGCTCTTTCCCCATCAGTGTTCCCTGTAAGATGGGTTCCCAGATGTTGTTGACTACAAGTCCCATAATCCCTAGCCAAAGGCCATTGCAACTGGGAATGCTGGGAGATGTTGTCAACAACATCTGGGAACCCCTCTTACAGGGAACACTGTTCCCCACCCATAGCTTCTCCGCTTCAAACTATCTCCTCCCAAAGCTCCTTTTGCCTCAGGAAAGGCAAGCATAGGGCTTTCCTCATATGCATGTGTGTGTGATGTGTGGTTAGGCCCTTGGGAATGTGGTTGCCAACCCTCCTGCACTGCCTTGGAGTCTCCAGGAATCAGCATCAATCTCCAGGTGACTATTGAAAGCAATCCTGGAGATTTTAATGGCTTGATATTCTGAAAAATATTGGGGTGTGTGTGTGTGTAATCTCCAGGTATAGTTTCAGTCACAGTTGGCAACCCTATGGTATTAGCACTTTTAAGTTGCATTTATGTCAAGAGGTCTTGTGGTAGCAAGCATGAATTTCCCCTCTGCTAAGGAGGGTCCATTCTGGTTTGAATTTGAATGGGAGACTAGAAGTGTGAGCACTGTGAGATATTCCCCTCAGGGGATGAAGCCACTCTGGGAAGAGCAGAAGGTTCCAAGTTCCCTCCCTGGCATCTCCAAGATAGGGCTGAGAGAGATTCCTGCCTACACCTTTGGAGGAGCCGCTGCCAGTCTGTGTAGACAATACTGAGCTAGATGGACCAATGGTCTGACACGGTATATGGCAGCTCCCTATGTTCCTAAAGTCAGCCTCATGATTAAGGTTGTAATCCTATGTACACTTATTTGGAAGTAAGTCCCTCTGAGCTCAGTATGGCATACTTCTCAGTAAATAGACAGAATCCAGCACTCTCTCCTCTTGAAATGAATGAGGCTGGAAAATGTGTAATTTTAGCTCAATCATGCCCAGTGTTAATTGGATTACAAACTGCCAAGGCTTGGTGGAGGGATTATGTTACACAGCTCTGTCTCACCTAGAAACAAAGTAGCAAAAAATGCTCTGCTACTCTTGTAGAATCGTTTCCTCTATTTTGTTTGCTTCAGAATGAATCACTCCCACGTTGGGCATCTTCTCTTTCCATGTAAGATGTCATGCTGAGCTTTTTGATTCAATTTCAAGCTCAGGCTGCAAAGTTGCTTTGCTCGTGGAGGAAACAGCCATCTTATTTTCTGTCTTTCCCTGACCCTGTTGGCCTTTGTTTAACAATGTAAAATACATTTCCTTCCTGTTCAAAAAGGATTAGATCAGCCATGTGTAAAACAATATGTGCACAGACAACACGGAAAAACACTCCATCTCTTCACATTTGACCTAGAGAGCTGTTCGAAGAGTTTTGCCAGTACTCAGCGCTACTGCACACCCTCCTCCAGGTGGTATGAAATGATGTGAGTGATTCAAATCCTCAATTCCTACCTTTTCACCTTGCTTTTTCTAATGGATTGGACCTTTCCCCAAATGGATTAAACCTCTAATTTATATTCTTTTACAACCAGGCTGTATGATACATGACAATAAAACCACCTTTTCATTTCCTGCTTATAATTCACATGCAAATCTTGCATGGGCAAAACCCTGCTGCTTCCTTGGTCCCTCCCTCAACCCTTTCCTGCTTGCTGTGCCAAACAGGACTCAAGTTTTTCCCCATACAACAGGTAAAAGTGGGCAGGTGAAAGGAACTGGTCAGGGGCTAGCAAGGTTGTAGTGGGCCCAGAGACAAGATTTTAAAATGCGACCCCCTCACTAAAGCTCAGCTCATGAAGTAAAGAAATCTTAAATGAGGCTGAATAGTGGTAACAAAAAGCATAGTAAAATTTATTATATATATATCTCCTATGTGCCCCAACAGAACATCATCCTAAATTATTTTTTTAAAGGTTTTGTAAATTGTGGACGATGCAAGTCATTTAATGGTACTAGAGAAAGACATGCTGTTCTGGTAGCTCTCCAGGTCTTAACACCCACATCAATTTCGGAGGATGAATACAACTGAAGGAAGCCTGGGTGGGTGCGCGGCTGGGGGAGTCAGTCATGTGACTTGCTTCTGTGGGACCCCCCCAAGGCAGTGGGCCCCCAGACAACTGTCTTCCCTTGCCCTATTATAGTTACGCCCCTAGAACTGGTGTAGCAGCAGGTACATTGTTGTAACCTCTCTTGGGTTTTAGGGCTTTTAAAAGGTCAGGCACTGCTTCTGGGTAGAGATGGAGCTTCACGAACGGCAAATATGACTTTCTTCAAAATTATAATTAGGGTTGCAACCTTGAATCAGTTCGTTCAATCAATCAATCAAGGTCTGAGAGCCACTGTGGAGTAGTGGTTAGAGCAGGGGTAGGCAACGTGCAGCTCTCCAGCTGTTGCTGGACTATGACTCCTATCGTACAGTCACAATTTATTACAGCTGGAGATTATGGGAGTTGTGGTCCTGCAACATCTGGAGAGCTGCATGTTGTCTACTATCAGGTTAGACTTTTGCATTACAACCAGGGAGACCCAAGGTAAAAATCAAGGTCAAGTTCAGCTAAGAAACTGACTGGAGTGGATTCCAGTAGCCTAACCTACCTCACAGGGTTGTTGTGAGGATAAACATAACCATGTATACCGTTCTGGGCTCTTTGGAGGAAGTGTGGGACATAAATTTTATATATATATATATATATATATATATACACACACACACACACACACACACACACACACACACCAATCAACAAGTCCTAATATACACATAGGCTTAGTTGTTACGGCATGGTGTGCCGTACTTACTTATCCTTCTCCCTTCTAAACAGAAGCATAGCAAATTATGCAAAAGAATAATATACAAGCACATTTATTTAATTTGTATAATTTATTCACATTGTAGAATTAGACTTTTCTTTAAGCATAATTTGGATTTTGTTAAGAAGTAGAGTATATCCATCCCAACTCATCTTGAAAGATGCAGCAATCAGAACCCTATTTCTTTCTCTCTTCAGTTTTCTTCTCTCATTAAATTGCACCAGGATAGAAAGAGAACATTTTTTTCCTGATTGTCATAGTGATCAGCCTCAACTTAAACCCATTCCTGATTAGTTCAAAGAATCAATCCACTCCAGTACAGTACAATTTTACACACGACAGAGAATGAATAATAGCCCAAAGAAGGATTTAGTGTGTTGGGGGTGATGCTTTCCTTTCAACTCTGAATGAATAGATGAGATCCGTTCCCAAAAAGGAATTTGAAGAATTTCCCTGGTTTCTTGAGGGGCCAATTGATTGTTCAGTCTTAGCTCCAGTTGCCACTGAGATAAAGTAAAATGTGTACAGTCCATGCTAATATACAAGATCAACTCGCAGGACCCAAGCTCCACGTAAATATTCCAAAAGCTACATTCTTGTCATGTAATGTTAAAATGTATTTATAAATTAGAACACTAATAAGGTTGGACTGCAGTCCTCAGTTATTCATCCTATTGTTTTGAATAACCCAAACAGACCCCAGAGATCAGACTAAAATGGGGCCAGTTCAAGGTTATATTTATTTACTGAACATACAGCAGTCTTGGTCCACATGGTGATTTGGTACATAGGAAGAGCCCTGCTGGATCAGGCCCAAGGCCCATCTAGTCCAACATCCTGTTTCACACAATGGCCCACCAGATGCCTCTGGGGAGCCCACAGGCAAGAGGTGAGGGCATGCCCTTTCTCCTGCTGTTGCTCCCCTGCAACTGGAAACATGGTTGGAACTGCAACTGGAAACATGCTGCAACAGAAAATATGCTTGCTTGATCAAGATTTAGAACCAAGTTATTCTGAAAACCATTTTTTGCATCATGGTTAATTCTGGCCTAGGAAGAACTAAAACTTGCTAAAATGTTTAGGAATATGGTGCAAGTTACCCCATGTTGTCATAATCCATCATGATGCGCCATCCTAGGGCAGAATAGACAATTAAAACTGAATAAATGTCATTGGCAGATGAGTCCTTGCAAAATTGTCACAATGCAGACTAGAAAAGGGCAGAGATGGAGCACAGGTGGGAATCACCGACATAATATGCACCAGTATGGTGATGGCTGGCTATGATATGGAACCTCCTGAACTAAATGGCTCCTCCCACCTGTTTCTGCCCTGTCCAATTGCCTTGCCAAGGGTCTTGATTTTACATTTGTCAAAAACGGATGTGCAAACAGGTTTGGGGTTTTGCAGTTTTGGTTCAGGGGTTCGATGGTTCGAGGGTCTTGAACCAACCCCCCTCCCCGGGTTCGGTCCGGACCTGGATCAAACCTCCCCCGAAGTTCGGGGGTTCACAGACCAAAAATTGTTATTTGTTTTTAACCTTCTACTCCCCTTGGGGGAGTTTCTGGAGGTGGTGGTGGGGGGTCCATGGAGGTTCATCCCCTGCTGGCCTTCTAAACCACCCCCCATGCCCAGCCCCCAACATGGCCGCCAGGCGAAGGCCGAAAACTGGCCAAAGAGCGCCCAAATGAGGCGAGGGGGGTGAACGCACCCAAATGGGGTGAGGGGGTGATTTAGAAGGCTGGTGGGGGAGGGGGAACCTCCAGGAACTCCCTCGAGGGGAGTAGAAGGTAGAAAAGAAATGTAAACAATTTTTGGTCCGTGAACCCTGCGAACCTGAACCAAATGGGGGGGGTTTGAGGGGGTGCCGGACCAAACTGGGCCAGCCAATTTTGTGCATACCCCGATTGTCAAATGTACCCCACAAAGTCAGTAAAACTTGATTAGCTATTTCAATTCACTTGGGTTCTGTAACCATGCCTCTGATGTCATTGTGGGCTTTTGCTCCCATTTACTCTTACAAATGATTCATCTGCCAAGTGGCTTCCCAGCTCCAGGCAATCCTGGAGGAAACTGATTATCTAGACCCATTTCAAACTGGCTTTTGGGCAGGCTGTGAGGTGGAGACTGCCTTGGTTGGCCTGATGGATGATCTCCAATTAGAAATGACTGAGGGAGTGCAACTCTGTTGGTCCTTTTGGATCTTTCTGCGGCTTTCGATTCTATCGAACATAGTATCCTTCTGGAGAGTCTAAGGGGTTGGAGGTGGGAGGCACTGCTAGCAGCTCTACTCCTACCTCTCAGGCAGATTCCAGATGGTGTCCCTTAGAAACGGTGGTTCTTCCAAAGTTGAACATTGGTTTTCCCCAGGGCTCCATATTGTTTCCAATGCTTTTTACCATCTGCATGAAACTGCTGGGAGAGATCATCAGGGGATTTGGTGCAGGATGTTATCAGTATGCCAATGACACCCAAATCTATTTCTCCATGTCATCAACACAACATCATCAGGAGAAGGCATAACCCCCCCTAAATGCCTGCCTAGAGGCAATGATGGGATGGATGAGGGATAACAAACTGAGACTGAATCTAGATAAGATGGAGGTACTTATTGAGTGAAGCCACCCAATGGTGCAGCAGGAAAATGGCTTGACTACCAAGCCAGAGGTTGCTGGTTTGAATCTCTGCTGGTATGTTTCACACCTATATCAAGCAGCAGCGATATAGGAAGATGCTGAAAGGCATAATCTCATATTGTGTAGGAAGAGACAATGGTAAACCCCTCCCGTGTTCTACCAAAGACAACCTCTGGGCTCTGTGGTCACCAGGAGTCGACACTGACTTGACAGCACACTTTACCTTACCTTTACTTATTGTGTGGGGTTGGAACTCATTAGAACATAAGAACAGCCCTGCTGGATCAGGCCCAATGCCCATCTAGTTCAGCATCCTGTTTCACACAGTGGCCCACCAGTCGTTGCTGGAACCCACGGGCAGTTGTTGAGGGCATGCCGTCCCTCCTGCTGTTACTCCCCTGCAACTGGTACTCAGAGGCATCCTGCCTTCGAGCCTGGGAGTGGCCTATAGCCCTCCAACAAGTAGCCAATTATAGACCTCTCCTCCATGAAGTTATCCAAACTCCTCTTAAAGCCATCCAGGTTGTTGGCTGTCACCACACCTTGTGGCAGAGAATAACACAAGTTGATTATGATTCAGGAGACGATTTTGATCTGCCAGTTCTGGTGGAGTAACACTTCCCCAGAAGGAACAGGTACGCAGTCTGGGAGTGCTTCTGGATCCAAACCTCTCCCTGGTGTCCCAAGTTGAGGTGGTAGCCAGAGGCTCTTGCTATCAGTTTTGGCTGATATGCCAGATGCATGCGTTTCTTGAGATAAACAGTGGGATATATACTGGTAACCTGCAGACTTTACTGCAATGTGCTCTATGTGGAGCTGCCTATGTACATAGTCCGGAAACTGAAGTTGGTACAGAACATGGCAGCCAGGTGTCATCTCGGAGAGACCATATCACTCCTATACTAAAAAAATGACACTGCCTACCACTAAGTTTCCGGGCAAAATACAAGGTTCTGGTTAAAACCTATAAAGCCCTAAACAGCTTAGGCCCAGGGTATTTAAGATAGCATCTTCTCCGCTATGAGCCCCATTGCACATTGAGATCATTTGGAGCGGTTTGTCTGTGGTTGCCACCAGCTCATCTGGTGGCTACACAGGGACGGGCCTTCTCTGTTACTGCCCCAAGACTTTTGAATGTGCTCCCTGCTGAAATAAGAGCCTCCCCTTTTCTGACACCTTTAAAAAAAGTTGCTAAAGACTCTTTTTTTCACTCAAGCTTTTAAGTTTACTGTGGTGTTAAATTGCTTTAAGTGGTTTTCATTTTAATCTGTTTTATGTTGTTGTTAGCCACCCAGCGTTGGAAGTTTGGAGTGGTCTACACATTTGAAAAATACATAATAAATAAATGTCATATGCTTTCGTGGCTATTGCCTCAACCACTCTAATGTCACAGCTATTCTCTAGCTCCTTTGAGGGCTATAAGGAAACCATTGATTCTGCATTCCATAGGGCATGTTTGGATTAATGAAAGAGCAGTGAAGTATATGAATTTGAAAGGCTTTCAAACACTGGTGTTTCTCAATTGAATTGCCTTGGAGCCTTTTGCTCCAAGAGACAGACTTCCCTGGCTGCTTATTAATAATGTAGAATACTCATTTGTTTTGCACCAACAATTTATTTCTCATCACTCTAACAATATAACATTATCTAACTATTGGTAAAGCCACCTAATGGCACAGCGAGGAAATGACCTGATTATCAAGCCAGAGGTTGCCGGTTCGAATCCCCGCTGGTACTATATTGGGCAGCAGCGATATAGGAAGAAGCTGAAAGTCATCGTCTCATACTGCATGGGAGATGGCATTGGTCAACCCCTCCTGTATTCTACCAAAGACAACCACAGGGCTCTGTGGTCACCGGGAGTCGACACCAGCTCAACAGCATACATGACCTTTACCTTTAAATATTGGCAAAACACGATGAGGGGGTGGAGGAAGAACTGCATCTTCCTCTGCAGACAAGCATGATTTCCATTCTAAAGATGATCAAGCGAGATGGCCCCGGTGGAGCTGGAGACGGCCTGGCCATAGTGGATCTTTGAACTGATCTGGCAGAACTGATCTGATGGGAACTCTTCTGTCCTGTTCTGTGAGAAGACTTGGACTTGCCAAAGGAATGCAGCAACCTCTTGTACAGTGAGTGGGTTAAGAATTTGGAGGAGGAAATGTTTTTGGAAAGGAACAGAAAGCAAAGGGATTGGTTTCAGAAAAAAACACAAAGGGATTGATGGCAGAAAGAGATCCAAATAAAGCGGACGCCTCTGGGCTCTTAGCCATTTCAAGCGCCTCATCAAGACTGAGGGGGCAAATATCTGACCTGCCTTAAAATCTACAGGAATGTGCAGAATAGCCTGCCCCAGAGACCCTCGGCATTCCTTTGAGAGGCTCAACCATCCGTCCCATTTAAAAGTCACGTTTAACCCATTGTGCAACAGTATCCCAACAACAACACTCTTGCCAAGTGTGTGGAATGGGCTTTTGCAAGCATCTCCAAAGTGCACATGGCTCCTCAAAATGGCTGCGGATTCTCTAGCACAGCTAAATCCAAAGACAATCACGTTTGGCCCAAGTTCTGTGGAAATGACAGGGTTGCTGCTTTGATAAAGGGAGGAGACTTGTGGACTAGTGGGAGCAAGTATGAATTGTCCACTTTGCTAAGCAGGGTCCACCCTGGTTTGCATTTGAATGGGAGACTACATGTCTGAGTACTGTAAAATATTGCCCTTAGAGGATGTGGCCAGGCGCGTAACAATGATAGGGCAAGGGGAGACAGTTGTCTGGGGGCCCCACTGCCTGGAGGGGCACCCCAGAGGCACCTCATGTGACTCCCCATTGCCCCCTGCCCAGCCGCATAGCCTCTCACCCATTTGCCCTCTTCGCCGTCTCTCCTGCTTGTTCTGCTGGCCGCAATCGAAGCAGCAGGCAAGCTGCCAAGAGCTCCTTTTCTCCCGCCTCTCAGCTGATCGGCGGGTGGGCGGGGCTTCCACGGAGGCCTCGTGTAGGCCGCAGTGAAGCCTGAACTCGAGTAGGGCCCAAGCCAGCCAGGAAGGAAGAGGCAGCCAGAGTGTTCTCTGCAGCAGAAGACCCCTTGCTGCCCTGCTTAACCCAGACCAGCATTTGCCAGGTAGAGTGTGAACTCCTTTTTGTGGTTACCTTTCCCGCCCCCCCCCCCAATATATAGGGATCTGCTTGCCATAGGGCTTGGATATGGGGGGGGGGGAGGGACCGAGAAGTCTCTGAATATTTATTTTGAAACAGCTTGGAAAATTTGCTGACTTAAAAAAAACTATCCAAAAAGTCCTATAAGTGGCTTGTTTCATGGCAGAAAATTGCAAAAACTTCTGGAACAGTATTTTATTAATTTTATTTATTCATTCATTCATTTATAAATGCACTTATGTTCAAGTTGTTTTGCAGCCCAGAAGGTCTGAGTGAGAACTGTGAAGCATGTGTTGTGCTTTTATTTTATTTTATTTTTCTTGTGTGTGAACTGCTCCCCAATAACTTGCAGGGACTTCAGGGTAAATCTGGCCAACATGTGAATGCAGCACCTCCATTCCAGAGGAGATGTGTCTTAAAGGGCTTTAAAAGCCTCCTGTGAAAAACCTCCTGCAATCAAACTTGACTGAATTTGTTCAGAATTCTGAGAAAACAAACATAGGTTCACCCTGCATGGTTGAAAGTCTCCTTTGCTAATCTGCAGCGAGGGGCCCATTTTAATAATTCATCTTTCTAGTGTGTTCTAGGCATTAAAAGTAATACAAATGTATAGTACTCAATGTATATCACTATATATTGTGACGTGTGTGTGTGTATTCAGTGAAATGTATTTGCAGGCAGCATACTTATTTTGGAATATCAGACTTAAATCCTTGGGGGCCTGGGGTGTGCGGAGGCCCTGGACTTTGCGGGGGGGGGGCCATTTTAAAATCTTGTCTCTGGGCCCACTCCAACCTTGCTACGCCCCTGGATGTGGCCATAGATTAGTGCAAGAGAATCTGCATGCTTGCATGCAGAGAGTTCCAAATTCCCTCCCTGGCATCTCCAAGATAGGGCTGAGAGACTCTCCTGCAGCTGGCTATTTAGAGCTAATTTAGTGCTAAATTTGCCCCTTGGTTGGGCTGTGAATAAAGGAGTCCTGCTCTTAGAGTGGTTAATTGTAGGTGGCAGTGTGGAAAGTAGCAAAGCCCCCGCAAAGCACCCATGCCTCTTCTTCTCTTCAGTAGCTCCATCCAGTCTTCTATCAGCATTGCCTCCATAACTCCCCCTCATTGCAATCTCAACCCTCTCCTCCTCACCCCATGCGGGACTAGGCTAAGGAGATCAACTGAAGTGGGAAGGGGGTTGGAGTCTTGAGTGCCTATTTTCAGGTAGCATCTGTATACACACATTTCACACCGCTTGAAAATACAATGTATTTGGCCGTACACAGAGCCCCTCGGTTTAAATCCAGACCGGATTCAAACCAACCCGGCCTGGCTTCAGGTTTGGCTGAATCGGTCCCGGTTTGGCTGAGCCCAAAGCCAAGCCAGATCCATTTGTATCCGGTCCAGATTTGAACCAAGCCAGACAAATACATTGTATTTTCAAGCGGTGTGAGACGTGTATATGCAGGTCCTACCTGCAAACAGGCTCTCAAGACTCCAACCCTTCCTCCAGTTGACCTTCTTTGGTTCTCAAGCCGGTTCGTGGGCTGGCCTCTGCAGAGGCCTAAACCAGGCCGCAGCCTGCCCAGGCTGTCATTTGGGAAGCTGGCAGGGGGCTTGGAGGAACCAAGTGCTGACCCCCACTGTTTCTCCACCACTGCCTCCTCTAAAGGTACGGAGGCCGATGTAGGGCGCTTTCTTTAGCTAACCCCTCCACATGCTCATTTACTATTAGGATTAGGGATGCCCTTTATTTGTAAAGAGGAATCCTCAAGGATTCCCCTTTACAAGTATACCTGAGCCGGCCCGCAAGCTGGTTCTTTGAACTGGGGGCCAGTCCAGTTCAAATACCGACTGCCCAAACTGGGCTGTCCCGATGTCAAGCCCAGCTTGAAGCGAGCTGGCTCGCACATTATTATTATTATTATTATTACATTTATATCCCTGCTCTTCCTCCAAGGAGCCCAGAGCGGTGTACTACATACTTGAGTTTCTCCTCACAACAACCCTGTGGAAGTAGGTTAGGCTGAGAGAGGAGTGACTGGCCCAGAGTCACCCAGCAAGTATCATGGCTGAATGGGGATTTGAACTCGGGTCCCCCCAGTCCTAGTCCAGCACTCTAACCACTACACCATGCTGGCCCATTAGTTTACTTTCTTCTTACAAATATTCACAAACAGTACATACTTAAATTTTAAAAAGCAAGCCTGATTTCTCCCTTTCTCGCTATATAAACATTTCTGGGATTTGTTCTTGGGCTGCAGTCCTATGCACACAGTTACTTGAGAGTAAGCTCCAATGGGTTCATTAAGGCTTTATTTGGAATAAACTGTACAGAGGCTGCAGTTCCATGTAGCATTTACTTGAGAACATCATTTATCAGGTCTGAAAATTAAGCCATATAAATCACAAACCTGCCCAAATAACTTATGCTGAGGACCTCTCTTTTCAATACTACTACCACTCAATCCCCGCCCCCCCCTCAAGGTAAAACACAAAACAACCAACCAACAGCAAACAAAAACTGGCATAAGGACTATAAAGTGGTGAAGCTACTTGGCTATTTTGGACTGACCTGGTTTCCAAGCTTTGACTGTTAAGGTTGCCCATGAAGAGAAGGCAATAATCTCAGAATTATTAAAAATTAAAAACCAATATTGCTGCATTAAAGACTGTTAATGGAACTGCCCTGGAGTGTTTGGTCAGCACCCCAATGTTTGGGCTTTGTGGGGGAATTAGCTCTTAAGGGGGTCAGTTCCACCAGTTTTGATTTGTGCAAACATTTGGACTCAAGAAATGATTGGACTGAGACAAGGTGATAGTTTCAAAAATAAAAAGAAGATATTTATTGTCGGAGGGGGATACATCGAAGAGAGAATTATGTAGTTAAGGCACTATTACTATCAAAAATACATTTACTGCCTGGGAAATGCCAATGGTAAACCCCTACCAAAGACAACCACAGGGCTCTGTGGTCACCAGGAGTTGACACCAACTAGATGGCACACTTTACCTTAGTTAACTCTGCAGTCTGCTTAGCTGGGGCTCCCACATAGGGAGGAAGCGTGCATCTTGATCCCCATTCCAATTTGCTTTGTTTGCAGCCAAATCAAGGGGTGACTAGCCCATTGACCTGTTCCCCATGTGTATATCCAAAGTACAATCTCCAAGCCTGGAGAGGCAACTGCAAACTCCTGGGAGCCTCGCAGAATAAGCATAGCTGGTGACGAGAAACACACATTTCAAACAGGGTAAGTCTGAAATTGTCCAGTTAGTAATTTCAGTTAAAATGCCTTGGGATGTTGTTGTTGTTGTTTTTTTTTTGGGGGGGGGGTGTTTGGAAGTTACAACCTGCTCTCTTTCTTTCACCATCAAGAGAAGTGAGAGACTAAGAGAAAGATAGAGGAGCTAACAACAGGCTTTGCTTAAACTCCCATAACAAGAGGGAAGGCGGAGGGCTATTTGCTTGTTAGTAAAAGAACTACCCAGGGAAAGTGCCAGTCCACCATTATCTCCCACTTGCCCCCTCAGTCTTTAGATCCCTGAATGTTGCCAAGATTTGCTGGTGGCATTTTTAAAAAGAAAAAAGTAAATATTTCCAAGCAAATGCTGGAGAAATCCAATGTCTTCTGAGGGCTTTGTCGGGGTGCTGAGTGAAAAGTCTGATTTCCCTCTGGAGAAGGGGAGGGTGGAGAAAGGTAGTCAGGGCTCCTACCTTCTGAACTCTATTTGTTTGCAGACTGAGAGCTCCCATTTTGCACACAGATCGCCAGAGTCTGCTCAGCCTGCCTAGAAGAACCCTGGGAAATCAGATGACTGGGCTGGCTTGTTTGCTGGACATTAGTCAGAACAGGTGCTGGTAAACTATTCTGAATTCTGATTGGCTGGCGGGCAGCACTAGCCCCTGCCTACCCTGGGGTGGGGGAAGAAAAGAAAGGCAGACCCTGATTGGTGCTGGGGCACTAAATATGCAATTTGGGTACTGACAAAGTATGGTAATTACTTCATCGGGGAGCAACGAATCCCACTGAACAGCCTGAGGGGGAGGAATGGCTTAACAAAGGAATTTAGAAAAAAAGACCAACAGCCATAAGTACCGATAAGCTGGCATAAGTACTGATAAAATGGCATATTCATTTTGACTAATATGTCTTAAAGGATCAAACTTTGGTTCATAAAGGACTATGCTTATGTATTTTTCATGGTAAAGTTGGCTGGCCCTTGCCAGGGTTTAATGGTATCTGCAGTATCTCTGTTTGAGCTCCCAGTTCTGGCAGTTTTTGTCTGTGCTTCTATAAGTGAAAATGGACAGGGATTGAGATGCTGATTAGTTCAAAGTCTCTGCATATTAACACTGTATAAATCCATGTAATACTGTGTAATAATTAGTACTCTGTATTATCTCTGACAGCTTTTAAAAAAGACTATTAAGACACATATTTATTCAAGCTTTTAATTAGATTTATAAAATGTAAATTTGCTTTTAAACTGTTTCCATGTTTTAGTTTTAGTTTAATTTTTATGTTATATTTTGTTGTAGTCTGCCCAGACATGGGAGTTTATGGTGGCATAAAATATAACTAACTAAATAAAAAACTATTCAAGAGCCAATAGTAACTAGATCCGGTATGTAAGAAAAATCAAAGGCCAGGGCCTGCCCATATTTTACAACCTAGGAAGCCACAAGACACAAAGAAAAGAAAAAGGAATTAAGGGGGGGAATTAAGGAGGAAGGCACTCAGTCTGAAAATGCTTGAGAAGAAAGAAAGAAAGAAAGAAAGAAAGAAAGAAAGGAAAGAAAGGTTTAAGGAGAAGGTTAATAGCAAGATTGCATACACTGCAAAACCACAGCAGTACTGCAAATTCCTCACTAACGAAATAAATCCAAATGGTTCGCATGTCCAGTGGGTTGGATGCCCATTTTCATAATTTCAAATCCTCACCAATCAATGATTTGTGGAGGGTTTCAGCCCAAGTGATCTCCTGGAGGTCCACATGGATAACAGGGACCAGTACAGGCTGAGTAATCATCTTTGCTGAATAATGGGGCCTCATACATGCAGAACTATAGCTTTAGCTATCTGCCTTCAGGCTCAGAAGCAGAATGCCTCTAAATACCAGTTGCAGGGGAACAACAGCAAGAGAGAGGGCATGCCTTCCTTCATCTCTTGCCTGCGGGCTTCCCAGAGGCATGTGATAGGCCACTGTGTGAAACAGGATGTTGGTTAGGTGGGCCTTGGGCCTGATCCAGCAGGGCTATTCTAAGTTCTAAAACACAAGCTCTTCCATTGTTTACACAGTTGTATAAACTGTAGATGGTAGCATTCCTAGCAGGGAAGCCTTGTGATGAACGCCAAGCAACAGGCTGCTTCTGTTTTTGAGACTCACTCTATATTAAGTTTCTCTTTCCCCATGGGTTTGTTCAACTTCTCACCATCAACAGCAGCTGGATCAATTGTGCTATCACTTAACGCCACTATAACTTAATTAAGCCAGACCCTTGTCCTCAGCCATTTGGCTTTTACTTGCTAAACTTGACCTCTATTGGCATGTGCAGAGATACTGATATTAGAACTGATCTGAGGGAACAGAGAATTAAACTAAACATTCCCAGAACTATGCTGAACTGGAAAACTGGGCCAATTCCATTCCACATCATCTACACTTTGCAAGTAAAATAACAGTGCCATGATTTGTATTTTGTTCTTCATAATTCTTGGCTCAAAGGACTATCGAGCCATGTATCATTCTGTTGATAATTTGACTTAACAGATTCAGCAGAGACTGAAGAGTCATTGTTAATGCATTCAGCCACTGGGATGCCCGAGAAAATTCTTGCTGATCATTTGTTCATCCCATGCCTCCTACACATGGGAAATTTTTAGAGCAAACATTGTACTGTATCATTGCTATTTCTGTACAATTTCCAAAGGTCTCCAAAGAAGATTATATACTAAAAAATAGCACAGTCCAGTGGGAACTAATCCTGCCAGAAGCTCAATTGCAATGAATGGGAGCTGCACAAAAACACCACCATGGTCCAATTTATTTCAATGAAGCATGGGCAGGAAAAAAATATCAGTGGATTCTGCTAATTGTTCTTGGGAACTTTTGAACATTATTAGTTTGGGTGATCACCACTGCAAAAGTACTACTGCAAAGATGGAGTTTAACAATCTTTTGCTATGACCACTGATGCTGCTTTAGGGTACTGTAAGACACTACATTCAATAAGAACATGTAATAGAACAATAGACAGAACAGGCTAGCTTTCAATCGGGCTACATCAGTGATCTTCGCTATGTTTCAACTGGGGACCGCTCTGGCAAAAGAAAACCTTCAGCGTGAGAGCCATTTCCACCATGTTGACTTTTGTACAGTGCCAGGCTTTCCCTACTGCCAGAAGAACCCTTTTATTTATTCATTATTTATTGATTGCTTTTAACAGAAGCAAAGCCCTGTTGTGCCACAGTGCCTTCTTAGAAGGCACGCATGGAGTGCTGGGAAGTGTAGTTCTTTCCAGTGCTTTCCCCATAGAGCTCTGTGGGGAAGCTCTGGGGAAGAATGATACTGCCCAGCACTCCATGTGTATCTTCCAAGATGGTGCTGGGGCCCGAGAAGGCTCCATTTCACCTAAAGGAGCCCCACCAGCACTGGGCAAAGTGCAGCACTGGGAACAGTGGACTCTGCCCAGTGCCAGCGGGGGCTAGGCAAAATAATCAGCTTTGGCTAAAGCTTTGCAAAAGCGTAAGAAACAATTAGTGAGAGAGTCACATTTAGGGTCAAGGCCAGAGTTCACTCTAATTTTTTTTAATCTGTGTGCAGAATGAGTTTTGTTCTAGGCGGCAGTATCAAGGCAGTGTGCGCGCACCTGCATTCAGAGTGGGGCCTTCCTGATTCAACCTGAGCGGGATCTAAAATTAACTGAGCAGACATTTTAAAATGTGTGAGCATGCACACATGCACACGTCTTAGAGGGAACAGTAGTGAAGGCGAGTTCCCACTGGCTCTGGGCCTTGCAGTGAAGAACACTGCCCTACATTATAGTAATGCAAAGTGCAGGCTTTTTAAACAGTGCAATTTTAAAGCTTTTTCTGAAAGCAAAGAGCGTACCACAGTAGATGTTGATATGCTTGGAGAGAAAGTCTACTGAAGCATCTAGACAGTTCCTTCCAAATCAGTTTGGTAGTTCTTCTGAGATATCGGATTCTGACAGATTCCACACCCCCCCGTCCCCTTCTTGTAACAGTGAGCAAAGAAAGGAAATCACATTCACATTTAATCCCCACACTCCAAGCCCACTTCAACAATTTGCACCATAATTGAATGGCACATTTCGTAATAATTGGATTAACTGCAGCCTTGGTACCATTCCTCCAAAGTCAATGCCCTTTCCATTATCTCAGTAATTCTTACAATTCAGTAAGGCCATCTGATAGGTTCAAGGCTACATTTAGAGGGGAACGTGTTACTTGGTCCACAGTCCATGCTCTATATCACATCAGCTTAAATCGCACACACAGCCTACATTGCAGCTTAAATTGCACAAAGCAAGGGCTTGGTAATCTACATATGGATTTGTGCAAGTGTCTCCCTACTCCCACCCCCACCCCCCACACCCCCACATTCTGCCTGCAGCCATCTCCTTAAGAAACTGGTGGCAACTGCTGGAACCCTCCTATAGTCATTTCCAAGACAGCTTGTGTTTCTCTCTGGACATCCCATGCTTGCAGCTGCATGTCATATAGCACCTACTCAGGAATATACAAGGCTACTGCCTATATTTATATTTATTTGTTTATTTTATTATTTTTTTACATGTATATCCCGCTTTTCCTCCGAGGAGCTCAGAGCAGTATACATGGTTATGTTTATCCTCACAACAACCCTGTGAGGTAGGTTAAGCTGAGAGAGAAGTGACTGGCTCAGAGTCACCCAGCAAGTCTCATGGCTGAATGGGGATTTGAACTCGGGCCTTCCCAGTCCTAGTCCAACACTCTAACCACTACGCTATGCTGGCTCTATATGCTCTCCAGTCTGGTTACGGGTAATGGCTACATAGGATCAATGTCTTTGTTCAAAACTTGGGCAGCAGAAACCATATCTGGAAAGAGAATGTGGCCTCAAAGCTCTGCATAGCTGGAATTTTTTTAAAAAAAATTATTTCAGCAGGATCTATCTGAGCATTACCAGCTTCAGAGTCTGGTCACTGGTTAACAATAATTCCTCGCTCCTGAAAGCCTGTTTTTATCTTCCATGCATTTGGAGCATTAAGTCCAGGATGTTGACTTTCCCCCCTCCTTCTTTGTGTGTGCTGAAAACTACAGAAACACATAAAGGCCATTTTGTGATCTTTCAGCCTTTTCTAATCAAGCGTGTTGCTTACAGTGCAAGTCCAAACCCTGGCACAATATGTGAGATATTCTGGCATTTTCAGCAAAGCACTGTAGCACTGCAAACTGCTCAGGGAACAGAACAATGGGCAAAGGGCTAATTAACATTCTTTTCCAGTTCATTTTGATTATTGAAAAAGATGTTTGTGACAAGGAATAGGTTGAGGGGAGCTTTCTGCTACAAGGACAGACAAGAGCTAACGCGGCTTGAACTACTATCTTCAGCATTTTTCCTTTTGTGGAGTGGTGGAAGGGGAATACGCTTCCTAAGGGGAATACTTGTTTTAAAATGTTGCTTGCTACTATTACGAAAAAGGAATTACGTTCCCTATCTTTTCAAACGGCTAGATTTATTCCATGCATGTGAAGAGACTAGGATAGCAAAAGAGCTAGTGTAAAACTTTCCCCTGCAAACAGTGGGTGAAGCAATATAATTATGGGACTATTAGAACAGACTCAGGGGCTGTTTTCTGATTGGGGAAACATTTCTGTTTTCTGTTGTGTGAACAGAGACTTATGCAGCCAAGTGTATGGATACATTTGCAGAGAGACATTGTAACAACCATGTTGTTGCTTAGGTTTTGCACCATTACTGTAGCTGATGAAGTATACAGCTTTTGAAATGGAGGAATGACCTTTCTAGGTTGTATGCATTCCAGTTCCAGAGCAGTCAGTAGCAGGACTCCAGAGAGGTCATTAGATATATGGCAGTTCAGGTCTGATTCATTTTAATAAGGATTCTTTTCCAGCCTTGTTGATGGCCCTGAGGCATAAAGGGTTCCATTATTATATTTTCCGTTACTGAAGACAAGGATCAA
This sequence comes from Hemicordylus capensis, assembly GCF_027244095.1. Taxonomy (NCBI): domain Eukaryota; kingdom Metazoa; phylum Chordata; class Lepidosauria; order Squamata; family Cordylidae; genus Hemicordylus; species Hemicordylus capensis. The sequence goes on along the minus strand of NC_069662.1, from coordinate 99,318,239 downwards.
TAGTAAGGGAAGGAGAGGAAATACATTTAGGAAAACCAGGGTGGAATGGATTTTAGCTAGTATAATTAATTTTGGTTTGAGTTTGGAGAATTTGCGCATAAGGCTTTAGGGACTGCATGTTTTTAGCATATTTGTTACTTTCATTTTTCTTTAGATAGTTTGCTGTGAACCTTAGCCACAGGGTGGTACAGAACCTTCAGATATAGTCACATTCTTATGACCACAGGGAGCACAGTTAAGAAGTTAACATTGATCTCCGAGCCCTGTGCGTTCCCATGCAGCTTGACGTGAGAACCTGGAATTTCTGGGCAATGCCAATCAAACTGTATTTAACCAAGATAGATAACTAGAATCAGATCACAGTTATCTGTCTTGGGTAAATGAAGTTTGACTGGGATTGTCCAGAAATTCCAGGTTCTCACGTTACACTTCGCAGGCTCTGTGATCACAACTGTGCTTGCCGTGGTCATGATAAAGCGGCCTATATATATATATATATATAATAAATATATATATACATATACATATATATATGTGTGTGTGTGTGTGGATGGATAGATAGATAGATATTAGCTAGGAGGTGAGGCCCATCATTGATCAGGGAAATTCATTTTGCATATATAATCAGACATACATATATAAAATCACCATTATACTTAATTCTCTTAGATAGCCACCAGCCATGCGTAGGGATGTGGCAAGGCTATGCGTGCCGGCGAGGGAGGCACATGATTGGCTGGGTGCCAGTTGGCTGCTGTTGGCAGCGAGGAGAAGCAGGCGAGGCGGTGACAGCCCAGCCACGTTGGGGAGGCAGCGGGCCCGGCCTTGGGGAGATGGTGGAGAGGTGGTGGCGGTGGCTGGCCTGGCCGCAGGGGCAGTGAGATGGCGGCTGTGGCAGTGGGCCCAGCCACGGCAGTGGGGAGATGGCGATGGCGGCCTGGCTGCTGAGGGGAGGCGGCGGCCGCGGTGGGGGGAGGCGGCAGCGGGCCTGGCCGCGGTGGGGGGAGGCGGCAGCGGGCCTGGCCGCGGTGGGGAGGCAGCAGCAGCGAGGAGGCAGCAGCAGGCTGGCCACCCGGGTGAAGAGGCGGCAGCAGAAGGGGAGGGGATGGGCTGCCTTGAAAGCCGGCCAGAAATGGGGAGAGGGGGAGCGGGCTGGGCAGGCGTCAGAGATGCCCGAGGGAAGAGGGCCCAGACATTCTGCGCCAGGTCTACTAGTCTTTTATTAATGTGCTCACAAAATTATTTCAATAAAATTATTGAAAATTAATTCATAGATAGTAATTTGAATCATACTAAATTTGAATCTGTGAAAGATCTTCCGCTTCTCTTGGGCATGATGTTGTTTTTTTAATTATTGATCTGATTATTGAATGTTAAAAATCTGTTGAGAATAACAGTTAAAATAATTACTGAGAAGAAATAAATTCTTCTCAAAAATGATAAAAAACCCCAATATTTAAACCTCCCACCCAGAATATTCTGATATAAAAAGTAGTGTATTCAGCTAATTTAAGTGGCTGGATTGTTTATGCAAAATTTGGTATCTGTAAGTAATCAGGAAGTATGTTGCACAAACAAATCCACAAATAAGCAAACTCACTCTTTAAAATATACTAGCTGACCTGACGCAGAGTATCTGTGCCCCTAGTTCTCCCTGACTCTCCCCCATCCCTTCAGCTGTTGCCCCCCACTCCCTTCAGCCCTAGTTAGTTCTCCTCCAATGGCTGCCCTAGTCGCCGCTTCCTCACCCCGCCGCCTGTCTGGCCTGGCCACCACTTTCTCTCACTGCTCAGCAGCCAGCCTGGCTGCTGCTTTCTCTTGCTGGCTGCCTGCCTTCCTCTCCCCTCATTCGTGAAATCTCACAAGAGCTGTCATGCATGGGATTAGCGATGGGTACGCCATATCTATATCTATATCTATCTCTATCTATCTATATATGATAATAGATTAATTAATCCTGTTTCAACTTTGTCACAGACAAAGTCTGGGAGCCATGAGTTCTTGGAGAAAGTACATTTCCAGCACAAACCAGTATTTCCATTCATTTCCATATCATCTGAACCCTCTCCACTACCCAACATTCTCTGCCCAATTTCATTTACCCGAAATAGATAACTAGGATCTGATCCTTGTTATCTATCTTGGTTAAATACGGTTTGATTGGGATTGTCCAGAAATTCCAGGTTCTCACATCATACACCAGAGGAGCACAAAAGGCTCGGAGAGCAAATACTGGTTAAAGATGTCAGGTGGCAAAGGGACCCAATGTTGTCAACCCAATATTTCTGGCTTCAGACAACATGGAAAGGAGCAGAAGTACCAGCTTGCACTGGGAATGCACACCCACAGAGAACCTGCAGCTTCCTCCTACTTGCTGTTGGTCATCTGAACCTGCTCAGTGTGTGATAAAGAAGGTTATATTTTTGGTGTTTGACCTGGTCTCCTGAAACAACCCAGCTGGTTTGTTTTCCAGCATCAGCTGAAGTCTTGATTTTTTCGACAGGCTTGCAGCTAGTTTTATGCTTTTATTTTGCTGGTTCTTGGGTATATTGGATTGTCTGCTGCATTTAATGTTTTTTTAAAAATTCTTAGTTAATTGAATCATTGTTGTTTTTAATCCTATGGTTAGTCATCTGAGCTATTTTCCATTTGGAAAGGTGGGATATACAGTTACAAAAATAAATAAGATTTCCTAAGAAACATCTAATTGTGGCATTTGCCCTTCAGAGTTATCTGTTTAAGGGTTATAAGACACTGGCTCTTTGTGTTTGGGCTAGTCTCCAAACTGTCAAGATGGGCAGCTGATATATGATGACGTTCCTTGTGAATTGCAAAAAGTGAAGATGATCTCACATTACGCTCCATAAACCAAGAATGTTGTTGAGAAGAACGGAAGCCAGGAGGCTTCAGCCTACCCCTTTGTTGCACTATGCAAAGATTTCCTATACCCAGAACAGCTGACTTATTGTACTAGGGCCTGCAGTGGTCCAGGCAACTTGCTATGCATGCTGTGGAAGTACATCATTGACTCTCCACACTTGAGACACCTCATTTTTTATTTCCACTTTTAAGTCCACTGACAAGATAACAACTTTCATTCTAGCTTAATGTTTATAGCTGTGTGAGAATTACTGCTGCACAAAAGACCAAGTCTGGCATGTATGGCTGTCCCTGGCAACACTGCAGTGCCTGCACTCGATCTATTATCAGCACATTGCTTTGAAACAGGGAGGCAATCATTTAAGTAGTGTTTTTTCTGCTTAGAAGTCATTTTCATCAGCTCGTTTCATGTTGGTGAGACCTATGGGAACTGGTAAAAAATGTAGCAAACAAAGAGGTATGTTAATGAAATGAGCAAGAAGGTAGAAAATGAGCAAGAAGGTAGAAAAGGGGATTATTCAATGTATTACAGATTATCTTGCACCAAAAGCTCACTGTAGACTTCAGTTCATATTTGACAACATGGAGAAAAGGAGGAAATGGTCAACTCAAGTTTTTATTTTACAATGGATTTCCAAAAACATACCTTTCTAAAATTGCTCAGGTTCACTGATGGTATAGAGTTTAGATTCACTCTCTACTCTTTTCTTTCACCTTTCTGTCCTTTGTGGCATCTTTAACAAGCTGAAGAGTGGTCAGGTAGCTTCCCTTCCTAATGAGAAAGGATACTCCAAATGTTTTCACTTTGAGAGTGATACAATGATAGTCACTCTTTTCCTCACAATACTATTTTGCTTTTCCCAAGTCTGAAGTCAGTTTTGAACAACTGTCTTGTGGATGTTCAACCAGTCTTTTTTCAGTTAATTCCATCAATCACCCAGACAGTCTCTCTATGAAAATACCTCTGCCCGTTATTTCTGGACTAGGAAATTGACGAGGGCAGTTCGAGGAGATAAGAAGAACTTTGTAATGGTACGTCCTTGAAGATGCTCAGTTCCCAGCTTACTTTGAACAACCAGTTCACGAACTACGTCTGCATCTCGGGCTACTTGCTGAGGTACACTAATTTTACCACAGGGTTTGTTGTTGATCTGGAAAAGATACAGGTGACAACTAAAGATAGAATTTTAAAACAAGCCTTCTCATTATTTCTTATATTGGAGCTCATTTACCCCTATTTGCTAGTATTAAGAGAAACAATTGACAATTATATAATATTCATATATTGATATTTAAAAATTCCAATGCATTAATTAGCCTCTGTTAGTTTATTAAACTGACACACTATATCAGATAGCAGCTGCCTCCTTAAAAAAAAAAGCAAAAAAGCAAGATGCTATGATGTAACACAACTCTCAGACCCCACATTGGTCCTGGCAGAGCAAATAATGAAACACACCTTTCATTATGTCTAGGTACCTGCTGAGCAATCATTCTGCAGCACACAAGTCAAATGCAGAGTGACTTATTTCATGATGCTTCCTGTTGGTACTTTGGGTTGAATATGGGCAGATCCAGCGTCAAATAGAAATAACTGGAGTATGTTATGCCAAGACAGATTACTACAGTGTCTGGGAAAGCAACATGTCATTAGCCTGAGGCAGTGTGAAGTACTGAGGAAAATATAGGGCTGTGGCTTTGCATGCCAATTTACTTGTGGAGCTCCGTTAAAGCAAAAATTGAAACAAATAATTGTCGCTGCTTTTGTAAAAATGTGAAGGAGAGGCGCATATATCTTCAAACAAAGAGAAGCATGCACTGTGAAACCACAATTCCCTGCAATATATCAACTACGTGTTTGGACATGTTCATCTTCCTTTCACATTTTACATGTTTCCTGAAGGAACATGATTTTAAATATGGAAAATATCCCTGGTATGATAGAATGTGCATTAGCTGGCAGCATCAGAAGAATATTCTGTTAATGACCATGTGAGAGTGTATGTATACAGCTTGCTTGAGAAATAAAACATGCTTTGTTGGAGTGACCTGCTTAAGAATATAATTCCCAGGCTTTAGATTGTTATTCTGTCAAGCTCTTTCTTCGATTTTTATATTTCAAAATTTTTCCAAGAGTTGGTCCAAAAAGTGTCATCACAACTCAATTCCAAGAGGAAATGTTTCTCAGAATGCTCGGTGCCTAGAAGGAGCAATTCTGTTTTCTCTTTTGTTGCCAAATTTACTAAACTTAGAGAAGCTGTTAATCAGCCACACAGTACATCTCCTTGCCTTGCTTCAGACACCTTCTGCACCACTCTAACCTGATGCTTCTTCAGTTATAATTAACCGTAACGTAACTTTTAAAGACATAAATATTCTAACCACAGAACAAGAACAAAAACAAAAAAGCTGCAGTATTCACAGAGTTCCCCAAGACTTCTGTTTTTAAGCCAGCCCCCATTATTGAGTTTCAATGGAACAGGAAAAGAAATATTTCAGAAGTTGGGTTTTTTGGGTAGTAATTTTAAAAATGGGTGTGGTGTGTCACTGAGTATAAATCCAACAAAAGTGAATCCTAACTAAGAACCATTAAAATTAATGGCTTAAGTCAGTCACTACTCATTGATTTTGTTGGTGCTTAGTTAAGGTTAATTATATCTGGGTAGAAGCCAAACATTATAGGCAGCCATGTAGGCCCATCCAAAATTTGTAATATTCTTCCACTTTTCATATTGTGAACTGCCCAGGGACTTTTTTGTATGCGGCGGTATATGAATGCACTAAATAAATAAATAATGGATGGGATTCCCAGCAATCTCTTTGAGATTGCTGATCAGGTCTGTACCCATGTTGCTTCAGTGTTTGCAGCATCAGCTGCTCTCAGGACTATTACCTGGATGCCAAGAGTAGGAAAATCAAACTCTCTGCACATACCTCTCTGCTAGGGCTATGCCTCAGAAGCTCTTACCCTGAGAATTTGCAGCACACACATAACAATAAATAATAATAATACACTTTATTTGTTAGCCGCCCCATAACAAATTGTTCTTTGGGCAGTTCACAAGACAACACTTAAAACTTCAAATAAAAACACATAAAACACAATAAACCACAAAGCAAACCAAAACAAAATACAGAACACAATACAAAACATTTCAAAACACTTTAAAAATATTTTTAAAAACCTATTTTAAAAATCAATTTTAAAAAGCCTGAGTGAACAGAAAGGTCTTCACTTGGCATCGAAAAAAATAAAGTGACGGGGCCAGACAAGCCTCACTGAAGACTGCCACTCCAGCATGGCCATCTCTACACAGATCCTCAGATTTCCATTACTGGGCAGGGAGGGGCTCTTCTACTGGAACTGAAGCTTGTGGGGCCAGCTGAGAAGGCATGTAGTGACATCTGGGAACATAGTGCCTCCCAGAACTTTCCCCATGAAAGAATTACATTTCCCGGATGTCGCCACACACCTTGACAACATCCCTGCAGGCTTCGGTTCCAGCAGAAGAGTGCCTCCTCCCTCGAAAAAGTGAGAAACTGAGCAGAGATCGATGGGCTGGAGCCACTTCCATGAGACAGCACGGGGATATTGTAAATTCATTGGGATCAGAGTGTCCGATGCACAGCCCTACTCCCTGCTGCTAGGTGAGGTCAGGAATATTCAAGAATATCTACACACCTCCTGCTTTTCACTGTTGAAACAAGAGTAAATGTACTTACCAGAACTGACACTTCCACTATATCGGGCTGCTGAATGTATTCCGGATCCACTGTGGGCCAAGGCTGTTGCAGCACGTCCATGTCCCAGTGATGATGAGTACAAAGTTTGTTCTGAATATGAGACAAGCCTGAAAAACACAAAATAAATGGATTCTTTGTACTTAAAAGCAAGCTTAAATTGTTTGGTTGCTCAATGTAACTTGTTCAGTACAAAAACTGCCAGCCTACCCTGTTTCCCCGAAAGTAAGACCTACCCCGAAAGTAAGACCTAGCAGTAATTTCTGATGTACCGCTAATTGCCCTAGTGCATTTTTGGGGGCTAAAATTATTATGACACTGTCTTATTTTCGGGGAAACACGGTACTAGAAACTGTACAGGCACTGAATTCTGGATACGAATGTGATGACTATACTGCTTTTAAGCAAAAGTTCCAAAGTGATTTACTAAAACAAACAAACAAACAAACAAACAAACAAACAAACAAACAAACAAAATGGCTCATTGTCCTCTAAGAGCTAATAATCTGAAAAAGAAACATAATAAACACACCAGCAACAGCCACTGGAGAGGATGCTGTGCTGGGGATGGATGGGGGTAGTTGCTCTCCCCCTGCTAAACAAAGAGAATCATCACTTTAAAAAAGTGTCTCTTTGCTCAGTTAGCAGGGGATCACAGTCAAAAAGGGTAAGGAGAAAATCATTTTGCCTTCAGAAAAAGCAAACAGGCTCAGGGAAAATCATGAAATAAATTGTTCTAAGCGATCTGCTCTGAATCATGTTTATGAATGAGTTTTAAAACTTAAATGGGATAGGAAATTTCCAAAACATAATGGGAAGCACTCTGAGGGGGAATCCTCAGGGACAAATTTTCAGAGGGCATCAACAAAAATCCTCCCATTCCACTGCATGAAAGAAACATTCTTACATGAGAGGTATGTTAGTCTGGATGCTGCTTGATAAAGAGATTTAAATTATAATGGTTAATTAAGAGACTAATGTTAGGAATCAGAGCAAGCAAAGACAGTAGATAACATCAAAATAAACAACATGATCAGAGTTAGTTTGGCCAAAGTCAGGGAATTTTAAGTTCCATTGATCCCAGTGGGAATTTGAGCATGCGTTGCACTTTTGTTCCATTGAAGTAAATTGCTTCACAATGGCTGGGTCAAGCCTGAAATCTGTTTGATAAAAGCTAGACTTAAATTTCTGCAAATGTTGAATACTAGTCATCCGAAGAAGCCTCAAGGATTATTTTTGATGGCAGCCAATCTTTTCCCTCCATGTGACTGTAACATATGCTCCTGTCATGTGGAGCAGCACCCTGATAAAATACTTCATCAGGAGGTGGGGAAAATGTAGTTTTCATGATGGAAGTGCTTAATTAGAGAACGTAAGTGAAATTGTTGTAAAAGGAAAGTAATTTGCCTCAATGATTCATTTTCTTGCTGGCCTCTTTTCCTTAGGACTTTTCCATTCGTAAATGAGCTCATTTATTTCCAAGTGAACACATGTTGAACAGGACAGCAAAAAATTGTAGCTGCAGACCACTCCCTGCTTTCCTGTTTAACTGGATGTTTCACACTGTTTCAAATGGCCCAAAATAGTAAAATCGGTTACATGCTATATGACATATCAACAAACACAGACAGGAGGACTGTTTAGGGGAACAATATCAAAATAGCAAATTGGACATTTGCTCGAGAGATGAGCTCCTTTTGAATTAGTAACATAACTATATAAAACAGTGCAGAGTTATCTGTTATGTTTTCCTGTCCAATGATTTATAATTAAAACCAAATTCTGCTTATTTTGCTTGTTTGTTTTCCTGTCCTAATTCACACGGTGGGAATTCAAAATAGAAGCCATTGCTATATTCAGTAATTCTAGTATATACTGTAGGTAAGGTGGACGGAACTTTAACTGTTTCCAGTGTTATGAAAAGTGAATTATCTATGAGCAACTCAATCCATTTAAACTATCAAAAGGGCTATTTTACAAGAGTAGGCATCTATTACTTGTCAATTATGTCAATTCTCTATATTGGAAATATTTTAAAAGCATCTGTCTCTGCACTTTTACTTGCTTGTATTCTTTCATACGAACATATGTAGCTCAAATTTTGTGTTCTGTTGAATACTCCTGGTAAATGAGTATGGTTCTCTTGAATGATTCTGATCATCTGACCCATTTCAATCCCACTTCAGGACCAGTTTTGGGACAGAGACAGCCTTGGTTGCTCTGGGTGATGACCTAAGCCAAGAGCTAGCCAGGGGGAGCGTGTCCATTTTGGTTTTGTTGACCTCTTGGTGGTTTTATGTATAATCTAACATGGTATCCTTCTGGACTGTCTATCTGGGATGAGGCATGGAGGTACCATTTTGCAGTTGTTCTGGAAATTCCTAGAGTCCAAGGTGGTAGTGCAGGGGGATGCCAGTTCAATGCCTTGACTTTTAGGCATCTATTCTGTCCTTTATGCTGCTTAACATTTATATCCTGGGAGAGACTGTCCAGAATTTTGGAACAAGGGGTCACCAACACCCTGATGATATCCAGCTATATCTCCCCTTTTAATGAGAATCTAGCAAGGCTGATGAGGTTCTGAACCAGTGTCTAGAGTCAGTAATGGGCTGGATGAAGGCCAACAAACTGAAACTTAATCCAGACAAGACAGAAGTATTCCAGGTCACTAGTATGGCTGCCAACCTGGGAACAGGAATTCAACTTGTCCTGGAGGGGGTAGCACTCCCCTTGAAAGCTCTAGTTTTGAGTCTGGGTGTTATTAGAACTAGCTTTGAACCTGGATGCCCAGGTGATGGCAGTAGTTAGGAGCACCTTTGACCAATTTAGGTTGGTGTGCTAGCTTCAGCTATTCCTGAAAAAAAGCAGATCTTGCTATGGGGACACATACTTTAGCTGCATCGCACTTGGGTTATTGAAATGTGCTCTACATTGGACTGCATTTGAAGAACACCTGGAAACTTCAAGTTGTCCAGAATATTGTGGCCAGATTACTGACCAGAGCAGCTTTTGGGGTGTTAACTCCCTTGCTGAATCAATTGGCTACCAATGTGTTCTGGGCCCAATTCAAAGTGCTGGTTTTGACTATAAAGCCTTGGACCAGGACACCTGAAGGAAAGCCTTCTCTTGTATGAGCCTGCCCAGAAATTAAGAATGTTGACATCTGAGCCACATTTGGTTGGAACATCACCTGCTTGATGGCTGTACCTCAACTACGGGATTCTCTAACAAGGGGGGCCCACCATGCTCTTTGTCTCTCTGATGACTTTCCACTGTCAGATGAAGTCCTTTTTAAAACAGGCTTTTGCCCTAAAGGAATCTTGCTTTGTCCTTGTTGCTAGTTATTTTACATTGGAATTTTAGGTAACTGAGCTATGATACTTACCAAATCTAATTTTTCAGATAGATTAAGGTCAGTTAACATAAGAACAGCCCTGCTAGATCAGGCCCAAGGTCCATTTGTCTAGCATCCTGTTTTACACAGTAGCCCACCAGATGCAATCTGGTTTAATTTAAGGCTCCCCAAACCACACAGGCTATGTTTTTCTATAAACAGTCCCTTTGCTCCAACTAGAAAGAACAAAGATGACCAAACAGTGCAAAAATATTTGATGCATCAAAATGGGACAGGACACACAGAATTAAGTGAAATGCCTAATTTTCATGCAATGTAGCTTTTGTTATTGTTTTAGGGAAAGACAGCAGAGGTCTAAATAAGCGTGAAATTAAAGCAGACACATATAGAATATACATGGGGCACACACATAACATTCTTCACATTGTGTGATGGTACACATGAACTCATTCTTTGCTTCAATGTTCCCTGGGTGTAATGCCTACTTCAGTGTTAGGCTGCACTATGTGAACCAGCCTCATGGTATAACTGATGCTGATCAAAAGGATAAATTTCAAGTCAAAGAAGTGGAATGTGGAGACCTAACATGTTCACGTGCCATTTCCAAAATAACTTCCCCTTTTGCTTGACAGGATTCCCAATATAAATGAACGCTTGCAGATCAAGTAGCCTTTACATCCTTGTGTGAATAGGAAAATATTTTATTAGTATAAATAGTAAAAGGCCTTAGATGTAGTGCCTGAATGTTGTTCAGATACAAAGTTCCAGGAAGGAAACAGATTTCCTCATCCTGCTTGCCTTGCAAATTGCCAAGTTATCAGTCTGATGAACTCTGGCCACAAGTGAAGGGCTGACATACTTTTTCACACAGACACATACATTTTGGCAGCAAATGCATGCTGCATTGTGCAGGCAGATTTGTAAAGCACTCCATTTTAAAAGCAGAACCACACACAGTAATGCAATTTCATGATAGGAATGAGCACACAAAAACATCCTCCTTGCAAAGGACAATTTCATACCCCAAAACATCAAAGCAGCACTATACATTTGAGAGAGGAGAGAAAAAGGAACACATGCACCAATGCAATTTCATAAGAATGAGCACACAAGAAACACACACCCCACATAATACACACATCATCAAAAAAAAGAAACACAACCACCCAATGCAATTTCCTGATAAGAATGAGCGTACAAGAAAATATTCTCCTTGCAAAGGACAATACCCCAAAATATCAAAACAATACTATACCATTAGCTGAAGTAGAATTCATTTTAAAGACAGAATTCAACTATTTGCTAAGGAATCACAAATATGATTCTACAACTAAACTAAAAAATCATGACAGCACTTAAATGTGTGATTTAAACAAAACTGTGAACATGTTCCACCCCACCCCTTAAAGGCATGCCATCACTAACAAACAATTCTTTGGGGATTTGACTACACTGCCCATATAGAGATCTGATGATAATTGATAACTAAACAAAAGTTTACAACAGAAGCTATATTTTTTGCTTCTTAAAATATTATGAAGCCCTAGCACAATGGGGACAACAGGCTTTGCTTGGGGTACCCAGAGATCAATAATGCCACTAATATATACAGTATTAGCTACTTATTTTGTTTTGTCTCCTCAGGAAGGAGCAAACAACAACAACAACATGGACAAATAGCAGAGGCAATCATAGTATTTAAGATATAATTCAATTCAGGGAAAGGGACAGGCTAAATAAATAGGCCAAGCATATACTCCCCTGGCCCCACACCCCACTGATGTACTGAACATTGGGTGTATGCAATTATGCAGTGAATATTTGCCAACCACAAAATATGATTAAAACAGAAAATACATTCATCTCAAAGAGAGATCAAACAATTTAATATGAGACTGGAAAAATGCCAATGCATGCTTTCCTGTTTGCCATTTCTCTTAGCCCGCAGATTTTTTAAAAAATGTAATCATCAGAACTTCCTACTATCGAAACAAGACATGATATGTTTTAGTTAAACATATTTCTGATACTGAGGTTGCCATCTCCCCCGAATTTCCTGGTATTTATTGGATTTTAAGCATGTTCCCCAGGGCCCAGTTAGCCCATTAGCTTGTCTGGATTCTCAGCTTTTATTAAAAAGAAAAGAAAAGCTAAGCTCTAGCCCTAGTAGATGCTGAGAAATGGAGCAAAATGTGCAAGTAGTATTCTTCTCAATCAGACTTCGAGAAAGGCAGGAGAAGCACAGAAGGCTGTCTGGGACAGGTTCACACAACAAATAATCCCTCTGAGGAATGTGGTCTTTGTTTTTTGTCAGCAGGGGATCTCTATAGCTAGATTTTGATGTAAATCACTGCCTACCTGTACATTGTAATGTTTTAAGATTTTTAGCTTTATTGACTGATTGATTACGTGCTGTCAAGTCTGCGTTGATTCTTAGCGACCACATAGAGAGATTCTCTCCAGGATGACTGGTCTTCAACCTGGCCTTTGAGGTCTCTCAGTGGTGCATTCATTGCTGTCGTAATCGAGTCCATCCACCTTGGTGCTGGTTGTCCTCTCTTTCCTTCAACTTTTCCCAGCATTATGGATTTCTCAAGGGAGCTGGGTTTTTGCATAATGTGTCCGAAATATGATAGTTTGAGCCTGATCATTTGTGCCTCGAGTGAACATTATGGATTGATTTGTTCTATGATCCCTTTGTTTGTTTTCCTGGCTGTCCATGGTATCCTCAAAAGTCTTCTCCAGCACCAAAGTTCAAAAGCGTCAATACTTTTTCCATTTTGATTCTTCAAAGTCCAGCTTTTACATCCATAGAGTGTCACGGGAAAAACCACTGCCTGAACAATTCTAATCTTTGTAGGTATAGACATATCATAGCATCTAAATATCCTTTCCAAGACCTTCATTGCAACCCTACCAAGTGCTAGTCTGCAGCAGATTTCTTGATTGTTGGATCTTTTACTGTTGATGGTCGATCCTAAAAGGCAGAAACTATGCACCACTTCAATGTCTTATCAGTTCTGAGGCTGGTTGCTGTACCCGTTGTCATTAGTTTAGTCTTCTTTACATTTGGTCGTAGTTCCATTTTATCACTGTGCTCCTTGACTTTCATTACTAGAGCTTGCAGATCATCCACATTCTCAGCTATCAGAGCGGTGTCATCAGTGTAGCGCAAGTTATTGATGTTTCTTCCTCCAACTTTAAAACCATGCTCAGCTTCTCCAATCAAGCTTCTCTCAGTATATGTCCAGCATATGAATTGAATAAATAAGGAGAAATTAGACAACCTTGTCTTTCTCCTTTGCCGATCTAGAACCAGTCTGTTTCACCATGTTCCGTCTGGACTGTGGCTTCCTGTCTTGTGTATTGGTTTCTCATGATAACAATGAGATGTTCTGGAAAGCCCATTTTCCTAAGGATATTCCACAACTTGACATGGTTGATGCAATCAAAGGCTTTTCTGTAGTCAATAAAGCACATATTGACTTCTTTTTGGTATTCTTTGGCTTTCTCAGTTTGGCTTTATAGTGCAATCCATTCTGTGCGTGCCTACTTAGACGTAAGTACTATTGGTTTCAATAAGATTTTCTCCCAAGGAAGTGTGTATAGGATTGCAGCCTTAACTGAAAAGCTCAGTGTATTTTTTATCTTGCTACTATTAATATCTCAAACTTAGTATAGTTTTTTCCTATGGATATTTTGGTTTTGTGTTTTTTAAAATTATTGTTGGTAGATATCCAGGGCAAATACAAGTCAACTGGAAAGCACATCACTTAATTTGCATAACTTGCACAATAAGCAAATTATTTGCAGGCTGATTTGCACGGCATGCAAATTAGGGTGCCCGGATTTGGAAAGTTTGAATATGGCAACTCTAAGTGATAATATACAAAGGTATATTTTCAGAATTTGTATGCAAGTAACTGAGATGCATGCCAAGTATTGCTCAAAGACATAAATTGCTTTGAAGCACACAGTAGCAGAAAGATAGAGTATCTTTCTATAACATAAATCTGCTTGGGCCTCACGGCCTAACTGACACAAAACTCCTGGACCAAACCATGAAAGATAAAACTAAACATACGCTAAAAATCTCTCTGGGGTACCTGAACTGAAAGTTTATGATGGAAAGGGTACACTTGTTAAAAAAGATCGGGAGCACCTGTCTTAGAGTAGACTATCAGACATTTATACACAATTCACTTTCCTCTTCCCCTGCCGGCAGCTTGCTCGCAAACTCTCGCGAGAGCTGCCACGCATGGGATTAGCGACGGGTATACCTAAGAGAAATACATATATAGATAATTCAGAAATGGTTGCAGAATTTTCCAAGAAGTCTTTATTCTACAGTGTTAAATAAAAACACAACTGTAAGTTACTGTACCTTTCCAGATCTCTGAAGCTATGTGTGGGGCCACTGGGGCAAGCATAATACAGAGAGTTGCCAAAGCATCTTCATATTCTACGCTGTGGAGAAGAAGCCGTGGGGAAGCTTGCTGCAGGAAAAAGGAAGGGATTTATAAAATGTAAATATTTTTCAATAAGATAGCCATTCATGAAGAACAATGACAGAAAAATGCACTATTTTTATTGTGAAATATCAATTCCAACTCTGTCAGCAAAATATTGAGCTGAAAAGAGTTGAGTACACACACGGCCCACAGATAATTTAGGTTGTCAATGGTTACCACTGACATAAGCAAGTGCTTAGGACTCTGCACAGGCCTCAGAGGGCTCATGAAGATCAGTTTATAGGATTAGAGCCTCAAAGAGCATGTTTGAAACAAGAATTCGCTGCTGTAGTACTAACTAAATTCATAATTCCCTTTGTAAATGCAAGAGATAAGCTAGACAAGATGGATAATGCTGTGCAGGCCTGTGTTTTGTTTGGATACTTTGTCAGCATTCCAGCCGTGTCTGCTGTAGATAAAACTAGGTATGGAGCTGGCTTCAGAAAAGACCAGAATTGCAGAAAAATAACTAGCAGTTTCCCAAAAGCCAGAATTGTGGGGTTATTCTATGCTGTGCAATTAGTTTATCAGTGTTAGAAAACAAATTTTAGTCATTACTCTCATTTTGGTCATTACTCCCACAAGGGCCCTTTTTGTGAGTGAGAAAATATCACACTCACAGATAATGCACTGGCAGATGGGATTGTCTTGCTGTGGAGAGACAGCTGTGCCATGGTGTCATTGTTTTAAAAAATCTGAACAGACATGCTACCACATCACTCTGTGTACAAGTGGGAAATTGTGATTTGAGTGATCCCACATGAACTGTGGTTTGACATCCCAGTCTGTACAGAACACTCACATCATAGTTTTCTAGTTTGGATGTTGAGGAAAACTATGGTTTAATAAACTAGAAAATAATAATTAAGGTGCACAAGACAGAGGAAGATAGAAGAGATGAAGTGCACAGATACAGAGCTCATTCTTGGATTATGTCAGAATTGGGCCAGAGTGTGGCTATATGTGCATTGCTGTGTATTTTCCAGTCCTAGAAAAATAAAATAAAAATGTGAACAAGGTGGTTGGAAGAGACAGAGTTGTGATACTTGTCACAAATAAGTTCACAAGCAATAACTATGATATCCATTCAGCTCCTTTCTACACAATAATTACAATTGCATTGACAGTGCCGACTGGAGAAAACAGCGTATTTTCCACAGGTACAATATACTGTATTTCAAGTGCTTAGAAAATGTAATAGTCCCAAAGTGTTACCTTGAGAGAAGGTATGTAGACTGTATCAACAAACAGAGAGTAAAAAAGCACACTCCACAGCTCTCCCTGCCCATTGATAGGTCGACAAGTGATAGGTGTGCTAGGAGGGAGTCAAACTGAACCCAAACTCAACCCTAAAACCTGTTTAGAAAGCTTTTTTCAGTGAACTGGTACTGAATGTGAATCTTAAACCTCTTGACCATCTTGAACATGATTGGAATCCCTAAACATAAATGGTAGTAACTTGTTAAAAAAATAAGAAATAAGTGGTACATAAGAGATTCTTGAGGGATGGGTGAAGGTTTCTCTCTGCTCCAGCTCTATGTTTCCTATACAGTAATCCCTCGACCTACGAACTACTCAACTTACGTTGTTTTCGAGTTACGAGCGACAAAAAGACCGGAAGTAGTTGCTTACCGGAAGTAGTTGCTTACTCGACCTACGAATGTTTAGATGCGGCTTCTTCGAATTACGAGTGCTTTGAGACTTCCGTGGTGCGCTCCTCGACTTACGAAAATTTCGACCTCCGAACGTGCATTCGGAATGGATTATTTACGTAAGTCGAGGGACCACTGTACTATATTTCCCAGTGGGCCTTGTGAAGAGAAGGAGCAGAGGAGCAAAAGAAACTGGTAGGCAGGGGTAGGGACTGGAAGCCCTCCTGGGATTCAGGTAGAGACTTGCTCACTCACAGGCTTTGGTTTACTAATCAGGCCTCAGTGTGGACCACACTTGAACTAAGCCTGGGAGCTTCTTGCATTTCCTTGTGTTTCAGTTCCTCCTTGCTGCTGTCCTTCCTAAACAGAGTACGTTATCTCCCCTGCCCGCCCCCACCCCCTTTAGCCTACATTCCAGTAAGCTTATGAGATCACCCGGCATTCTGTGTGTGTGTCTGTCCATGTGTCCCCTCCCTATCAACTTCGCAATGCCTGAACCAATATGAACCAAATTGGGTACAGTTGTAGGGACACATAGGCACACCTCAACGGTGTAGTTGTGAGGATGTCATCCACCCCAATCCAAGATGGTGGTTGCGTGAACATCTGAGGCGCAAGGTGACTAATTTGTAGACTGACACATAGGGACACCTCAATGGCATAGTTTGTGATGATGTCATCCACCCCTATCCAAGATGGCGGACACGTAAACTTTTGAGGCACAAGTGGGCTAACTTGTAAACTGTTTAACCAAATTGAACCAAATTTTCTGCAGCTGTAGGGACACATAGGGACACCTCAATGGCATAGTCTGTGATGATGTCATCCATCCCAAACCAACATGGTGGTCGCGTGAACATCTGAGGCGCAAGCTGGCAAATTTGTGGACTGTCTAATAGGGATGTGCACAAATCAATTTTTTGATTCAATTTGTGCCCAAAACAAATCACCCCTGATTTGCTTTGTATCCAAATCTACCCCCTCCAAATCACCCCAGATTTGATTTGTATTTGCTTTGATTCGATTAAGATTCGGACCACTTAAGAAGGTCCTAGGGGCACCAAATGTGGGTGTTGGGTAGGTCCCCATGGGTGCCACCTACCACCCATATTTCAAGACAGTGGGGCACTTGGTTGATTTTTAATGACTTTTTTATTTTTTTACTGATTTTGAACATTTCTGCCATAGGAAACAATGGAGATTTGAAGCTGTCATATCCTAACCCTGATACGGATCCCTAGCTTTCATTTAAAAAAAAAAAAAGCTAAGCTCTAGCCCTTGTAGAAGTGAAGTTATGGAGCAAAATGTGCAGTCATTATTTTTCAAGTGTTTGGATTCTTTGGTGTATAATAACTTTTCCTATATAGAATCCCTATGAGGATTCATTATACGACTACTTTTCTTCTGTTCATTTTGACTATCATTGGACAATGCCAACTGTCAACTGCCATGTGTCAACTACACCCCCCCACACACACACACTGGGGTACTTAGTTTATTTTTAAGGTATTTTTGAAGTGTTTAGATTCTTTGGTGTCTTCATTACACACCTTTATTTCTTCTGTTCATTTTGACCCCACTGCTTTGCAGGTGGGGAAGAGGAATTAGTGGCATCTCATGTTCCAACTACCCCCCAAACCACAAACCACTGGGTACTCAGTTTATATTTTAGGATTTTTTGAGATGTTTAGTCTCTTTGGTGTGTAATGAATCCTCATAGGGATTCATTATGAGGAAAGGTTATTAGACACCAAAGAGCCTAAACACTTGAAAAAAAATCCTAGAACATAAACTGAGTAGTATCCCACTGCCTTGCGGGTGGGAGTGGGGTGTAGTTGGCACATGGCAGTTGACAGTTGGCACTGTCGAAAAGACAGTCAAAATGAATAGAAGAAATGAAGGTGTGTAATGAATCCTCATAGGGATTCATTGCGGGGTAGTTATTATATACCAAAGAATCCAAACACTTGCAAAATAGTGACTACATATTTTGCTCCATAACTCCACTTCTACAAGGGCTAGAGCTTAGCTTTTTTTTAAATGAAAGCTGAGAATCTGGGGGAATTAGTAAGAGGGATCTGAATCTCAAATTGAATCAGGCACGATTCGATTTGTACCCGAATCTAGCCAATGGACCACAGGGGTGATTCGTTTTGTCTCCAAATCACCTGAATCAGCTAGATTCCGGTACAAATCAATTTGTACCCAAATCAATTTGCACATCCCTACTGTCTAACCCATTTGAACCTAATTGGGTACAGATTCAGTGATTGACACATAGGGACACCTCAATGGCATAGTTTGTTATGATGTCATCTACCCCAATCCAAGACGGCAGACACGTGAACGTTTGCAGCGCAATTGGGCTAACCTGTGGAGTGTCTAAATGATTTGAACCAAATTTGGTACAGTTGTAGTGAGTGGCACACAGGGACACCTCATTGGTGTAGTTTGCGATTATGTTATCCACCGTGAATCAAGATGGCGGAACCATAAATTTTGAGGCGCAAGTGGGCTAACTTGTGAACTGCTTAACCGATTTGAACCAAATTTGCTACTGCTGTAGGTACACATAGGGGCACCTCAATGGCATAGATTGTGACAATGTCATCCACACCAATTCAAGATGGAGGACACATAAACCTTTGAGGTTCAAGTGCACTAACTTGTTGACAGTCTAACTGATTTGAACCAAATTTGGTACAGTTGTAGTGAGTGACACATGGGGACACCTCAGTGGTGTAGTTTGTAATGATGTCATCCACCCCAATCCAAGATGGCGGACGCATGAACATCTGAGGTGCAAGAGAGCTAACTTGTGGACATTGATTTGAATCAAATATAGTCCAGTTGTAGAAACTATAGTGAAAAGAAAGTAGGTTGATTAGTTCTTACTAGAACAACTTCTTTTCTTAATGGAACATTCTGAAAGAAAGATAGAGTCGCAAGGAACTGGGCTTGGAGAGATTATATTTTTTTAAAGAAGTAAGACAGTGAGATTAAGAAGGAAAGGAATCTCAGTTGAAGGTGTGTTATGTGGGGGATATTTAGCAGTTTTACTTGCAGTGTTTCTACATATTTTATTAATCATTTTGTTGTTTTGTCTGAGCTGGCCTAAAGCTTTTCTCCTCTATCCACTAGCTGAGGACATTTTCCTCTCAAAATAGAATCATTGCATATTATTATACATGCTATTTATTAGCTTTGCAGTTTCATGAAACAGAAACTATTTACTATGCCTATACTGGATATAGATCTATAATTCTAGTTAAGCCCCCAAACCGCAGTTCCTCAACTTTAGCTCCCTTTAGTAGAACTGTTATAATGGTACACTGCTATAGTGTGACTATAGGCAGAGCCATCTCCAAGTTTGAGAGAAGCAAAAAAGGAGACAAAGTCTCACGGTACTGTGAAGCATTTATTGAAGCCCAATACATTTCAGCACAGAGCCCTGCTTCAGGGGCAATAATTTGTGATATTTCAAAGAGACCTTGAGCAAGTAGCCTTTGCCTTCTTATAAGCTACTTGGCAATGGTTACTTGCTCAAGGTCTCTTTGTAATGTCACAAATTATTGCCCCTAATGGCCTCTAGGCTGAAACGTGTTGGGCTTCAATAAATGCTTCACAGCACTGTGAGATGGTCTCCTTTTTTTGCGTGTCTGTTTGGGTGCTTCCTGTTTTTCCCCCTTATGCTCCACGTTTTATTTATTTATCAAATTTGTACACTGCCCCATACTTTCGTCTCTGGGCGGTTAACAATAGCATAAAACAAGTTTAAAAAATACAAAAAACTTAAAACAATTTAAAAATTCAAAAGCAAAGCAGAGATTAAAACCTAAAAAAATTTAGGAAGCTGAGAAAGCTTGGGCGAAAAATGGGTTTTCAGATGTTTTTTGAAAATTGACAGAGATGGGGAGGATCGTATCTCAGCAGGGAGCGCATTCCACAGTCTCGGGGCAGTGACCGGGAACATCTCTGTGTAGCCTCCAAACGAGTTGGCGGTGACTGGAGACGGACCTCCTCAGATGACCTCAATGGGCGGTGGGGCTCGTAGTGAAGCTTTCTTAAATACCCAGGGCCTAAACCTTTTAGGGCTTTATAAGTTGTAACTAGCACTTTGTATTTTGTCTGGAAACCTATTGGCAGCCAGTGTAGCTCCACCAGTAAAGGAGTAATGTGGTCTCTCCGAGATGACCCAGAGACCAACCTGGCCTTTTTGTTCAAGAGAGTCTTGAGCAAAATGTCCTCTCAGGGCCCTCTCCTGTCATGGTCCCCCATGTGGGCAGGTGCTGGCAGGCTTAGCAGCTGGCAACTAGCCTTGGCTACTGCTGTGGTGCAACTGCAGCAGTGGCAACAATGGCAGCTGCACTCTCTCAGCACTAGCATGAGAGCTTGAACTCTCCCACAGTGTCCTCACCCCAATGTAGTGCTGTTCTGATTAATGCTCTGTCAGTGTTGGGACACTCTAGGAAAAATTAAAATGGCATCTGCAAATGCACGGGTGCAGAGAGAAGTGCTGCTGGCTGTTCCCATGCCCACCAGGGCCCATCTACATGGGGCTTCACCTGGCAGCTTAGTCACCTGGCACAGGTGGTGAGCAAACTGGTGCTCCCCTCAGTGCTGGTGTGGCTAGAGACACAGTTTTTATTTCTCCACAATGCCCTGGACTCTGACGGAAGGATCTAGGGGCCCATTGGCAGTGCAGGAGGCATCAGCAGTGGTAGCAAGTGCCCTGGGACCCCAGCATTTGTGCAATGTGCTGCAATTCTGACACTGGCCCTGAGTGTAGGGAAAGGGGGTATTAAAACAGCATTAATGTTTTTGTCTTATGATTTAATTAATTTAAATCTTAATTAAGATTTAATTCATTTAAAATATTAATTTTAGATTTAAATCAATTATTCTACATGAAACGTATCTAAACTGGTTCAAAACCAGTTCAAAATGTCTGAACGACTTTTTAAAGTTAGTATCTGAATAAGAACTGAACCAAAGAGTTAAAAAATACTGATGAGCCTGAACCAGAACTGAATCCAAATAATGGTTTGGATTTTAATGGTTTGACTCCCTATCTATAAGTAATTGTACCAAACATACCTCACCTCTCCTCATTCAACAGCTGTCTTCAGACCATCAGGAGTATCGTTCACTGGGGCCTTCCCAAAGGGACAGTGCTTATGCCTAGCCTTGTTACTAGAAAGGATCTCTTAATGTGAAAGAAGAAGAGATCTATTGCTTTCTGTCATGAAGTGAAACCTGGGCTTGTTCTAATTTTAGATATTTCCTGGTTTCATGCAGCAATGAAAGTTGATATGTTGAAATGCCAATGTAAACTAGTTTTACTACACTACCTAAGTGCTCTTATTCTACACTCACTAATCTGCTAAGGGTGTGAACAGATGACCTGGGGGGAAAGGTCATGGTTACATTAGCTCCAAGATATATGTAGTTTCAGTACTGTGTCAACATGCATAATTCACATCAGGTATACTGATTTAGTCAATCGCTACCATAAAACACCAAGTTAAAGTTTAATTTCATTCAACAGGAACCAAATAAAATATCTTTTTTTTCCTTATTGGAAATTGAATAATAATAATAACAACAACAACAGAAGTATGGAGCATTTAATTGTTTTTTCAGTAAATGTTGACAGTATGAATAGCCCGTTTAAAAGGAAAAATCTTTTTTTTGAAACTCAAATGAATATTCAATGCAATGGAATCAAATGATCTCAAAGAAATGCAAAAAACAAATATTTGGAGGTTTTATGCCACCAGCTGCAATGACAAGCCTGCAATCATAGCACTCGCCAAAAGAGTAAAGAAAGAAGTTTTAGAAATATGCTAATTTACATAGCATACTCACTGATAGCATGTTACTGAGGCCCATCAGATAAGAAATGGCAGTATGAAACAAATAATCCTTGAGGAAGTATTCTGTTACCTAATGGAACAAAATAAAAGATTTTTCATAGTTTAAATTACTAAATCTCGTGGTTCTTCAACTTTGCATTAGCAGGAACAATGAAGGAAACAAGAGCTTGATCTCCTCTAGGTATGCAATATATAGGCACCTTTTATGGTTATAACCCCTTGACTCAAACAGTAAACTAACTGTCATATTACTCCAAATGCAAATATGATGGCAAGAAAGGGCTTCTACTTCCACCTTTCATTTTCATCCAGGCATGAGACCTGGCATAATCAGCATGGCCAGTAAATACAAGTGGAGAGGCACACAGTCACCTGTTCTGTGATAGAGACTGACATATTAGTATAGGAAGTTTCATGTATATTATGTTACAGTTAGGATCCAAAGAATGATTTAATATGTTCCACACTTCCAAGGGTGCTTTGGATTTATGTTCCCCATTCTGCATGGAGAGATAACATAGAAGTAGTCTTCAATATGATAATAGGGATCTACAAAAAAAAAAAAAAAAGCTAAACAATCGCTCTGGGTGAGGGCAAGATCTTGGGCTAGCCAGAAGCAGCTCTTGGGATCCTGAACTGTATCTTTCCCATATGTATTTAATTTAAGGTGTGTGTATATATGTGCGATTTTTACAACAGTGTTCCTAAAAGTAGCTTACCATCAAAACAACCAAATTAAAATAAATTAAAACACATCCATTATAAACTAATAGCAACCAGAGACCACATAGGTAACATCAACAACAGGGGATCAGACAAAGCTAAACACTCATCTAAATAGAACTCTTTTTCAGATTTTAAGGAGTAAAAATATGGTACCAGACATGCCTTTCAGAGAATGAAACTGCAGAACCTAGGCACCACCGAAGTGCCTAGGTGGGGTTGTATCTCAGTAGTAGAGCATCTGCTCCCAGGTTCAATCCCCAGCTAAGTAGAAAGGGTTAGGAAAAACTCCTGCCTGAAACCTTGGAGAAGCTGCTGTCAGTCAGTGTAGAAGACAATACTGAGCTAGATGGACCAGTGGTCTGACTCAGTATAAGGCAGTTCCCTATGTTCCACCACCAAGAAGGCCTCTTCCTGTACACCCATTAATCTGAACCCTGGATGGAGATGGGACATGGAACACATTATCTTAATGGAGGTCACAATCCTTATTTATTTATTTATTTATTTAGATTTACATACTGCCCCTCCCAAAAAAATGGCAAGCATATGACAAAAGGTATTGTGTCAAAACATCCACAAAAATAGATTTGGGAGATCAGTTGTCTCCCAGAGCAACTGATATTGTCTCTGTGGGAAACCTCTCTCACAATAAGAATACTGGTTATATATTAACCTCGATTACAATACATATAAGCACACACAACCATAAGCTGTCAGCTATATGCACAGATGGCACATAGATGATCACACACTTTCATATGCAATATATGGCACATCTTTGATCATACACTTTCTCTTTACCATTCATCTGTTCGGGTTTCACCTCTGAAAACCCCCTATCCAATTTATGAAAGCAACTATTATTTTAGTCGGCCTACTACCGAATTCTTTATCACTCATCTTCCAGAATCAGACTGATTATTATATCTTACCAGAATAGCCAAGATCTAATCTTATGCTATAAACAACCTTTCTGTATAGTACATTCTACTTCTATTGCTCTCCTTGGTGCAAGTCATTTTGCTGGTGGATAGGAGGAGCACACCAGAAGCAGTTCCTTTAGTCACTGTTAACTGCAACCAGTGGTTTACATTATTCTGCTCTGAAATAACTTGAGCAACCTGTGAAAGCAGGTTGAGTTTGTGACATATAAAAACCTTGTGTAACATCAGACGTTTATCTTACTCATGTTCAGAAATGGAAATGTGAAGTTCACACCAATGTTACAGAAAACATCTCCAAGTTTTAACTGAACTCGGCATATATGCTGTATGTTATAAATTATTATCTAGAAAAGCCTTTTCTTGTCATCTGCAGTGTGTATTTGCATTGCTGTTTATTAATATTTTATTGCCATTTTGTTATAGCCTTCCTTCACGAAATCCTGGAAGGAATACATATGATTACCTCACTTTATCCTCACAAAACCCGGGAGAGCATGTCAGGCTGACAAACGGCGACTGCCCTGAAGTCACACAGTCCACTTCATGGCTGAATAAGGATTTGAACCCAAGTTCTCCAGCCTCTCACATACCAACCATCCTTCCTCCTGCCCACCAAATCTCTGAAGGAGATACTGCAAATCCTCAGTTAATTGCCGAACAGGCAGAATGACAGTGTTTTTCTTAAAAATAAGTAGCATTGGGTAGGCTTCAAAGGAAGCTGCCGCTAGATGCTTATCTTCCTCTTTAACAAGCACAGTGATTCAGGAACTTCTACTGTTCCTGGCTTTAACGATGATTACTCTCTAGCAATATTTTAGAAATCTTCCTAATGTTCTTCATAGGAAATCTGGATGTGCCACACAATACAAAACAGAAATGGAAGTGCTTATGATCTTTATGGAGCACAGCATTGTTGCTGCCTTGCTCGCAGTATAACTAAAAGTCTTCATAAAACTTAAGACTTCTTCTCTCGGGGTCCAGAATTCCACTCACCATGGTGAGAGACCTACTGTCCTCTGTCAAGTGTGAATAGAGGAGTCCTTGTCTCTCTCTCCAGCTTGGAGGTGGGGAAGAAGTGGGGATCATCCTCACAGTAGTACTGTACTAGGAAGTGCAGCACAGCTATGGAGAACAGAGCTATTCTCTTCTCCAGCTCCAGGAAGGGGTTGTTGTTTTGGTGCTGGATTGCCAAGGTCCCTCATAGCTCAGGATCATAGCTTTGAGTCCCTCATAGCTCAGGATCAAAACCGGCCATGACAGCAAAACAAGCCTGACTCTGGCCACGAGTCTGGAGCTGGAGGTGAGGGATTGTCTCTCACCTCACTGGTGGTTGCAATGCAAGGACAGGGATGATGAGAGGCAGGGTCTTGGCAACTACAATTTTTGGCTTGACTACCAAGGCCACCTAAAGAATGCTTAACCCTGGATGCTGGTTACCTTAGGTCATATCTAATAGAGATCATCTGAGGTTTTAATTAAATGCCACTGTAGAAACACATTTACTTTCCTCATATTACAAGGAGAAAGATTTAAAAGCAGTTAAGAAGAGCAATATGAAGGTGATTGTTTGGCTAAAATAAAAAGTACACTGAGATTCCACTGCTAACACTTAGTGTGAAAAGCATGTGCGCACACACACACACACACACACACACACACACACACAGTCACTAGAGATCATATGACTACATCATTTTTAGAATAGTCAAAATTCATTCTAACCTCAGAGACGGCAAGGTTCTTCCGCTCCCAGATACGTTTGGCTTCAGCTTTCTCTTTTTGATTCAATAGACGAGGACTGGGCAGAGATCCAGAATTCCTAGCTTCAATAAGTTTGGTTGCTAAGTGCCAGAGGCGAGATTGCCATCTTTGCACCCCGGGAATCGCATCAGCTGAATTTAATGAAAAATGGCAAGAGAGAGAGAGGTTTTCATTAACACAAGTTAAGATAACACTTGTAGGAGGAAAAACCTGTCCCTCGTAATGAGTCAGCATTTAAAATAAAGCGAATCAACTACATTGAATCTAACATTTAAACAGATAACTAATTGAGGAAAACAATTACTCATTAGTTTCATATTATAGCACATTCTATTTAAAATTTTAGGGAAAAATACTTCTCACATTTTCAGGCTGAAAGGCAGCTAATAACAGGATCTCCTTCCCAGAAACGTTCCCTTTAAAAACTGATGCACAGTGATGACAGAAACAAGTACTTTCATACCATGGAGGTCAAAGAGAAAAGATACTGATTCAAGTGGTGTCACTTGGAAAAGAAACGTCAGCACAGTGCTCCCTGATTGTCCAGCACTATGGACTGAGCATTTATAATCGTCTAGCTCAAGGGTTATCAACCCTGGGTCACCAGATGTTGTTGGACTCCCAAAGAGCATGTTGTGGTTCAAATATAAATCAAGGAGCAGAAGAATCTGGGTAATGGATGTGGTAGTGGGAAGCCTTACTCTTTGCATCCCACAATATGTCTTGCTCTGGAGGGGCAGCAAATAGGATGTAGAGTCGGACCGTGTCGATTCCATACTTTTGGACCATTTCCTCAGGTTCTATGCCATTGTGCTTGGATTTACTCATCTTTTCCCACATCACCTGCAGCTTCTCTTTGGTTTTTATGTGAACAGGTTCAGGACCTAAATACACAGAACATACAGAAGGATGACTCTTTTAGCCCTACAAACCCCCAAAATGTCTGAATGTTAAGAGCTGGTTGTTTTTAATCCCTTTTTACACAAATATTTAAAATGTATGCTGAAAGGCAAGTGGAAAGGAACATTCTCTGCTTGTTCTGTCTACCGTATTTTATGGACTATAAGACTCACTTTTTTCCTTGAAAAATATCCGCCAAAATTCAGGTGCGTTTTATATGTTTTAACAGTTTGATATGTTAAAACTCTGAAAAACTGGATTAAAATTAAGGTGCGTCTTATAGTCCGTAGCGTCTTATAGTCCGTAAAATACGGGTATAGCTAACCTCTTGAAGGTTAAAAAAAAAAGGTACTATCAACAGAACTGCCTTTTAGGAACTGAAAATACGAACTTTTTTGACACATCATAATAAGGGACCAGAAAAATGACTCTGAAAAAGGACCAGAATTTCAGTTGTATAAGCCAAGCCCCCTTTGAAAGATGGAAAACCTTCGTGTCCACATGAGGGGGACCAGATGAAGAATGAAGTAGCAAAGAAGAGGAGGAAGCAGTGAGTTTCAGTTTTATCATGCTTCCAAATAAATGACAGAAAAAGAGAGTAGAGGGGTGAAGCATGTATGTTCTAGTTATGGAAACAACAAAAATGTACTTTGTCATGGCACCTTTCTCTCACTGTAATGTGCAGATCTCCCTTAGGAGTAATTCTGTCAATCCATGAAGGGCCTTCTCAGGGCCCCTTTCCTAACAATATACATCTGTTTCATATATGATTAAACTTAGGAACACTTTTTTCATATTTACATCCCCATGTATCTATCCACACTCATCTACTGGGAAGCAGCAAGCTCAAGTTCCTGAACAACCTGGTAACTGCAGAACATAAACTGCAGAGTGAGAGAGCCCTCATTCACCCCACTGACCTAACAGTGACACCCCTTATTGTAGTCAGCTCAGTTCAAGCAGGCTGCACCTTGGAACATCCTCTAGCAACACTGTAGTGCAGTCTGGCTCATCTTCTTGTAAGCTCATAGCAAGGTCTGTAAAACTACAGCAGGACTAACCCACAGCACTATCCAGAACTTGTTCAGAATCTTTAGAGAGATGAATCTGGGGTGTTAGGGCATCACATTGGGAATCATTGCATCAGACTTTAGTAAAATAAGATTCAAGGACAGAGAACAATCTTCTTATCTTTGTAAATCATTCTGAGGACTTTTTTTTAAAAAAAAAAGATGTGCATAAATACTCCAAACCACAGTACAACAACAGTTATAATAATACAGTTTCTAATAATAGTAGTAATGAGGGTAAATAATGATTAAGATGATGGTGATGATAACAGCAACAATAATAATTCAGCACTATAGTTGTATTCTTACTATCTGTTTAGCCAGCCAATAATAAATGAGTCAACTTCTAGTTTAAAGATTTGCCCATTGTTGCTAGACTTGATGTACTGTGACAATGTTTTATTTATTTTCAGCATTTATGCCCTGCTATCTAACAACCATGAAGGCAGATATAATGCCCTTTTCATACACTAGCTAGATACCTAAGCTAATCCAATGCCCATAACCTCACTTACCTGTAAAATCAACTTCTTCCCTCTTCAAATATCTGCCTGTTGATTCTAGTCTGAATGTCCGATTCTTGATAAGACCCTGAACTAAGAGTTTATAAAAAGGCTCTCTGAGGACAAAAAGAGAAAGGAGTCTGTTGAAAAATAACAGACAAAATGAATTAAGTGCACCTCATACATATTGTTTTTGTGAAGGAACATCAGGTTGACTACACCAGGATTGGAACATCCTTATGTTTCCATTAAACTAGCTGGAATAACTAATCCCAGTTTGCTTTTGTCCCATCTCTGTAGAATGTGTCAACCAAAGGTAGGATGATTAAGGATTATGTCTGTCTCAGTAGGTTTTGCAGGTGAGGTACATGATGCTAAAAGGGCTTACCAACAGAAAGTCAGAGAATAGCAAAGGCTCCAGGTCTGCCTATGCTATGAATAAGTCTATAAGATCTAAGGAGGAAGCTAACTGAGAATAAGCAAGGAGATGAAGTTCTTGATCACAAGAAGCATATTGTGTCTGCTTATCTGTGAAAGATGGATAGAGATTTCATCTCTTCCATTCTGCATGAGAAAATGTGTACACATGCAAAAATGCACCATGTTTTGGTACAGCTCATTGACCATTAAAGATGAACAGCCACAATAGAGCAGCAGCCTGATATAATCCGTACCTACAAAACAATAAGTGTACAAGAATTCACTGAAACATATGCATATACTTTCTATGATTTGTGATCTACCAACTCATTATAGACAGAGATCTCTAAGGAACCTGAGAATCGATTTCAATACATATGCTGAGAGGGTTTTTCTTCATGGCAAATTGATGTATCAGCCAAATGTGAGAAATTGATGTTGGGATATATACAATAAAAATGTTCTTGTTAATCTAGCCACTGGGTGTGAATGTGTACATGCATGACAAAGAGAGAGACTCATCACTGCTAGATTAGGGTTCTCCATAAGCTAACACATCCCTCTAAGATACTCTTCTCATGCTACACTGGCAGCATGGAGCTGCTACTGTGCAGCTCCTCAAGTTGCTGAGGTAACTGAATAACCCCAGGCCACATTGAAAGAGTCTACACTGTGAACCCATCTCACACCAGTGTTACTTCCCAGAACTGTGGCAACACTAATGTAGGATGGGGGTGGGTGGGGATCATAGCATGGACTTCTCACATCACTCATGAAACATCAAAAAGAGCCCTTATTACCACCATAATGCAAGAAGAATACCCAAGTAAGGGTTCATACATGTTCATTCTGAGACAAACACACAACGTTTGCTCATTTCACAATCCAAATGATTTGCTATG
The DNA here is from genome assembly GCF_027244095.1 of Hemicordylus capensis. Classification (NCBI taxonomy): domain Eukaryota; kingdom Metazoa; phylum Chordata; class Lepidosauria; order Squamata; family Cordylidae; genus Hemicordylus; species Hemicordylus capensis. The sequence goes on along the minus strand of NC_069662.1, from coordinate 99,288,998 downwards.
CGGTTTTTAGTGTCAGAAGTAAAGTGGGTGGGTGGCAGGGGAGAGAGATAATACTACAGTATACTCTGAAACATTATTAAACATACAAAGGGTGGGAGGAAATAATTTTAAAATGTAATCCAATCCAAAGGCCTCTCTCAACTAAAATAAGTTATTTCAAACCACTACATTTTACCATACATGGGAAAGCAAACTGAAGTAAAAAATTATTTTAAAAAATTGGGCAAGTCTCCAAGTCAGAGGTAATTTTTCAAGGAATGCTTATCTTTGATGACACAGAGTTAATTCACATATGTTGTACTGTTGATACAAGCTGAGCTTTCAGCTTGTATTTGTTTGCAGGGACAGAGGCTGGTAAAAGTACAAAATACCTGACCATTTATGGGAGTAAAAAAAGCATATGCTTGTTTGTTAGAATGGAAAACAGAAGGTGGGGAAAGCAGGGGAGCTATCTAAAATTGCCTGCAAAAATCTGGGAAATAGACAGCGCCGAGTCACAACAAATTCTATCACATTTTTCTTACTGCTCAACTTATCAGTTATTTGTTAACAGTTTTATAGTAACAGCTCCATCTCATGATCACATATGGAAGCACACACCAACTATTTTGTGCAGATCACATACTGGGAAGAGCTTGCTTCCAGAAATATCTCTTGAACTCTGAATTCAATAGCATGATTTGGGATTTTGTTATTTCTTCAAGGAGTTATTCTGGGATCTCCATTATTCAGATCACACTTGGCTCTTCTCCACACATATTGGGCTCATAGTAACAAGATCTCCTTTCCCTTGTTCTGCCCAATAGGGATGTGCACCACTGGTTCAAAGCTGAATCAGTTTGGCAGGTCGAGTGTGGCGTGGGGGCGGGGAGCAGCACCTTTAAAAGTGAGGACAGCAGCTCCTTACTTGCTCCACTGCTACTGCATGCCACTTCTTGCTATGGTGGCACTCCCCGCATCAGCCCATGCATGGCGGTGTCAGCATGGCGGCCATTTGTGTGGTGCCGACCAGTGCACAAACCAAAGTTCATGCACATCCCTAGTCCCCAATGCCAGTCACTCCCCTTAAATCACTCACACCATAATCATGACTGGGGGTCCAGGCAGTCTTTTCCTATTATTTGCCTTTTGACACAAATCTAAGAACATGCAAGAAAAACAAAATGAGACAGAATGCCTAAAGAGCAATGGAAGCTGCCATGGTACAAGCTCCAATTCAGAATTAGTAACTTGATGAACATACAGATGCAATGAGGGGGGAAACTCACTGTGGGGGAAATATCTTTTTGCTTTGCATTCTGAACCCAGTCATAGTCATTTCCCTTGACTTCAACAGACAGCAACAGGGCAATATTTAGCACAGTCAATTTCACTCCTAAGAAACATTAGCAAGAGAGGGCTGGACTGGATGTGATACTCATACCTAGACTGCTTCCCTATGCATGCTGGGAAGCAAAAGTGCATCTTCCCTACTCATCCCCTGGTGAACCCGTTCCATTTCTAATCTGGACCTAAGTATATTGAAGTTTTCTACAGCTATCCATACACATGGATGCCTAGTAGTGCCAGAAGGCTTCAACCCCATCCCATGGGAGAAATTCGGAGTGGGACTACAATCCCCAGACACCTGTGTGTCCTCCCAGCAGCCATTCAGACTTCCCAAACTACCCTGAATCACTCCCTACCCCCAAAAAGCTCCTGAGAATGCCCAGCCGCCCCTGCTGGGTGGGCAAGTTAAAGGGCCTCCACCACCAGTGCACTATACAGGACACTTGCCTCCTGATGCCTCCTGGGTGATGGGGGAAGGAGTTTCCGATGTCAGAAATCCAGTTTTACTGACGTGCACAGTCCTAATAAGCATGATCCAATAGGTAGCTGTGACTGCCACTGCGATGGATAAATCTTTCCCATCAGTGCCCATTGGCACTGCTGGGGTCTGGTTTGGGATTTTTACTAATACTGATTGGAACGCTGTGGAAACCTACAAAATCACTTGATCCAGAGACCACTGCAGGACAGAAAATATAGATGTATGTATCATAAGTAATGACTGCTCAACAATACCACTTTCAGGTCTAGCTCTTTGAAAAGCTGTCATGCACGCAGCCTAAACACAATGCAAAATAAACTGATAAAGAAGACATCTGTGGCCCTGCCTCCTCTATAAAGCTTGTATTACATTCAGAATATGCATTTCAGGACTGAGTTTGGCATGATTTTCTCAGAAATCAAACAGCACTTACTTGTATTTTGTCAACTTTTGATTGTGGCAAAAATGGCTGATGAACCTTGCATAGTACAAATGCATAACTGCATGCTCTTTCCCCCCAATATACAGATCCACAGGCATCCAATAGTCTGCCAAGTCTTTGCGAAAAGGCCTACGAGCAAAGCAACAAAAGTCTACAGTAAATGTAATGAAGCAAGAAAGATTAGAAACACTTTCGGGAATCCCTCTTATCAATAAGGATCTGTTTAAAAGGATTTGACTGGCTTACAGGATGCCTACATTTTGGGTGCTACCATTAGAGGGCAACCTAACATCATTATACTACAAGGAATTGCATTCCGAACATTTGACAGTCATTATTAATTTGGACTTCAAAACACTGTGTTCATTATAAAATCAAATCTCTGTATTGCTTATATGCACTAGAACAAAGGCAAATGGCCTGAGATAGTTCTGTAGGGATTATTTAGGACAGTATATCTTATTCTTGAACTGTCTTATGTACAGTAGTATATACTTGACAAGGAGTATCAGTGACGTAACTATGTATGAATGAATACATGTATTTGCTTAAGATCTCAGACATTACAAGGTGAAAATTGCACCTAAAATTAAAGAAATGCAATCTTTTTAGGGCCAGTGTCAAGCAGGGATCAGCATTACTGGGGGGTTGGCAAGGGCTCAGGGCCCTCAAAAGGGCCCACTGCTGATTCCTGAGACCACCTCTAGATAAGAAGATAAGAACAGTCCTGATGGATCTGCCCAAGGCCTCTCTAGTCCAGCATCCTGTTTCACACAGTGGCCCACCAGATGCCTCTGGGAAGCCCACAGGCAAGAGCTGAGGGCATGTCCTCTCTCCTGCTGTTGCTCCCCTGCAACTGGTATTTAGAGGCATTTTGCCTCTTATGCTGGAAGTGGCTTATAGCCCGCAGACTAGTAGCCATTGAAAGACCTGTCCTCCACGAATGTATCTAAACCCTTCTTAAAGCCATCCAGGTTGTTGGCTGTCACTACATCTTATTTATTTGACATATTTCTATACTGCCCAAAACTTGCCTCTCAGTGCAGTTTACAATTCAAATCATTTAAAAATTAAAATCAATTAAGCAATTAGAATAATTTAAACATTAAAATGAATTAAAACAATTAAAATCATTTAAACATTAAAATCATTAATATTAAAATCATTTAAAACCCAACATTAAAAGTATTAAAACTATAAATCTAATTAAAAGCCTGAGTGAATAAATATGTCTTCGGTGCCTTTTAAAAAGTTGTCAGAGATGGGGATGCTCTTATTTCAACAGGGAGTGCATTCCAAAACCCAGGGGCAGCAACGGAGAAGGTCCGTCCCCAAGTAGCCGCCAGACGAGCTGGTGGCAACCGTAGATGAACATCTCCAGATGATCTTGACGGGCAATGGGGCTCATCTTCTGGCAGAGAATTCTGTGCCCATCAACTTTGTGTGGTGGTGGTAGAGCAACTCTCTTGGGACTCACCCAAGTAGGAGGGGGATCATGGAGGGCAGTTTCCCAAGGACCCCCTGAAACATGGAGCTGGACTTACATTTTTTCAAAAACTAGATTAGCAATAATTTTAAAAACACTAAAAAGGAGGCTAATATCTCTTAACAGATGAGCCAAGAGTGACAGCTCAAAATAACCTCAAGTTCATTCAACCAGTGGCCTCTGTCTCACAGTGCCAGATTGTGCTGTATCTGGCTTTCTGAGCCACTGATATAAACAAAGCAGCTTTATATGCTACAAATTTGTCACTTTTAAATAACAGATTTTCTTGAATTCATTCATAGTTGAGATGTTTGCCAGAATGTCAGCAAAAAACATTTCCCTGAGAGATGCACACAGTGGACAATATAATATGCAATGAGCAACATCCTTCATAAAGCCAAAAATGCACAGATGCTCATGGATTGCAATGTTTGCATGCCTTCTGTACAAATAAGCAGAGGACATAGGTTCAAAATGGAATGATGTTAGGAATACACAATGTTAAATCATATGGATATGATTCAAGAGCACAATTAGTGTTTTAAAAATTCTACCACTCAGAATCACACGTTCGGAGTATATTCAGTAATCCAAAAGCCTGTGGTTTAAGATGAGAGTTAAGTTACTTTCAGTTTTCACTCATGCTCTAAAAAGCATGGAATTTGCAAGTTAAGGTGTCCATCTGAACATCTGCACTGTATAAGCTGTAAAGACTGTACAGTTTGTATATTATTCCAGCTTTACAAATTAGGTTCCATGCACCCACACTTTGCCTTGGTCTTATAGCTGAATCTGCATCCAGACAGATTCAACAGATGCCGTTTCCTTAATCCAGACTCATTAAGGTATTAACCTTGTAAAGCCAAGGCCCACCAGCCAAGGTTTTGTTTAAATGTTTCTAGTGGAAGCATGTCTTTCCCCCAGTGCCTTGCTTGCTGCTAATCTTGAGTAACTTTTTCACTTCTGTGAGAGAGAGAGCCAAATGAGAATGCTTCCCAGATCTGGAAATACAGATGCTTCCAGAGGTAATTTGCTCACTGTTGAAATTTAAAAATCCAGCTAAAGCGTTTCCCCCACGTTATTACAGTGTAACAGAGTAGAAGTTACTGTTATCTAGGTTTTTCTTCGGGAAGTATATTCACAAACAATTAAGAAAATTTACTACATTTTATTCCCACAGCTGGTAATATTTGGCTACAAAGATAGGGTCATAAATAATGCCTATAGCATTCTAAATTCTTCACATGCTCAGAGGTAGAGAGGGCAGAACTTTGAAACGTGATTAACAGTATTTTAGACAAGGAATCATAGACTTTGGAAGTCTTCTAGTCCAACGCCCCTGCTTAGTGTAGGGATCAGCTACAGGATTCCAGACAGTTGGCTGTCCAGCCTCTGTTTGAAAACCTCCAGCAAAGCTGCATGAGGCAGACTGTTCTGCTCAAACAGGGATGCATTCTGTACCTTGTCAAATCCTGCACTAAGTGATACAGTTCAAAGCAGTCAGCGGGCTAATCTTTATGCATCCTGAAAAGAGCAACAGAAAATCCCAAGAGATTCCCTCCAGTTATTTCCATTGTGTTCAGCATAAACAGAAGACAAAAGATTATCTGCAGAACCTTCTTCCAACCTGGCTATGCAAAACAGGGCCAGTTTATGGGATTATACATTCAGGATCCTGCCTGAATGCGGGATGCTCATATTACTTACCTCTCAGAGTTATGAGGATCAGTGTACCTTAAATAATACCAAGATGAATCAACAAATGTATCCATGGTGTCTGTTTCCCTCCTCGCAGGCGCTTTGCATCTGAGGAATACAGATTATTATTAGGGTTCTATCACAATAAAACACCCTAGCCTGCTCCCCTTTTAGCATGATGTATTGCTGATGTCCCCTTGAGATCAAATAAGCCACATAAGAGCCCATTTGCATGCTAAACTTCTACGATTTTCACTTATTGTGCACTGCAAGCCCTGCTAACTGGGCAAAGAAGCATCTTTTAAAAGTGGTATTTCTCTTTATTTATCAGGGGAGAGCGACTGGCTCTATCCACCTCCAGCACAGTACCCCCCCAGAGACTGTTGCTGGTGTCTATCTTATGTTTCTTTTTAGACTGTGAGCCCTTTGCAGGATGGGGATCCATCTTGGGATCCATCATATTCATTTATCTATTATTTCTCTATGTAAACTGCTTTGGAAACCTTTGTTGAAAAGCGGTATATAAATATTTGTTGTTGTTGTAGCCTAGCTTCTAGCCAAACATGCAAAGGCTCACAGATCTTGGCCATGGTGAGATCCACAAGCCGCTGCTTTGCAAAGTGAGGGTGGGTGGGAAGGAGTGAATAGCTCAGGAATTCTTGTCCTTGTGGATATGATCATTGATTCTGAGCCATCCCTCCACCTTAAGAACTGCATGAGTGGAACACAAACAGGGCCGGATTAAGCTAGTGTGGGGCCTGTAGCATATGTTATGAATGGACCCCAAATTAAAAAAAATGCACATAAATATTGAAACATAAATTATTTACTTGCATAGTAAAGTAATTCAATTTTTTCATTTGCCTAGTGCCCCCTGCACCAACCATGCTTCCACTCAGCTGAGCCAGCCAGTCAACAAACTTTGCAAAACACACACACACACTTTTGTGACTCCTGACCGTGGGTTCTCCTTTGGAGTTATTTTCACAAAGAGAAAGGGGGTGGGGAACAAAACTCTGAATGTTTAAATTAAAAGGTTCTCAGGAATTTTGTACTTTGAGAAATCTGAACCTATTAGCAATTTTGGCACACAACAGTGGATGTTTGATTCCAATGTGTGCAGAACATATTGGATCCCAGCAGCCATCACATTACAAGGGCCATTTGACAATATTAAGAATATATGTTTAACCTCTTGTGCAAGCCTGACAGGAAAGCAGATGTATATTTAAAATAGTTGATGCATTGCAAATGAATGTGATTATGATGAGGTGCATTAGCAGCTTCCATGAAAACAGAAGTATCCAAAAGACAATCTTTCACAGGAGGCACAGCCTCTTTCAAGCTAAATTACACTAACATGCTTAATATTAAAAGGAGGAAATGCACAAATCATTCAGTGCAACCCTAAGCATGTTTATTCAGAAGTAAGTCCCACTGAACTCAATGAGCCTTACTCTCTAGTAAGCGTGTTTAGGTTTGCAGCCTCCGTTTATCTTTGGACAATTTCAACGGGCATCCCAATGTAAAGCTAATGAAGTTGGCAACACAGCAGTAGTTATTTTAGTTCTAGAGGAGAGGAAAGGAGCTCACCTTAAATTTGGCAGTTCCTTGAAAAGCAATGATCACAAATTCCCTCCCAACAGCACTAGATACTAAAGGAGGATATAAGTTACCTTACCCAACAAGACCATGATATAAGCTCCCCTCAACTGACCCACTAAACTTTGAGACTCCTCTTGTCGAACATCTGAGTTACTTCTGGCTTTCTTTTTGCTCTTAAAGGTACACGTTCTCACTGTTTATCTTTACCCTCTCCCAGTCAGTCGGAAAACGCTGGCAACATTCAACTAGCATCTTCCTTAGCTTCCTTTCTTCCACCCGGCATTAATAGTTGGTTGTTTTTTTAATCTAAACTACTTTTATTTCTTTTGCTCTCTCTGTGTGTATGTTTTTTAAAACTTTACAGTTTAAACAAATAAGGACCAACTCCCTGGCGATTAAGTTATCTTTGAGACCCCTTTGCAAGCTATCTGTTCCTATTGTTGTTCTTACTACTCCCTCCCGGGCTGCTTAACATAATAGATAACCCAATCAACACCATGGTGCCAGGAAGACCTTGCTTAAATGCCCTCGCGCGAGCGAGGCGAGAGAATGGGCAGCAGCAGGCAATGAGGAGAGTCAGCAGAGAGCACCAAATAGAGAGCAGAAAGAAGGGCCAGGCGTTCAAGCCAGGCGTGCGGGGCCCTAGAAAACGCGGGGCCCGTAGCAAATGCTACATTTGCTACTATGTTAATCCTTACATGCTCTACTGTTGCTCCATGCAGCTTTCTGCTTCAGTGGCACCCCCCACCCCAGCAGCCCCCCTCGTGTAGCGTTGGCATGCATATGGCCACTGCGCATGCATGGAAGCTATGTGTGTGCCACTGCCACGCGAGGGCTGCTGCGGGGAGCGCAACCACTGCTGTGTGAGGGCTGCTGGGGGGAGCGCAGCAGTGAAGCAGGTAAGAGCCTGCTGTCCTCCATTTTAAAGGTGCCGCTCACCACTGCCCCGGCACTGTACTCCACTAGTCGAATCAGTTCGGCGGACCGACAAACCAATTCGGCTTCGAATCGGTGCACGGACCTCAATTCATGCACATCCCTAGCTGAAACCTGACACTGCAATGCATTTCCAAGGCAAAGTTCTCCTCTCATATAGAATTATTGCTTGACACCAGAATCATCCAGTGATGTTTCTTTGCATTATTCATGTTTTTAAAGAAATCACTGTTGGCTCATTTATAAAGAAAGATCTATACCGGAAGGAATTTCTTTTGCTGATATTTGTCAGTGTGAGTTTCCTTTATCTCAAACACCTTTTGTAACAAAATCAAAAACAGAGTCCTCATGAGTCACAGTGTTGAGCCACCTCATTACCAAAAAGAATCTCTTCATTAGCCTTTGAATGTCCAGGGAAAGTGACAGGTTTACTGCCTTGGTCTTCTAACGTGGCCAGAGAAAGTTTAACACCTATGGTTTCATCAAGGGAGCCTAACAATATAGAATTAATCATGTCAACTCTACTGAGAGTAATGTTCCATTATACACAAGAGGAGGAAACAGTAACCCAAGGAAGGACATGAGGAAATTCTGCTGCCTTCTACCCACACATGCTTGCTATGCACTCAGCCCTAGAGGATACAGAAGTAGATATCTTAATGAATATGTAATTCACTAAATCTGAATTAGGCTCTGTTGACCAAGCAAACAAAAGGTTTAGTTCTGGCCTGCAAAAAATCCCTTTCTCACCCAATTAACTGCCTGCCATAAGCAGCACAGCACTCAGATTTGTGCTGAAAAACCTGATACATGGAGGCCATGTGCGTACCGGCATCACACAAGGGCAGCTGGGAAGAGCGCCACCGGCACACAGTGACAGCGGGGGTGGGGAGCGCTATTGATACAGGAAGCAGCGGCAAGCGGCGGAGGAGCAGGTATGCATCTGCTCTCCTCCGTTTTAAAGGTGCCAAGGATGTGTTTCGAATCACTCTGCATATCGCGATTCGTGCACATCCCTAGACTTCACACATTACAACTTTTTCTTATATGGAAATAATCTCCTGGTACACAGCCCAGCAGCTTCCTGATCTCTGTAACTACAAAAAAACTGAAGTAATAGGACACATATTTTTCCTACACACTGGAAAAAAGTGTGAAGCAGCCCTCGCTCTAGACTCACATCAATAGAAGTGAACAAAGATCCTAATTTCCTCAGCAAGAGATAGCAGAGAGAAGGAAGGCAGTCTGCGGGCCTTGCTTGAACTCTGCTTCTGATAGCAATAAAGATACATCTTGCTATAAAGGGGGAAAATGCAGCCACCAGAAAAAGAAAACAGAAGCAAACGCAGATCCCATGCTCCTGGCTGAGCACAGCAACGGGAAGAGGAGAACAGAAGTACCGTCTTTTACAAAGAGAATCTTTCTATTATAAAAACAGATGGCAAATAGGAAGGAAAATTAGGAGGGAAGAAGCTGTTCTAAACTGTTGAGCAATGAGAACTGGCAACATTTCAAAAAGCAATGGCACAGTGCACAGACTGGTGAGAAAAGTAACACTGGAAGAACACAAAGCTTTAGATTTCTCTGCCTTTTTGGAAAAAAGAGATCACTAATTACTATCCAAAGTAAACTTTATTTGAGAGAGAGAGAGAGAGAGAGAGAGAGAGAGAGAGAGAGAGAGAGAGAGAGAGAGAGAGAGAGATGTGCCTTAACAAGGGAAAATGTGCACATTTACTCCTCTGCTCAACAAATTATGATCAGAATATTTTAGAAAATGTGCAATACAGTGTACTCACCTTGGACACGAGCAGTTTACCCAGTGGGAAGCAGAAGCTAAAGGTGAGCCACCCTTTCCTGTAAAGGATGCAATGCTGGGCAACTTCACAGGCAAATCCTCAAAAGGCACAGGGACAGGACCACAGCTCTGGCAGTGAATGATTGGTATGGGTGTTCCCCAATAGCGCTGTCGTGATATCAGCCAATCTTTTAATTTATTGCTCGTTAGGTGTCCTCCTACTCCTTTATTTCTGGCTTGTTGAGTGATGGCATTTAATGCTTTTTGTCTACTCATACCTGTGAACTGACAAGAGAGAGGGATCTATGTACCCCATTATTCATCCTGCTTTGGGAGTCCCAGGCATATGCCTAAGAATTGTGTATTCATTTATACTCTGCCTTTAAAAACATAGTTTCCCCAAAGTGGCTTACAAGTTAAAAATAACAAAAATTAGATTAAAATATCAGCATAAACATCTATTAAAGAGCCAGCATGAGAAATACAATCTGTCACAAAATGTCTTACAGCAGGAATGTTCAAACATTGTGGCTGGGGATGATGGGAACTGTAGTCCTACAGCTGGAGACTACAACTACACCTGGGAACACCTGATCCTCACAGAACAGAAAAGTTTTAAAGATGTATTTAAGAGCAAGGAGAAAAGAGGCTTGTCACGATTTCCCCAGAGACATAATTTCATCTGTGCTGACACCTCCAAGAAAGCCCTGGTACCTGCCAGTCACATCTGAGTTAATGGCAGGCTAGCCACCTAATGGTGCAGCGGGGAAGTAACTTGCCTAGTGAGCAAGAGGTTGCCGGTTTGAATCCCCACTGGTATGTTTCCCAGACTATGGGAAACACCTATATTGGGCAGCAATAATATAGGAAGATGCTGAAAGGCGTCATCTCATACCGCACATGAGATGGCAATGGTAAACCCCTCCTGTATTCTACCAAAGAATTCCACAGGGCTTTGTGGTCTTCAGGAGTCGACACTGACTTGACGGCACAACTTTACCTTCACCTTTACTGTGATGATTATCTTAAAGTTTGAGTAGGTTCATATGGGCAAAGACGGACCTTAAAATAACTTTCGAAGAAACTGGTAACCAATGTAACTGGTATTTTATAATACAATATTTTATATTTCATACTATATTTTATGACAGTGATTCCCAATCAGGGTTCCTCCATATGTTGCTGAACTACAACTCCCTTCACCTCCAGCCACAATCAGTTGTAGCTGGGAATGATGGGAGTTGTAGTTCAGGAACATCTGGGGGAACCCTGGTTGGGAGCCACTGTTTTTATATAAGACCATGTTTTATATTTTATACTATATAATACTATATTTTATAATAAGAATACCATCAAATATACATTATTGGTGCGCTGACTGTCTTGCTCCTCTTAGCATCCTGGCAGCCACATTTTGAACCAAATGCCATTACTGAATTGTCTTTAAAAGCAGCCCCATGTAAAGAATATTGCAGTAGTCTAGCCTGGATGTAAATGAGTGCATGAGTGAACAAAGCCAGATCCACTTTCTCCATATCAGGCTACAATTGGCAAACCAGTTGAAGGTGAAAAAACGGCATTCCTGGTTACTAACATATTTCAAAGACAACTCGAGATTCAGAAGGAACCTGAACCCAGATGTTCTTCACAGGGAGCACACCACCATTCAAAAGAGGTTGTACAGCTCCACCCAGATCAACAGAACTCCCAGTCCATGGTATCTTATTTGATCAGGATTTAATTTTCCTGTCTTCATGCAGACCTCCAGACACTGGTACAGGATTTCTCTCTCTCTGGGATTAAAGGTAAAGTGTGCCATCAAGTTGGTGTTGACTCCTGGCGCCCACAGAGCCCTGTGGTTTTCTTTGGTGGAGTACAGGAGGGGTTTACCATTGCCTCCTCCCGCGCAGTATGAGATGATGTCTTTCAGCATCTTCCTAGATCGCTGCTGCCCAATATAGTGC